>NW_024412376.1:9790263-9909754 GCF_014898765.1 Herpailurus yagouaroundi
CCAGGCTCTGAGCCATCAGCCCAGAGCCTGGAGCCTGTTTCTGATTCTGTGTCTCCCTCTCTCTCTGCCCCTCCCCCGTTCATGCTCTCTCTCTCTCTCTCTCTCCCAAAAATAAATAAACGTTGAAAAAAATTAAAAAAAAAAAAGAAATAAAGTTTTCTGTGACTCAGTTTTACAAAAGATGGGTATTTATCTAGATGATATTTCAGATGTATCTTATTCTAATACATAACTGATTTTGTAACATTTTAAACCGAATCAGGTATGTTGAGCATAGTGCCTGGTGCATAGCAGGTGCTCATGGAAAAAGATGGTTATAAGATGATCTCTTTTCAGACCTGAAAAAACTCACAGCTTAATAGTGAAATGCTTCGACACTATGACCATTTGCTTATACCCAGGAGGGCCAGGAAAATGTTCCAAAGGAAACGTGCATTTCACATGGCTCTTAAGAGTGAGTTCATCAGAGAGTGAGAGAAAAGCCAAAAAATACAACAAATACAAAGAAATTAGGTATGGAAAAGCATTTTGTTTGGGGGATGGAAAATAGAATGCAGTAAGGCAAAAACAAAACAAACAAACAAAAAAAGACTAACAATACTCTCCACTCAAAATTTTGATACAGAGGATTATGTATATTACCCAGCCTTACATAGCCAGTATAAATTTGCAACACAAATTTGGATATATGAGAAATATCACTTTTTTTCCCCTTAAGGCAAATCATATTTGACTCCAAGCTTCCATTCTGTGCGGCTGGTTAGAGATTCAGTCATCTCACTCCTATGCACACCTTTCCCCCTCCCCCAAAGATGGGCAAATATTCAAGAGATACTGCGCCATACTGGGTATTCTAAAAAGCTTTAAGCCCATATTACTTCTCTCACGTCTGATGACTCTGTAGTTTCTGTGCCTCCTAGAGTAGAAAAATCTTTGCCAGGATTGGAAACCCAAGTGCCTAAAATGTCGGTCTCAGAAGCCAGGGAATTGCCAGAAGGTAGGTATATATTTCTTCTAATCTAGGGATATGGAATCCTCTACCCCACGATATCTCTCCTCTTTCTTGCTGCCTTTTAAGATACTCACCTGAAGGGGCACTTGGGTGACTCAGTCAGTCTGTTGTGTATCCAACTCTTGATTTCAGCTCAGGTCATGATCCCTGAGTTGTGAGATCAAGCCCTGTGTTGGGCTCTGCACTGAGTGTGGAGCCTGCTTGAGACTCTCTTTCTCTCTCTGCCTCTGTCTCTGTCTCTCTCTCTCTCCCTCTGCCCTGCTCATGCTCTCTCTCCCTCTCTCTCTGTAGAAGAAAAAGTAATAATAATAACAACAAGATACTCACTCATTTCTGGAGCACCCTATATAATTTCAAATATAGATCGGAGGTTAACTGTGAGCACCTTCTGTGAGGGCTTGTTGTGGGAAAATGACAGGAGGAAAAAATATAGAGAAAAATATGTGTGAATGCAGTTATATTTTTTAAAACAAGATTAGTGGCACTGAGTTCTTTCTGACACCTGGAGTACATAATGGCATTCCACAAAATAAAACTAAGATACAACTACATATCCCAAGGGACTGTTGTTTTGATAATCTGAAGAGGAATCTATGAGCTAGAATGCTTCCCCTATTAGTTCATGGCTTTGAAATAGATGAAAATGTTGTATTGATAAGAGCCCCACAATTGACTTTATATAACCAAACTCACATGTCCTTTAAAGCACTACAAGGAATCTCAAGGAATGAGTAGCTAGGTTTTCTCCTGACAATGATAGAACAGAAACCATACCTCTGGGATGCAGGCTTGTTTTCTGATAGTTTCAAGAAAGTCTTGGCAAGGTACAGAAGGATTATTTTCGGAAGAAAGGTCTGCTCTGTGTGATGTTTATGCAGCTGTATGAAAGGGAGATTCATGCCATTAGACATAAGTCACTTGATTTGCCAAACACTAAATCCTGCACATTCAGGCCACTCCATGGTCCCTAGTCCTTCCTCTTCAGAAAATTTTAAAGGGATAACCATTTTTCTTAAGCCTAGCTTACAACAACCAGCGAATTTTCTTTCTTAACTCTAAAAAAAAAGTTTCTATCTGTATCTCCCTATTCTGTTCCCATAAACCCCAGGAAATTAGTCTGGGATGGAGACAGGACATTCAGGGGGAGGAGGACATTCACTTAGGAAGTCTTCGGTTGTTTCTCTGAAGGATCACTGTAATTCAGACCTTCCTTTGTGATTTCTTATGACCATTTGGATACATTTCTCCTGCCTGTTCTTTCTAAAGAAAATTAAAAAGCGGTGTTTTCTTCAGTTTTCAATGAAGCAATGCTTATCGATTATCAAGTATTGAGGAAATTCAGAAAATCAAGCCCGGGCACTAAATACAAAAATCATCCATAATTATAATTTCATCTCTCAGAATTAGCCACTGCTAACATTTTGGTGTTTAATGTGCCAGACTTTTTCCCCTGAGTATGCACAAATGCACACACAATCACCCATTATACCACCATGTCATTACTTAGACTTAACCACCGTGGAAACTACAAATAGATGTTTGATACAACTCTACATGCATACACACCCACTTTAGAAAATTGGAAATATACTCAAGATATGCAGTTGCTACTTTTTTCCACTTACACTTTACCATGAATATGTTCTAAAGCCCTTACCAGTTTCTTTGAGCTAGATGATGTAAATAGGATGTAATTTACTTAATCCCCTGTTTTCTTCAGATTTTCTACTATTATTAATATCGCTGTGATTAACATTCTTAAAGATAAGTCATTTGCACACATCTAGTTTATTCCTTAGGAAGAAATCCAGAAATTGCATTGCTGTTTGAAGCTATGCACATTTTAAATGTATTTGAACAAAAATGCATTTGGAACAGGATCTATCAACATACATTCTGAAGAAAAATTTGAATACCATTTTTCTCATTCCCACAAACACCAGGTATTATCTTCCTTTACTCTGAATAATTGATAGTTGAAAATGGATATAATTGTTGCTTGTGTTGCATTTAAAGAATTACTAGGAACATTGAACTTTTAGTCAAAAGTTTTCATTGTTGATTTGTGCTTTTTCTTTGATGAATTGCCTCTTCATGTTTTCAGTTTGACCCACTTTAACTTTACCTATTTTTTAGCTGACTGTATTTAAGTAAACTAACAAAATATCGGCAGCAATAAATATAGTTCTGTAAGCCATGCTGGTTAATGGACCACCTAGGAATTTACTTTCTACCAGGAAGTGAGGATCCTCTGGCTACTTCGTATCACGTAGAGGTGAAAAGGAACATATTTTGCTGTTTCAAGGAGAGAAAATACCCTGTAGGGCTTTCTATTCTAATACCTTAAATTGAATAAATTTTCTATTCTAATACCTTAAATTTTCTTATGTTTCTATTGGAGTGTAGCCCTCTAATCTCATCTTCAGAAAACAAGCAAACATGACCTAGAGACTCTTGGAAAATACGACCAGAGGTCTCAGTTTCTGAGTTCTGTTAGCTTCAAGTTGTTTCTTTCACATTTTCAGATTGCCTCTGTAACTTCTTTTCCTTTTGAGAATATGTGTTCCAGGGTATATTTTACCAAAAGGGGGGAGATGAGCAGAAGTGAAGATGATTTTTCCTCCCCATACTAAGCTTCTGCTATTTCCCCTTCTTGAATTATGGTGCAATTTTGCCATGAGAAGTGATTCTTGGTTCCATTTTTTTTTTCTCGGATTTCTGTGTCACAAGACTATGGTATCAAATATTTAAGGTCCTGTATATCCATGAATAATAGCACAGTCAATGAGATACAATGACCTTTTCAGTATTCTGTATTGTGACTAGCTATAGTCAATCCATTCATTTCACTCTTTTATGGCCTCCCTGAGCTTGAGAGCAAAGAGTGAAATGGCCATCCGAATCAAAATATGATGTGCCAAAAGGTCAAAATAGTAAAGTACACTAGTATATTTCATAGAATATATTAAGGCATTAAAATCCTAATATCCTGCCTTGGTGCCAGACTCTATAATGGGAAAAGAAAATGACAGTTTAGGAATTTGCCCTTGTGAAAACTGGAATGAATCCAAATGGGTAATGACTATTTCTCATCTTAATTACAGTGAAATTTTATTTCCTATATTCTAAAGTCTATATATGGTGTTACATTTTTCAAAAGCATATGTGTTGGGGGTTTGTTGACACATATAATCTCACCATTGAAGGTGAGAGAACTTGTCTCCTCTTTAGCTCCTGCCATATGGTACATTATTTCTTATAGTTTCCCACATCTTTCTAATTTCATCTCACTCTTAGAAAAAAAAAAGTGTGTTTACTCTTGTATCTGAAGACAGATACAGAGGCAATCAGATAGAAAGACAGATAACACCATTGGCTTGGCTTTCTTATTTATTTCTTTTGCTTT
Source organism: Herpailurus yagouaroundi (assembly GCF_014898765.1). NCBI lineage: Eukaryota > Metazoa > Chordata > Mammalia > Carnivora > Felidae > Herpailurus > Herpailurus yagouaroundi. The sequence goes on from NW_024412376.1 coordinate 9,794,682, forward strand.
TTATATGTGGTAAAAAAATTTGTTTAACTTAATTTCATTAATGATACTCCAATACAGTGCTGTAATTTCAGAATACTAGCTCAAGAATGTCATTTTCATTTATTTCTTCTCATCTTGTGAGAACTGAAATCTTAGCATGTTTTTATCTATGAGTATCTCAACCAAAAAATTATGTCAAGTGTTGAGCCAATTCTATAATGGCTTAAAGGAAAAAACTATCATTCAGCTAGATGTTATAAAATTAATTCAGAAAAAAAAATGTTATCAGACCCATGCTGAAATTTATACTGAATCAGAAAAGTGTGTTAGCCAGATTTTTTTGTGTTTTCTTCTCAACACTACACACACACACACACACACACACACACACACACACATGAGAGGAAATAAACTTATTTTGTTTATTTTTTATAGAGTCAAATATTTATAAATTAATTTTCATTTGAAACGGCAAGGGAGGACTGGAGAAAGAGATTCAAAATTATAATTAACAAAGGAAAAGTACTTACTAAGCTTTTCTTACCAAGACTCAAGTTCAATAGTCTCTTTTAAATAATCTATAATTAAAGATTATGCCTAGTTTCAATTTTTAATTTTTTAAATTCTACCAACTTTGAGCTTCTCATGGAAATATTAGTCTGAACAAATATTATGGCAAAGAATAGATAAGTAATACTTTTTCTAACACGTTTAATATAGCACATGCTTATTACCAATAAATTTCAAAACCTGGGATAGTTTTGCTGCGTACCTGCATAATAGAAGAAAAATAAGCACCTTTAGGTTTATAGTCAAGATCATGAACTTTCTCCTTGATCCCATTTAAGACTATTTTGATAAATAGCAAATGTTTATGGTCACTAATGATAGTATCAAATTACCCAGCTGGCAGGAGGGGTCTGACTTCTCTTTGCATAATCTTCTCACTCTTACTTTATAGTTAATGAGCTCATTTTCTATTGCCACCCTTGTTGCTGACCACTGGCTACCTGGCAGATTGTCCAAAGGGAAACGTAGAGGAATAAGTATCTTTCAGCTGTATTACTTTCCCTAGCACATTCAGAGAGAAATCTGCACAGACCCACCATATAGTTCCACAATTAGCTTGTTTTTGGAAGGTGTACATTAATTTACCTACTAGTGAAAGGCCAGTGGCCATAGGAAAAAAAAAAGGAAAAAAAAAAAACAGAAGAAAAATAATATAATATCTTCAGGGATAGGCCCGCACTCCGTATCACTAAAAGGGAAGATAGAAGTTTTAAAAAGCTGGCCAGCTCCCCCACAATGCCCTGAAAATAGGGTCCTCTCGATCTGTGATATCACTTTATGTAATTTACTTGGCACTCTGATGAAATAGGATAATAGACGTTTTTCAGATAACTGATGAATACTCCTTGATTACCGCACTTTAAGAAAAATCAATCACCTGGCATGAAATCCTTAGAAAAATGCATTCCAGTTTCCTATCCTTTAAACAAATTATTCTGTGAATAATGACTTTTCTTTTGAAACGTTAAGTGGTCACTGTGAACACGGCAGTTAGGCAAGAACACCTTTTGAAACTACGCAGACTGCTATATTTTGATGTTCTCACACTTGAGATGTATAGAAGTACGATCTTCTATCTACCTTCACAATAGGGAAAGTTCTCTTTCGCCAAACGAGAGATATTAGATATTGGTCCTCTGCCAGTGGTTGAAGTCTCCAACATACAGATAATGTGAAGAATTACTGTATAGTCCAAACTCCTAGGTAGGTACATATTTTGATATCTCTAAAATATGTTCCTCAAATATTTATTCAACATTTATTTATAAATCAGGCTGAATGATGCCTTAAGGAAGGACAGAGAAAGGGGCTGACCTTTTCTTCTGTTGCCCTGACCTACTCACTTAAGCCCCAATTTTTGTACCTTATTAAGCAGCTTTTGTTTTTTATTATAGAAAAGCAGGGTGAAAGAAATGTCCAGATGCCCATTATTTACTTTTAACAATTGTTAGCATGTTTCCATATTTGCATAATCTATTTTATTTTGCTGCTGTATTTTAAATTAAATTACAGACAGGAAGCCACTCAGACCTCCACATTTCAACCTACGTCTTCATAAAATAAGGAAATTTTCCTGTGTAAACACAAAATTGTTCATACACCTCAGATGATTAAAAATATTTTAAACTGTCATCTAACAGGCTGCAATTACCCAGCTGCAGCTTCCCTTGATGGTGGTTTAGAGATGGATCATCTGTTATTACTCAAACCTGCATTTTGGATTTCCACTCTAACTCTGAGGTCAACTCCAGCCTCTCAAAGTTGTGCTCCCAGTTACCAGGATGATTCTGGTGAGTGAGATGGTCTCCATTCCATTACAAACTCAACAATATTCTAGTGTAGTGTAGCCGTGACCCCTGGGCACCTACCTCCTTTCTCTTTGTCATCCTACTGCAGTGTACGTTTTAAAGGAGAGCCCCTCAGTTTATTTGGGGGAAAGGAATCACCAGAAACCAGGACCATAACGGGAGTTTAGGAGACTGGGAGATGAAACAGGGACAAAGACATGTGTTGTGATCAAGCTCATAAAGTGGAAAGAAAGCTAAAACATTTAACATCTGGGGGCCCCTGGGTGGCTCAGTCAGTTAAGGGTCCAACTTCAGCTCAGGTCATGATCTCCAGGTTTGTGAGTTCAAGCCCTGCCTCAGTCTCTATGCTGACAGCTCAGAGCCTGGAGCCTGCTTCAGATTCTGTGTCTCCCTCTCTGCCCCTCCCCTGCTCGCTCGCTCTCTCTCAAAAATAAATAAACGTTAAAATTTTTTTTTAAACATTTAACATCTGTGAAACGGACTCCTGCACAGGGAATTCTAAGCTTTATAATTCAGCTGCTTAAATAAACCACAATATGAATCTTAGATTTTTGCTCAAAATGAGTTTCACAGCCTCCGGTGCCTGAGCAGTTTGCTCTGCCGTTCTACCTCTCTGGCAGCACTTTCAGTGTTTTCACTGGGTCTGAAACCTTGTGCCCCAAATGCTAACTGTAGGCGTTAAAGGTGGTCATGAATCAAGGCTAAGACAGAACATATCTTCAGGGTTCTGTGCCCTACGGTGTGCGGTGGGAATGGACATTACAGTTATTACACACATTTATTCCTGAAGGGAACGTGAATTTGGAAAAGCAGAAACTGCCATCAAGACCCCGAGGAAAATATAAAGTGTCCTTTTTCATCTATACGACAAAATCACACCAAAGATTTCCAGGAAGTATGCTAATCAAAATAATTACAGAACTTATGCATTTGTGATGGTGATATTAAAGTCTATGTCTTACTGATGGAAAATAGGAGATATTTTTCCTGTGAAAATGAAATATTCCACGGTGGTGATTCTCATCCACAGAGTTACCTTATCTACTGAAGGGTCAGTGGAAAGGAAACTGGGAGAAGGGTGAACCATCCAGCTGGTAGAATAGTGAACATAATTTGCAGCCTGTCTTAGTACAGAAGTCAAAATGAATGAATATTACAATGAAGATGCAAGTCCTTACAAACATTGTCCCATCAGGAAAGTCAGGATGAAAAGAATGTCATATGTCATTCTATAGAAATTCAAACAGGATCAGCATTGCATGATTACGTTTAAAATCTAGTCTTGCAGCTTACTGGTTGTGTAATGTTGAATAAGTTACTAAAGCTTTTTAAACTCTTAGCTTCTTGATCTATAAAATGGAGTATCTACCAAAGAAGCGGTTGTGAAGATTCATTAAGTTAATATAAGAAAGGATCTTTTAGGGGCGGCTGGGTGGCTCAGTTGGTTTAGCATCTGACTTGATTTCAGTTCAGTTCATGATCCCAGGATCATGGGATTGGGCCCAGAGTTGGGCTCTGCACTGAGGGTAGAGTCTGCTTAAGATTTTCTCTCTCTCTCCCTTTGCTCCTTTCCCCCACACATGTACTGTCTCTCTCTCAGTAACTACATACATACATACATTCATACATACATACTTACTTACATAAATGAAAGGATCTTTTACAACACATATTAGCTGATAGCCATATGGTTTCTTTTGGGGGGGAAGGTGGGTAGGTATCAGTTTGATATTTTATCACTGTTATAAACATATCTGAATGGCTTACTGGGACAGCCAGGCTCCAAGATTACCCCGATAATCTTTACCCCCTGGTGTTCACGGCCTTGTATAGTCACTTCCATAATGCATGAGGCCAACCTATTTAACACGAAGATACTATAATAGTGATAATGCATGACTTCCAAGGCTAGATATTGAAAGGCATCATGACTTCTGCCTTGTTCTCCCTTGGATCCCTCTGGAGAAAGCCAACTACCATATTGTGAGGACCCTCAAGACATTCTATGGAGAGACCCATAGGGCAAGTTTTTGAGGCCTCTTGTCAGCAACCATGCAAGTAAGTCACCTTGGAAATTAATCCTTCAATTCCAGTCAAACCTTCACATGACTGCACCATAGGACAAATTCTCAAGTAAAATTTCATGAAAGACACTTGGTCAGAAACATAGCTAAGCCACTCCTGACTTCAGGACCCACAGAAATTGCAAGATAATAAGTACTTGTTATTTTAAATCACTGTGTATACAGTAATTTGTTAGGCAGGAATAAATACTAATATACCCCTCATTTTATGCTACACTGGAAATGAATAAGATCCATGTGATCTTATTATAATGCAATCAAAACTATGTACCACGATGTTTTCAAGTTGACTGAGTCCCAATTTCATTAAAGGGGTTTGGTATTAATACATGGAAATACCCTTTCAGGAATAAACTACCTAATTTAAAAGATGATGGGAACTAGGAAGATTGAGAACTAGGAAAACAGTTGGGTTGAAAGAAACTGAAGTTGTGAGAGTAATGTAGCAAAGAATCCAGAAAACCATTGATAAGTAGGAATTCTAATGGTAAGATTTCTTCCTGTTAGAGCCTGTGATAGCATATGTCAGCCAGCCAGCCAAAATCATCTATTTAAGATGGGCTTTGCAGAGATTTGGTGGGGTACCTGGGTGGCTCAGTCAGTTGAATGTCCAACTTCAGCTCAGGTCATGACCTCGCAGTTCTTGAGTTCGAGCCCCGCGTCGGGCTCTGTACTGACAGCTCAGAGCCTGGAGCCTGCTTCAGATTCTGTGTCTCCCTCTCTCTCTGCCCCTCCCAAGTTCACACTCTGTCTCCCTCTCAAAAATAAATAAACATTAAACATTAAAAAAAAAAAGAATTGGTGTGATAGTTTTTGACAAAGAATAATCCAAGGTTTACGGGTGCCTTGGTGATGTGACAAGTCCTCATTGCCTGTTGCTTCCTTTGGGATATGTACAGTGGTTCTGAAACTCTGCCTGGGTTCCAGACACACTAGTTACTGATAACTGAATGAAGGTAGCCTGTGCCTCCTTTACAGAGCCCCTTCCATATCTCATGACTCTGCCAGGTGAAAGACCAGAATTGATACTCATTCTTTACCCACAAACCAAGAAATCTGAAAAGTTACATGAGTTTAAGTGCATCAGGTAACAGTCTGTTGTATAGTATCATCCTGAAGAGATTTTGTTAAGACTTCATTTTTGAGGGCAGTTTTAGGTTCACAACAAAACTGAAAAGAAGGTTCAGAGATTTCCTATATATCTCCTGCCCACCCCCCCAACATGCATAACGTCTCCCATTACTAACATCCTGCACGAGAGTGGTGCATTTGGTGTTCCTTCCTTACTTTGGCCATTCTAATAGGTGTATGGTGATATCACACTGTTGTTTTAATTTGCATTTCCCTGATGACAGACGTGGATCATCTTTTCGTATGCTTATTTCCCATCTATATATCTTCTCTGGTGAGGTGTCTGGTAAGGTCTTTGTCCCATTTCTTAATTGGATTGTTTGATTTCTTATTGAATTCTAAGAGTTCTTTGTATATTTCTAATAACAGTCCTGTATCAGGTGTGGTTTTTTGCAGACATTTTTTCCCAGTATGTGACTTGCATTTCATTCTCTTGACATTATCTACTGCAGAGCAGAAAATTTCCCATCTTCGTGATATCCAGTTCATCGATTATTTCTTTCATAGATCATGTCTTTGGTATTGTATCGAAAAGTCATTGCCGTACCCGGGATCATCCACGTTTTCTTACATGTTATCTTCTAGGAGATTTATAGTTTTACATCTTATGTTAAGGTCTGTGATATGGTTTGAGTTAATTTTTGTGAAGGATGTAAGGACTGTGTCTAGATTTATTTATTTATTTTTTTGCCATGTGGGTGTCCAGTTCCAACACCATTTATTGATGACATTGTCTTCACTGTACTGTATTGCCTTTGCTCCTTTGCCAACTGTCAGTTGACTATATTTATGTGGGTCTATTTCTGGGCTCTCTATTCTATCCCATTTATCTATTTGTCTCTTCTTTTGCCAATACCACATTATTTTGATTAATGTAGTAATCTTACAGTAAGTCTTAAAGTCAGGTAGTGTTAGTCCTCCAACTTGTTCTTCTCCTTCAGTGTTGTGTTAGCTATTCTGGTTCTTTTGCCTCTTCATATCAGATTTATAATCAGGTTGTCAATACCCACAAAATAACCTGCTGGAATTTTGATTGGGATTGAACGGAATCTATTGATCAAGTTACAAAGAAATGACATCTTGACAATACTGAGTCTTCTGATCCATGAACATGCAATATTTCTTTCTTTTCCTATTTCTTTGCTTTCCTTCACCAGTTTTATAGTTTTGCTCAAATAGATTTCATACATATTCTGTCAGATTTTTTACCTAAGTGTTTCTGTCTCAGAAAGGCAGTCTGCTAATATTTTTAATTTCAAATTCCATTTGTCATCACTGGTATAGAAGAGAGCAACTGACTTGTATATTAACCTTGTATCCTGCAACCTTAATCACTTAATCACTTAGTTTCAGGAAGGTTTTTTGTTGTTGTTGTTTTTTGTCAGTTCTATCAGATTTTCTACATAGATGATCATGTCATCTGTGAACAAAGACAGATTTACTTACTCATTCCTCATGTGTATACTTTTTATTTCCTTTCCTTGTGTGGGTTCATTAGCTACAACTTCCAGTGCAATGTTGAAAAGAAGTGGTGAGAGGGAAAATCTTTGCCTTGTTCCTGATTGTAGTGGGACACCTATGAGTTTCTTTCAATTACGTATGATGTTAGCTGCACTTTTTGTACATATCCTTTATCAGGTTGAGGAAGTTTCCCTCTCTTCCTAGTTTACTGGCAGTTTTTATTATGAATGAATTTTGGATTTTGTCAAACGCTTTCTCTGTATCTAGGATATAATCATATTTTTGTTCTTTAGCCTGTTGATGTGATGGATTACATTAATTGGTTTTTGAGTGTTGAATCAGACTTGCATACCTGAAATAAATCCCACTTGATTATGGTAGATAATCATTTTTATACACTTTAAATTCAATTTGTTAAAATTATGCTTAGGAATTTTGTGTCTATATTCATGAGAGATATTAGTTCATAGTTTTCTTATGATGTATTTGTCAAGATTTAATATTAGGGTAGTTCTGGCTACCTGGCTAATATTAGTCCATCTCATCAAGGTTATCAAATGTGTGAGCATAGTGTTGTTCATAATATTTTTTTAATTATCCTTTTAATGGCCACGGAATCAGTAATGACTATTTCTTTTACATTTTTTTATTAAAAATTTTTTTTTAATCTTTATTTATTTTTGAGAGAGAGACAGCGTGTGAACAGGGGAGGAGCAGAGGGAGAGGGAGACACAGAATCTGAAGCAGGCTCCAGGCTCTGAGCTGTCAGTCCAGAGCCTGATGTGGGGCTCGAACTCACAAACTGTGAGATCATGACCTGAGCTGAAGTCGGACACTCAACCGATTGAGCCACCCAGGTGCCCCTACATTTTTGATATTAGTAATTTGTGTCCTCTTTATTTGTCTCTTATTTAATTTGGTGAGAGTTTTATCCATTTTACTGATTTTTTTTCAAAAGAACAGATTGATTATATTCATTTTCTTTATTGATTTCCTGTTTCCAGTTTCACTGATGACTGCTCAAATTTTATTATATCTTTTCTTCTGCTTACTTTAGATTTAAAGTCTCTTTTTCTACTTTCTTAAGATGAGTGCTAATATAATTAGTTTCAAATACATCTTCTTTTCTAATATAGGTATTTGACGCTATAAATTTCCCTCAAAAAACTGCTTTTTTTCCTGCAGTCCACAAAGTTTGGTAACTTGTGCTTTAAAGTTTAGTTCAAAATACTTTGAAATTTCCCTTAGGATTTTGTCATTGACCCATGTGTCAGTTAGAAGGACTTAATCTCGTATTTTGAGGTTCACCAGCTCTCTTTTTGCTACTGATGTTTAGTTTAATATCATGTGGCCTATGAGTGAACCTTGCTTACTTTCTATTATTTGAAATTTGTCAAGATGTATTTTATGGCCTATCCTGGTAAATGTTCCATGTGAACTTAAGAATGTAATATTCTGCTGTTGTTAGAGGAAGTAGTAGTCACCTGATTGGTGGTGCTGTGCAGTTCAACTCCGTCCTTATTGATTTTCTGCTTGCTGGATCAGTCAATAGACACAACAGAAGTTTGTTGAAGTCTCCAACCATAACAATTCATCCATCTATTTCTCCTTGCTATTCTAGCAGTTTCTGCCTAATGTATAATAATGCTGTATCATTCGGTGGATACATATTAAGGATTGCTGTCTTCTTGAAGAATTTACCCCTTTTGTCATTACTAATGGCCCTCTTCATTTCTTATTTTCTTTTATTTGAAGTTAGCCTATTCTGAAATTAATATAGCTATTCTGGTTTCCTTTTAATTAATGTTTGCATGGTTTATCTTTCTTCATCTTTTTACTTCTAATCTCCTTGTGTCTTCATATTTAAAGGGGATTTCTTGTAGACAACATATTTGGGTCTTTTTTTAAAATCTGCACTGACAATCTCTTTAATTGGTGTTTTTACCTTAAAATCATTAATGATATGCTTCGATTAATATCTATCATATTTATTATTTTTCCTATTGTCAATGTTCTTTGTTTTGTTTTGTTTTGTTTTGTTTTGTTTTGTTTTGTTTTTGTCTTCACTCTTTCTGCCTTCTCTTGTTTAAATGGAGCATTTTGTAAGATTCCATTTTCTCGGGGCACCTGGGTGGCCCAATCAGTTAAGCACCTGACTTTTGATATCAGCTCAGATTGTAATCTTGCAGTCATGGGATCAATCCCTGTGTCAGGCTCTGCGCTGAGCCTGGAGCTTGCTTAGGATTCTCTACCTCACTCTCTCTGCCCCTCTCCTGCTTGTGCTCTCTCTCTCTCTCTCAAAATAAATAAATAAACTTTAAAAACTATTTTTAAAAGGCTGTTTTCCTATTTGCTTGTTCGTTTGTTTTGTTTCTTGAATTTCACAAGAGTGAAATCATATGGTATTTATCTTTCTCTGACTGACTTATTTCACTTACCATTATACCCTCCAGGTCCATCCATGTTGTTGCAAATGGCAAGATTTCATTCTCTTTTATGGCTAATATTCTATTGCATGTATATACCACCTCTTCTTTATCCATTCATCAACTGATGGGCATTTGATCTTTTCATTTGTTATATCATCTTCAATTTCTTTTGTCAGTGTGTTATAGTTTTCAGAGTATAGGCATTTCACCTTCTTGGTTAAGTTTATTTCTAGGTATTTTAATAATTTTCATGCAATCATAAATAGGATTGTTTCCTTAATTTCTCTTTCTGCTACTTCATTATTAGTGCATAGAAATTCAACAAATTTCTGTATATTAATTTTGTATCTTGCAAATTTAATGAATTTATCAGCTCTAGTAGTTTTTGGGTGGAGTCTTTAGATGTTTCTATATATAGTATCTTATCATATGCAAATATCATACACAAATAGTGAACATTTTACTTCTTCCTTACTAATTTGAAGACTCATTTCTTTTTTTGTCTGACTGCTATGGCTAGAACTTCCAGTATTATGTTGAATAGAAGTAGTGAGAGTGGACATCTTTGTCTTTTTCCTGATCTTAATGGAAAATCTCTCAGTTTCTCACCACTGAGTATGATGTCAACTGTGGGTTTTTCACTTATGCCTTTATTATGTTGAAGTATGTTCCCTCTAAACCTACCTTTTGGAGAGTTTTTACCATGAATGAATTTTGCCTTTTTCAAATGTTTTTACTGCATTTATTGAGATAATAGTGTGGTTTTTATCCTTTCTCTTGTTAATGTGATGTATCATGTTGATTCACTTGTGAATATTGAAACACACTTGCAACTCAGGAATAAATCCCACTTGATTGTAGTAAATGGGTCTTTTAATGTATTGTTGAATTTATTTTTCTAGTATTTCATTGAGGACTTTTGCATCTATGTTTATCAGAAAATTGGCCTGTGGTTTTCTTTTTATAAAGTGTCTTTATCTGGTTTTGGTATCAGGGTAATGCTAGCCTCATAGAATGAATTTAGAAGCATTTCTTCCTCTTTTGTTTTCTGGAATAGTTTGAGAAGTGTATTAACTCTTCTTTAAGTATTTGAAAGAATTCACCTCTGAAACCACCTGGTCCTGGACTTTTGTTGGTTGGGAGTTTTTTTGATTATTGGTTCAATTGCATTGATCATAATGTTCAAATTTTCTATTTCTTCCCGATTCAGTTTGGAAGATTCTATGTTTTTAGAAATTTATCCATTTCTTCTAGGTTGTTCAATTTGTTGGCATATAATTTTTCATATTATTCTCTTACAAACCTTTATATTTCTATGGTGTCATTTGTTATTTCTCCCTCTTCATTTCCAGTTTTATTTATTTGAGTTTTCTTTCTTTTTGTTCTTGATGAATCTGGCTAGAGGCTTATCACTTTTGTTTAACTTTCTCAAGACACAGCTCCTGGTTTCATTGATCTGTTCTGTTCTTTTTCTAGTCTCTACTTCATCTATTTCTGCTCTAAACTTTATTTTCTTCCTTCTGCTGGCTTTAGGATATTCTTCTTTTTCTAGCTTTTCTAGGTACAAGTTTAAGTCATTTATTTGAAATTTAACTTGCTTCTTGAGGTAGGCCTGAATTGTTGTAATCTTCCTTCCTAGAACCACTTTTGCTGCATCTCAAAAATATTGGACAGTTGTGTTTTCATTTTCATTTATCTCAAGGTATTTTTGACTTCTTTGATTTCATGGTTGACCTATTCATGGGCTAGTAGTTTATTATTTAAGTCCATATATTTATGTTCTTTCCAGATGTTTTCTTGTGATTGATTTCTAGTTTCATACAGTTGTGATCAGAAAAGATGCATAATATGATGTCAATTTTAGTGAATTTACTCAGACTTGTTTTGTGGCCTAACATGTAATCTATTCTGGAGAATATTCCACATGCCATTGAAGATAATGTACATTCTGCTGTTTTTGAATAGAATGTTCTTAATATATCTGTTCGGTCCATCTGGTCCAATGTATCATTCAAAGCCACCGTTTTCTTATTGATTTTCTGTCTGGATGATCTATCCAATGATATAAGTGGGGTGTTAAGGTCCCCTATTATTCTATCGCTGTCAATTTCTCCCTTCATGTTTGTTAAGAGTTGGTTTATGTATTTAGGTGTTTCACATTGGGTGCATAAATATGTATAACTGTTATATCCTCTTGTTGGATTGTTCTCTTTATCATTATGTAGTTTTTTTGTCTCTTGTGGATGGGGCGTATCTGCAGGAAAATGTAGGGGAGAGGTTTGCAGTATTAGCAAGGCAGGTGGAAAGTGTTCCTGCTGTTTCTCACAGGTGGTCATCTATCTAGGATTGGTGGGGGGCAGAGAAATGGTGACTGCATGCCGTTTTGTTCTTGGGGAAGTTTCCTAAAGATCCCTTCCCCTCCAGCACATGTTCTGAGACTAATAAATAAGTCTCCTTCACATATATTCCAGACACTCTTCAAACTACAGATTCTTATTTTTTTGTTTATTTATTTATTTTTGAGAGAGAGAGAGAGAGAGAGAGAGCGCACGCACATAGAAGAAGGAGAGGGGCAGAGAGAGAGAGGGAGACACAGAATCCAAAGCAGCCTCTTGATTTCACCTCAGGTCATGATTTCATAGTTTGTGAGATCGAGCCCCACGTGAGGCTCTGCAACAGCGCAGAGCCTGCTTGGGATTCTCCCTCTCCCTCTCTCTCTTCCCCTACCCTTACGCTCTCTCTCTGTTAAAATAAATAAACTTTTCTTTAAAAAGAAAACAAAAGGAAACAGGGTGTTTAGGGCATATTTCAAAACCGTGACTTTTTCCTTCCACGTGCCAGAAGCACAAGAGGGATTTCTCACCAATCCTCCCTGTGAGAGCCTGGAAAAGCTCCTGGAAGTCAAACTCATGTTAAGTCTAGGAGTCCTGTTGAGACAGGGCCTCTGCAGGGGTGCCTGGGTGGCTCGGTTGGTTAAGCATCTGACTTTGGTTCAGGCCATGATCTCATGGTTCATGGGTTCGAGCCCCATGTTGGGCTCATAGTTAGGAGCCTGGATCCTGCTTTGGATTCTGTGCCTCCCCCTCTCTCCGCCCCCTCCCCTGCTCTCATTCTTCCCTCTCTCTCAAAAATAAACATTAAAAACAAAGACCTCTGTGGAGTTTTTTAACCCTTGAGTCTATCCACAGTGAACCTCAAACAACTCATCAATTACAGCTAAAATTTCCTACCCCAGTACTGTTGTTTCGGTGGGGTTGTTTTTTTTTTTTTTTTTTGCTCCAATAAACTATGACTCTCTTTCCATCTATTTGTCTTTTCAATTTGGAGAGCAGCGGTTTACCCTGTAATCTCAATTATCTGATGGCTCTAAGAAGAGTTGATTATGTTCAGTTCGTTCAAGCCTTTTTTGTTGTTACAGGAGGAGAGTGATACCTTCTAAGTTCCTTACAGGGTGGATGGGAAGCCTGAGGTCCTGAAGCGTTTTGAATCTAACAAGGAGGGAGGCAGCACCTCCAGCAGATACTTCAGGAGCAGAACCACTATTTCCCACCACATTCTACCCTGGGACCATCATCAGTATTCTCCACCTCTGACACTTTCAAAACTCTTAAAACATTATTTGCTAAGAAAGATAGACTTCAGGGGGCATCACAACTGAATGCCAAACAACTGAGGCTTGTAAATGTCTTATGAAATCTTTATTAAGAAACCAGGCGAAGGAAAGGAGATGGACCAAGGGCTAGACTTTGCCAAGATATAAAAATCTAAGAGTGAGCACTAAATTTGGAGTTATACTGGGGCCATGCCAAAGGGAGATCATTAATATGAAGTCACCACTGGGTAGAGAAAATGTGTAGAGACCATGCCAAGAAATGAAAACACAAGAGCCAAGTGCCCCATAGAGTTGTCAAAGAGTATATTGACCTAGCAGGTGAGAATCAACTGAGGGTTACAAAAGGAGTGGTCAAAATCAATTCAAATAGAGAAGGGCACCAGGGCAGTTCCACGAATAACGCTATAAACATAGTCTGCTTGCTTCAATATCCCTCTTGTGTCTTGTTCAGTCTGTTTCAAAGGAACATGGTTGTATCCACTAAGGGACCATTGTCAATGTCCTCTGTCATGTTTCAAGAGATGCCAGAAAAGCTGCTCAGCCTCCCACTTCAAAATATTCTCAACCCTGATGCAATGGAGTCTGAAATTCTTTCTCTGTTAAGGAATTCTTAAAGTTTCTTCTTTCTGTGATACTTTTGAAAAACATAAATACTTCTGAAAGGACAAAGATATTTATTTTACCAGTATTTTCATCATGTGCTTATTAATGCCACACTCTTCAAAACAGGGACTAGATTCTGAAAACTGGGTCCTCAGAGATAGAGAGAGAGGAAGAGAAGGAGGAGAAAGAGTTTTGAAACTTGCCAATCAATGCCTTACAAATAGGGGAGATTGGAAAAAAATTTGATTTTTTTTGTTGTTGTTGCAAACTTGCACACATACGTATAAACGTATGTGACTATATACACACACCCAGAAGTGGTCTCACTAGCCTCAAAATCCCATGACATTTCATTTAACCCCTTATATATTACTTATTACTTATAAATACCTACTGCATATAGTGTCTGTGTTTTATCATCCCTAATAGACTTTAAACTCCTTGAGATGAAAATCTGGGTCTTATTGAATTATGGCTGAATGAAACAATCCATTAGTTGCGTATATGTTTATTTAGGCATTTTGATATGCAAGGCGTGCAAAGTACTAGACCTAATATATTAAGGTGACTATTAATATTTCATGGTAACAATTCATTCACAGATGATTGCTATAGGAACTAAACCCATTCGTACACCGAAGATTTAGAACTAAGTTCAGAAATGCAAACAAAGGAGGTAGACTTGAGGACCATATATGTATCATAACATTGGAAAATGCCCTTGAAAATTCTTTTTAGTCCTTTTCACATACTTACTCAAAGGCAAGTTCAGTGCAAGAAGAAAATAGTAAAAGATTCTCAATACTTCAGGGCAGCTTGCTAAATTTTACCAGGTCTCTTGCTGGTAATGAATGATATATGCATTACTTTATAACTGGAGTCAACTGATATTAGACAATAGATGGCTCTTGGAGCTTTAGAGATTCAAAGCAATTTATCTGTTAACTATTTTCTAATTTGTAAGGAGAATAGCATCTCAATTTTATCAATTAAGTTTCAACTAAAACACAAGCCAACAAGCTAATAGCTCCAAGGTTTTAGGTAGGTGCTTTATATGCCAATATTAATCGGTATGTTTGCAGTTTAATGTTTGTAAACACAGTTATATGAGAGTATACTGCCTTTAAGTTAAATAATTATGATGTTAATGCAGCTGCCATTGTAACATCATAATACTATAATATACTTGCTCCTTGTCTCGTCTCTCTCTCTCTCTCTCCCTTTGTTTCTCTTTCTTTACTATGTTGAGGTTTATTACATTTAAGTATTATAATAATACACCAATCTATGATTAGGAGAATTATCAATCTAAACCAAGTTTGCATTAGCTACCAAAATACAGTAAATAAATAGATGATATGTAGGGAGGTATGTAGACAGAAAAAAACAAAAACAAAAACATAAACAAAAACAAAACCAAGTCTCTTCATCTCTACTTGGCAAATGCAGTATCTTTGGACAAGACACTACTATCTCCCTTACACAGATGAGAACCAAAGGGAAAGAGAAACCATTTTGCAGCCTCTTTCCCTGGACTGGCTTGTTTCAGCCAGGACTCCGTGGGCCTCACAATATGGACTAGTTTAATATTACCATTACATAGCACCTTTATTTCAGTATCTTCCAAATATGCCTGAATTAAAAACAGATTCTGGTCATTAAAAACATAGATTCTCTGGGGCACCTGAGTGGCTCAGTCGGTTAAGCAACCGACTTTGGCTCAGGTTATGACCTCATGGTCTGTGAGTTTGAGCCCCGCATCGGGCTCTGTGTTGACATCTCAGAGCCTGGAGCCTGCTTCACATTCTGTAGACACAGAATGTGTCCCTCTCTCTGCCCGTCCCTTGCTTGTACTCTGTCTCTTTCTCTCTCTCTCTCTCTTTCTCTCTCAAAAAATTAAAAAAAAAAAAAAACATAGATTCTGGTCACCAAACAGAACCCACCGAATCAGACTTTCTCAGGATGAATCTTCATAACCCGCATGTGTGACAGAAACCCCAAGTAATAATTCTTATTATCAGGAAAGATTGGGAAATGTTGATTGTTTCATTTTATTTAAAATTCATCTGAACAACTATCTGAGGTTAAGAGTTAGGAGCTAGAAGACATCTGAATTATAACAAATGAGAAAACTGACATGTAGAGACAGTAAAGGCTTGGTGAAGTTCACACAGCTAAAAAGGGATTAGGGCCAGGTCTTAACCACATATAATCTGGCTCCTCACTCCACCCCACCCCCCACCATTTTTTTAAACTGTTACTCCACCAGATTCTAGTTGTTTTCTTATAGTGCTGGCCACATGGCTGAACAGTCAAGATAAAGGTTCTGGATAACACTGAAACGGAGCGTCTCTGCTACCTACTAGTATCTCCACTGCTTGCACAGATTTCTTGATCCCTCTGACTCTCTGAAGCATTCCTTTACAATCTCCTGCTTTAACTACCCTGCCTTCTTCTTCAATATTGTTCTTTCTTGCCCAACCTCGTCTTTCCCTAATATCAATCCATCTGGCAACTATGATCAGTGTCTTTGGATGGACAGAGAGGCAGTAATCAAAGTCTGAGATACAGGATGTAAAAATCCCTGAGTGTTTAATGGAACTAGAACTAGAAAACAGGACTTTGGCCCGAGGCAAAACGTTTCGCTTCTTTGGGTCTTCCAAATGAATTACTTTAATTTGATCAGAGATTCTAGAGCTAGGAGAATTTAGACCATCTGATCAAGTCTCATATTAGAAGAAGGGAAATCAAGATGCTAAAAGTTAATTTAAGTAATTCACATGAAATTATAAAACTAAAACGTATAAAGTAATAAGTTTGAGGATATAATGCCTTTTTTTGTTTCTTGCCTAAACTGGATTCCTCTTTTTCTAAGCTCATGCAAACCAAGAAGTAACTCATTCTCTTTCTTGTGTAACTTCACCAAACCAAACTTTGCATCAAGTGTTTTATATAAATTTTATCTTGTTAAACCTCAAAACGGCCTTTCAAACTATTTCAATCCTCAACTAACTTATGAGGAAACTGAGTCGCACATTAAAAACCTGTTACTTTTTGCAAAAACAAGAATAGAGTTCACATTTAGTTGGGATTTTTTTTTTTATTCTTAAATATACCTCTTAGCCCTTTCTAAAATGGTTGCCACGTTGGGGCGCCTGGGTGGCGCAGTCGGTTAAGCGTCCGACTTCAGCCAGGTCACGATCTCACGGTCCGTGAGTTCGAGTCCCGCGTCGGGCTCTGGGCTGATGGCTCAGAGCCTGGAGCCTGTTTCCGATTCTGTGTCTCCCTCTCTCTCTGCCCCCGCCCCCCGTTCATGCTCTGTCTCTCTCTGTCCCAAAAATAAATAAACGTTGAAAAAAAAATTTTTTTTTAAGTGGTTGCCACCTTATAGTTCTAATTTTTGAAATGTATAAATGCTTCTAGAAAAAGCTAATACGGAAGGTAATAGATAATGGACCAGAAAATCGTAAATAAAGAGAGCTCAAGGGGCCAGAGCAATGACC
This sequence comes from Herpailurus yagouaroundi, assembly GCF_014898765.1. Lineage (NCBI taxonomy): Eukaryota > Metazoa > Chordata > Mammalia > Carnivora > Felidae > Herpailurus > Herpailurus yagouaroundi. Next base: position 9,811,863 of record NW_024412376.1, read on the forward strand.
AGAATCAACAGGGTGAAATGCTGACCCATAGGAAGAAGGCTGCATTTAGGTGGTTGCACAGCAGATGAACAAATGCTAGATAAGAAATGCTAGCATGACTGTTTGTCAGCCAAAAAGTACTGAGGGTTTATTATTTGCCGGGTGCATTTATAGGCTCCGGAAAAACAGCACCTAATATTTACCGGAATTTATGCTTCAGTGGAGAGTGTAGGGGTGAAAAATGTGGTAACACATAGAACAAGAATCACAGAAGCCAATTTCAGCAACTGATAAAAATGAGGAAATAGGGTCATGTGGTAACAAGTGACTAAGAGGGTCCCTGTAGCAAGAGCAATCGGGGAAGCCCTTTGATGAGGAGGTAGTGTTTGCCTTGAGTCCTGAAGAAGCAGCAGGAAGGTGTGCAAAAATATGGAAGGAAGAGTACGGTTCAAGCAAAAGAAACAGCAGGGACAGAGGCTCAAAGACGGAGAAAACTTTGGTATGTTCAAGGGACAGAAAGTATGCCAGTGTGGATGTCATATCATAAATAACTGAGAGAATAACTACAGATGAGTTTGGAGACACACAGAGGCTGGGTCACGTAGGGCCTTACAGACTATAGTGAGATTTTATTCCAGGCATAATGAAAAGCCATTGCAGGGTTTTAGACTACGAACATGCATAGGTTTACTTTTGAAAAGATCACTGTGGCTGCTTTGTGGAGAATGGTCTATAGCGAGATGAGAAAAGAAGCAGGAGGATATGTAAGCAGGCTCCTGCTTGAGTTTCATCAGGTGATGGTCTCTGGGACTGTACATGGCAGTAGAGATAGTGAGAAGTGGTTGAAATTTAGTAATGGTTTGGCAGAAGACCGAGTAGAACTTAACTAATATACTGGGTCTAGAACATGAAAGAAGAAAAGAATCAAGCATTACTAACTCCTAGATTTATAGCCTGAGCATCTAGGTGGTGATGGTAGTACCATTCCTTGAGGCTATGGGATAGTATGGACTGAGGTGCAAGATGGCAATTGATAGTTCGGCTTTAGTCATATTCAACTTGAGATGCCTATTAAATAGCCTAGTAGCAAGTATTCAGCTACATTAGTTGGCCACATTGGACGTGAGCCCTTGAGAAATGTTTGAATGGAAATGTGGAAAGTTCCAAAGAATACATCTAGTACTGGAAACAATGAGATTGGCTGCAATCATCTAGTGAGAGAGTATAGATAAAGAGGGTCAGAAGGCTGAGAGCCGAGGCCAGAGTCCTATGGCAATTCTAACAATTAGAGATTTCATAGATAACATGGAGCTCTGAAGACTGAAAAGTGCGGTTGGTGAAGAAAGAGGAAAACCAGGAGAGCACTGTGTCCTGGAGGCAAAAAAAAAAAAAAAAATTCATTTCAGAATGGATGGAATCATCAATCACATGAAATACTGTAGAGGACAATAGCACTATGATGGAAAACTAACCATTATTCATGGGAAAATGTATATTAATGGTGTTTAGAACTGTGTACAAGGAATGACAAAGCCTAAATTCCAATTGGAAGGAGTATGGGTAAGAAACAAAATGTGAGCTGAGTATGTGGAGAACACAAATTTAAGGGACTCATGATTGAAGCAGAGCAATTCAAGGTTATATGAGGGTAAGGGACAATATTTTAAAAGATATTTTAAAAAGATATTTTGAAGGAATCGGTAAAGAATGGAAATTTGATGATTTGGGAGAGAAAGACTTTAATTTCAGAAGTTGAATCCTTAAGATGGTAATAGTGGATGGAATTTCTGGCACAATTTAACTTGGTCTTATGCAAGGGCATTGTTTATCTAAAATAAGGGAAACTACAAAGATACTATAATAAGGGAAACACCACAGTAGGGTGGTGGAATTTGCAGTCAAGATGAATAATTTTCATCGAATTCCATTTATTGCAAGGTTATCAGTTAAGACAGTATGCAAGGAGTGGGCATTGAACATTTGAGAAGTCATGGAACTGTCACTTTGGAAAGTAGGTAAATTTAATAGGGAAATTTAGCAGAGTTGTCTGTCACTATTGAGATTCCTTTTGATAGAGCGGACATAAATTTAAAGTAAGTCCAATCAGTGAATTTTCTCTGATCATTGAGCTTCTCATTCATAGGTGCAAAATAAAAGGATGGTTGACCTAATCAGGGTTGGGATATTCCAGATGAGTAGATAGAGGACAGAGAGTTTAGAAGGTGTGAAAGAGAACCCAGGGCCGAAATAGAGAATCTAGGTTTCCAGGGAAAATGAGGACTGGTGTGATTGATGGATAGTGCAAAAGTGTTAGAATAAAAATTGCAGGTTTTCATGAGTTTGGAGAATTGTTGGAATAAAAATATTACAGCAAGCTGGAAGAAGAGAAGTTGACAATCAGAGATTATTGAAAGGTTTGAAACTAACATTCTGGAAGTAATATAGTGTAGGCAATGGTCATGAGTCCAAGAGGAATTCAAAGAAATGTGGGAAGCAAGTAGATGAAGGTTCTAGGAATTTTGGGGTTGGATGTCTTATTTATTTGCATGAGGAAATCTCAAAATGTCATAGTTACAGAGAGGGAAACAAGAGCTGGATACTCTTATGAATAATGGGAGAAACAAGGTATCAGTAGTTGACAATATGGAAGTGAAAGCTAAAAAAAATCTAGTGAGTTGAACCTGAAAAAAGCTAGTATTTAAAAAAAAAATTTAATGTTTATTTATTTTTGAGACAGAGAGAGACAGAGCATGAACAGGGGAGGGGCAGAGAGAGAGGGAGACACAGAATTGGAAGCAGGCTCCAGGCTCCGAGCTGTCAGCACAGAGCCTGACGTGGGGCTCGAACAGAGGGACCGTGAGATCATGACCTGAGCCGAAGTCGGACGCTTAACCAACTGAGCCACCCAGGCGCCCCAAAGCTAGTATTTTTAAGGAGGAAGAAGAAGGAATGATTTTCAGGTAGTGATAGGGAATAGGGAGACACTTGAATTATGTGGAGTGTAGAATTGAAAACAGCCTTCATTCAAGAAGTTACAGAGATATTGTATCTTTCGTGTGGCTACACTTCAGCAAAGCAAGAGGATAAAGGGACCATTCAAAGAAGGGGGAGAGAACAGAATGAAGTACATTTGTGATAGTAATTCCAACGATATTGAAAGATTAGAGCAGGTGCGGGATTGGGAGTTAGTATCAGATCAGTGAATGTAAACAATTACAAGGGGATAATCATTTGTACTATGACACATAGTACTGAAACTTGGATTTCTGCATCTGCTGTAGGTACAGTGCTTTAATTCTGGAAACCAGAAATGGGATTGAAGACTTTGAAGCAGTGCTGATGGCCCCTGGTTGGGGGCAGGGGGGATTCAATTCAGAAAAATGTGGAATAACTAGAGATTGAAAATTCAAGTCCCTGGAGTGAAGGAGCTGACTTACCCCATGCACAGAGGTGATTGGTTGATACAATTTTGTTTGAGAAATAGGTCAAAAATGTGGAAGTTATAACTGACTACCAGATCAATACAAGCTAAAAACATGACTTCACTAAACAGAAAAAAAAAAAAAAAAGATGTATTCTTTGACTGCATCAATACAAATTCATTGTCCAGAAAAAGTGAACATACCCACTGGAAACAGAATGTATCTAGAGCATCATGGCTAATTCTGGGTTTCATCCTTAAAGAATAATGTTGGCAAGTAAACTTCTATCCCCAGATCTCTAAGGTGTGATTGAAAACACAAAGTGATTGTGACCATGTTGAATAATAAAGAGGCTGTCAGGGCATTGAATAAGCCATATATTAATAAACACAAAGTACTGTTTCAGCACATAAAGGTATACAGGCTCCTCTGAATATAACAGGACCATTAAGAGTATAAAGGGTAGATGTCTTGGGAAATTCAATCTCTCCTCCTAAAGTGATCTTTCTAGAAATATAATCTATGGGGACTTGTGTTTCAGAATAATCTAACAAGGTTATTAAAAGGATATGTTCTTGGGTCTCATACCAGACCCGTTTAATCAAATCACTGAGAATGGATGCAGAAACCTATATGTGTTAATATACTGTATATCATAACCTCTCCTCCAATTTAATCATACGAAGACTTAATTAGATCACTAATGTGCTAATAGATGCTTGACAGGTGGTCTTTTGTGTATACTATGCTATATTGGCTTAAAACGAGGCTTATCTTGGTTTATCCCAGTGCCTAATATAGTACCTGGCACAGAGAGGGTACTTAAAAAACATTTGGTAAATTAATGGCTGAAGAAATAAATATTCTGTCTAATCTATATTTAACCCTTGTATTCTCAACTCCAACTTGGGATATTACTACCGATTAAACACCTCCATTTCTCAGTCTCTACAGAGACTTCTCCTTAGCCAAATCTACCCATTCTAGAAAGAAGTCTCTATGAATGAGCTTCTGCCCACTTTTCCTTTCCTTAACCCACTCTTGTCTTTCTTTCTGACCCTCTTAGCCTAACCGAGTAAGAAAGGGTCAGCACTTTCATTTGATTATCCAAACTCGATGCCAATGCATGACTGCCCTAATCATCAGGCTGGATTTTACTTGTTCGGTCACGTATTGCTCAGAAGAGTCTCATCTGGTCTGAGAAATCATCAGGTCTTCAATCAAACCTACCACAGTTAAACAAGGCCATGTCATAACCACTTCTGGCAAAAGTATAAATAAAATTTGCCCAAGCTTAATGTGGTTATTCCTTTCAAATAGTTGAAGAACTAGCTCATGGGGGAAAAAAGTTATTCTGAGCTTTTCTAAGGACAGGTTTAAGACTAGTAGAAATAAGTAACAGAAAGAAGATTTGATTCAAAATAAAGGAGAGCAATCTAAAATTAATCTCCCTACTCTAGCATCAAATGTCTTAAAGTAGCCAGCTCCCTTTTACTGAGAGAATTCAAATAGAAGCAAAACAATAATTTATCAAGAATAGAATCATAAAGCTTGAAAGAACTTCAGGGATCAATTTAATGTACTATTTCAACCTCATCTTTTTATAAGTGTGGAATCTAAGGTCTAGAAAAATTGAGATCTATCTAGTTCTCTATAGCTTATTAAAGCCAGCAGTGGGAATGCAAGCTGTCTTAGGGCATTGTCCACATATCTTTTCTTTTTTTTAATTTTTTTAATGTTTATTTATTTTTGAGACAGAGACAGACAGAGCATGAACAGGGGAGGGTCAGAGAGAGAAGGAGGCACACAATCCGAAACAGGCTCCAGGCTCTGAGCTGTCAGCACAGAGCCCGACGCGGGGCTCAAACTCACAGAGTGTGTGAGATCGTGACCTGAGCCAAAGTCGGCCGCTCAACCAACTGAGCCACCCAGGCGCCCCTCCACATATCTTTTCTAATTGTAGAAGTGGTACCTGCTTGGGTTTATAGGACTCTGTCTTGTTTAAATTCTAAAACTAACAACTCCATACTTTGAACTCATTCTTTTTCTTTTTTTTTTTGTTTATATCCAGAATTTTATAGTTAATTAATTTTACATGGAAGTGAAGTGAATCATGACTCTAGATTTGCATATTTACAAATTGAAAAAAAAATGCAAAAACAAATCTGCCTGAAAACAGCTTATGACAACCTGTTATTTACTGACAAAGAAGTAACTCTCTTTTTTTTGGCAGGTGAAACAAATTAAATGGCATCCACCTTCTTGTTGTGTATAACAGGATCCTCCCCCTGGGCTTGAGAATACAATTTTGCCAATGGTAGAGAAAGGAAATAACATTTGCAGAATGTCTACTTGGTAAGTGTTTCATATATGTAATCACATCTACTGTCATTTAATCTGCACAATATCTCTGTGAAATGGGATAGTATAGCCATTTTACAGATGAGGAAATTGTATCTCACAATGGTTTAGTGCTGTGTTTAAAGCCCTATAGTTAATATATGGTAAAACAAGATTTGAAATTAGGTCTGAGTTAGGGTACCAACTGTTCCAATTTGCTCAGGACTCAGGATCTTCCCAGAACATGGGACTTACAGTGTTAAAGTCCCAGGCAAACAGAGATGATTGCTCACCTTAGTCTAATATCCAGGGAAAGGAGAAGAAAGTTCTTTCCCAAGCTCATCAAACACCAGTGACTCAACTGGGGGTGAAACTGGAGTGGGAGGCGGACATGGGTTGTGATATAGCATGTTAAGACATGGATTTCTGGATCTGTTCTGTGTGATTTTGATTGAATGGGTCTGGAATCTTAAATTGTCTGATATATGTGGTCCATAAATTATGTTTTTAGAAACAGTATTTTAGAATAAAAGATTAAGCCTTCCAAGCAATCTATCCTTTATACTCTTAAAGCATCCTACTATGTCTAGAGGAGCCTGGACACCTGTATTTGCTGGCATCATTAGTAATGATTTAAAGATCATCAACATCATGGAAGCCTCTGTTCGAGCTGTGTTTGGCAGTTAAGTGGATAAATGTAGCCTTCTCCTTAAGAAAAGACGGGAGTCATTCTATGGTCTTTGTATTCTGTGGTCTTTATCCCATCTGAGGGATATTGGATATGCACAAAAGCCATTAATCAGGTATCTGAATGATCCCTTTGGGCCAGTAGTTCTTAAACCTCATGTGTAGAAGAAGCACATTGGGGATCAAATACAGCATGCACAGTCCTGTGTTGTCATTCTGAGTCTGATTTAATTGGTCCAAGGTAAGACCTCATGTGATGGTTCATTTATGTGCCAGTTTGACTCGGCCCAGGGTGCTGTGTGTATCTGTGAGAGTGTTTCTGAATCTGATGAGTATTTGAATTGGTAGCCTAATTAAAGTAGGTTGCCCTCCCCAATGGAGGTTGGCATCATCCAGTCCACTGAGGGCTTGAATAGAACAAGAATGCAGAGGAAGGGCAAATGGAATGAACTCTTTACTGGTTGCATGGGCTGAGACATCAATCTTCTGCCCTTGAACTGGGCTTACATCACCAGCATTCCCAGGTGTCAGTCCTTTAGACTCAAGCTGAAATTTACACCACTGGTTTTCCTGGGTCTCCAGCTTGCAGATGGCAGATTATGGGACTTCTCAGCCACATTAAATCCACAATAAATAACATGAGGAAATTTATTATAATAAATCCTATGTGTATATATATACATATATATATGTGTGTGTGTGTGTGTGTGTATCTCTATCCATAAATCATTTATCTATATTGTATTTGTTCTGTTCCTCTAGAGAACCTTCATTAATACATCGAAGAACATATATTTTACATGCCCCTTTCCCCCAACTCATTAACTTTGACACTTTCTTGATTGTCTGATGTAAACTATAATCTTATGTTCATTCTCTTCTTATTCTGTACTTAATGTGATACTAGACACTGATTGGTGGAGGGGGGTTGGATAATACCTAATTTTATAACAGTAGACTATAAACTAAAGACATTTTTAAACTAGATGACAATAGGGGGCGCCTGGGTGGCGCAGTCGGTTAAGCGTCCGACTTCAGCCAGGTCACGATCTCGCGGTCCGTGAGTTCGAGCCCCGCGTCAGGCTCTGGGCTGATGGCTCGGAGCCTGGAGCCTGTTTCCGATTCTGTGTCTCCCTCTCTCTCTGCCCCTCCCCCGTTCATGCTCTGTCTCTCTCTGTCCCAAAAATAAATAAACGTTGGAAAAAAAAAAATTAAAAAAAAAAAATAAACTAGATGACAATAGATTTAATCATATACTTTTTCTTGGATATATCCAAACATATATTTTTGTTGGATATATATATATATATATATATATATATATATATATATATATATTTTTTTTTTTTGGTGGCAAAATCCATTTTTAAACTGTCCTCAGAGAAAAGCATCTGGATGGGAAAAGATTTTAGATTAGGCATTTTACGGATTTCTTCTCCTTGTCATTCATATTTCAGTGCTAATTTTCTAAAGTCTTTTACACAAAACAGTTTCAAATTCCGTACAAGGCAAATTGGGCAAATTCCCTTTCAGAATTGCAGTTGTGTTGACACACGGTAATCTTATTAGCAATAAAAGGATATTACCTATAATTGAATAGCTCTGCAATTAGCAAATTTCAGATCCAAAGAACACCATCATTCTTCAGTTTTACATTTGTTTTTACCCACAGCAGGAAATGTTTGAATTACCAACAAAACTATTAGCATGTTCTTGCTCTACGAAATGAAAAAAATGACTTAATAAAAAACTGCTTCAGCCAGAATAAATATTAACTACAGTTCATGCAGATAAGCTTAACTTTAACAATTAGGGTTGTGCTGCACTCATGCCTTGGTAAATAATGTGCATACTCCTTTCAAGCAACATAACATCTATGTCACCCCCAAATCTGATTGGGTAAAATTCTGTGCTGATAATAAAGTCCAGGTCTCCATTTATTTAAACAAATATATATGTGGGGAAAATAATTAAAGTATTCATCGGGGGAAGTTATATTTGGTATCTTCACGACAGCTGTATAATTGGGTCATTCTAATATTATAATGCAAACACATACACATACAAACACACACACACACACACACACACACACACACACATTCCTTTTAAAATGGATTTAGTTATGTTCCAGGGCTCAACATCACCCATGGAACAAATTACATTAAAATTACAATTAACTTCCGCTCAACTGTCAGCAGAAATCGATGTTGCTGTGTACATACTGCCTCTTCCCCACTTTTATTAAGCCCCTTTCAATTATGAGGGAACATAAATTGGAAGGATGTCGCTATGTCATCTACAGTATTAAAATGTACGAGGAACATTGACCCTGGCCTCTAGAGATTATGTGAAAAGCCATTTATATGCACAGCTGTACAAATTGCCTGAGTTTAATGCTAAATTCCGTGGAAAATCATCTTTGCTATTCTGCATCTGAGGAAGGACAAGGTTTAAATATTTAATGTGTTCCCTTACCAGACAAGCCCAGTCAGCAGTGAAGTAGTGAGCCGGCCAGTACAGAGAGCTCCTTTTGGGAATGACAGGTTTTGCCTTTAAATGCAAGGGGTGACCTGAGTTCACACTTTGCTGGAAATAGCAGCCAAGGGAAGAGCCAGCAGAGTTAGTATGCCTTGCCCTCACCGATGTCATCTTCCCGAAAACTACTCTCAGATTGATTCCTGGATTCTGTCTCCAGTCCGTTCTTGAACATTGGTTGTAACAGCATCCCTTCACCTCTATCAGACCTTTCTTCATAGACACTGACTGGTCTTGAAAACATATTTTGGACACATTATTGAAAGGGCTGCTCTTCAAATTAAAAAGACAAACAAACAAACAAAAAACCCAAATGAACCTGGCCATAGATGGAAATCTTATGTCAGAATGTAGCTATCAGAGTGACTGCTGTGGTTCAAACCCCACTTGACCATTGACTGGCTCTGTGAATTTACTTATCTTCCATGTTCCTTTGCTTTCCCATATGCAAAAATTAGGAAAATAGCTTTTATATTTAGAAAGTAAAGATAATCATAACATCTCCATAGGATTGTCGTGAAGTAAAAGGCTTAATAAAAAGGTTTTCTTATTAAAAGAAAAAGTCAGCTATTTTCAAGAGACATTGTAACTTAAGTCGTGACTTGCTTTTAAATTGCCACACACAATCTTCTTTATATTGAGCTGAAATCTCTCTCCTTATCATCTTTAAATCTTGCCTTGTTGAGGACTCTCCAAAGATAAAATTACATTGCCTCAGGAGCTAGTGAGGCTCCTGTCATAGAAGGTGTTCAAACAGAAGCTGGCAGTCATGTTGCAGAGAGTACTTAGGCTTTGAAGGTATAGTTGCACCAGGTCAACTCCCAACTGGAAGGGTAGAAGGGGATAAGAAATACGAAGTGGGGTGGATAGTGCAAAAGAACATGGTAACAGAATCACTATGGAATATTTTCAAAATATACATATGAAGGCTTCATCTTGATGGATAGGGAGAAGCTTGCAGGACTTAGAAGACAAACTAGCCCTCTTTTCCAACCCTGTTTTGGAAATTACTAGACCAATGGTAATTTGGAATTATTCAGGCTGAGTGACATTTTGAGTCAGGACTGGAGATGTTTATCTAGATTGGTGAGTCTCAACCCTGTACACATTAGAGTCACCTGGGGAGCTTTTCAAAAGTACTAATGATCAAGCCTCCCCCCCAGATCAGTTAAATCAAAATCTCTGGGAGATGGGCCAGGGCATTGAAGCTTTTAAAAAGCTCCCTGGGTAATTCTAATGTGCAGCCAAAGTTGAGAACCAATGATCCATAGATACTTACCTAGATAACCTTAAATGTTCTTTTTTAATCTGCAAATCTATGACTTGTAGCATCTCAAACTAAGCAAACACAAATCTCCAAAATAATAATTATTGTGTAGATTAGGATATGTATCAAGAGGCATCCTAATGATAATAATAACAGCAAATAATATCAGTTTTCATTTATATAGTGAATAAGCTCAGTCAACTCTCTAAATACCCACAGTGGCTGTAGTTTAGAAAATTTAACCGTCTTGAGCAAGATTCCATAGTTGATTAGAGGTCAAACTGGGACTCAAGTCTGGTTCTTCACATTCTCCCATTAGTTCTGTTTCTGCTCTATCACTATCAGCTAGTTTCTCAGGTCCTCTAGTGCCTAATTCTGTTTGCATTAACAGACCATGCTCTGTCTTCTTTAAAGTATTCCCCAGAAGTTCAGCTATCGGTTATGACTCTAAGCCAATCTCTGGCTTCTAATTGGTACTTCCAGACCGAAGACCCTTTGTGTTTGCTTTTGATGACAGATCGTGGTCTCAGAGGACTGGTGACTACTTAGAATTCCATGAATCAAGGATGTGATTACCCTCATGGCAATTACATATGAAATAACTCTTGATGTATTAAAATAATCAACTTACCTTTAAAAAACAAAATCAAGAGGCAACATTACCTCTTACTCCGACATACACAGATCAGATTTTTTTGTTAAGCGTAAAGGGTGATGAGTATTTTACTAGCCAAGCCATGGTGCCAAAGTTGAGTTGGGCATTTTAGTTACTTGCATCAGTGATTAAAGTAGTTAGAACCCTTAAAAACTTATCTAACTTCCACTTCCAGGAAGATGAAGTAGACGTACTTTTCCTTATTTCTCCAAGTAAGTACAGCTAAAAAAACCCTTGCTCATATGTAGAACAAATAGAGAAGGGGAGGGATACCAGCAAGGGGAATCAGGACCTGAAGAAAGATAAATGGTGAATTTCTGGGCTTTCGTTTTGCCTCATATATCCCAGCTAGAGAAGCCAGCAACTGGAAATGTCAACAGACACAGACCAAAACAGACAAAACAAGGCCTAATCTGTCTAGTCAAAGGACCATGAATTGGGCAGCCAAGCAAGACAAGAAACTGATATAATAACTGCTCTGCTCTAGCCAAATACCACAGGAAACAAAGCTGTGACCCTAATCCCACCCACACCAGAAATGTCACATGGAGAGTCTAAACTTCTACCCTCACTGAACTGTAATGAGGCATCCCAAATACTTTCCTAAATGATGTCAGAAAGGCAAAACATGGAGATGGAACTTTGATCCCCACTAGATGGTAACAAGGGCCCCACTGCTGCAGTGTCAGTGGATACCACATGGGGAGCCTGGACATCTGCCCTCACAGAACAGTGACAAGATGACCTTCACCTTTTTGCTCAGATATTGTTAGAGGAGGTAGGACCTCCCTACCATACAGCAGTAACAAGGCTACACCTTCCAATGATTTCAGTGGAGGCCATGTTAGGGAGCTGTAAGGAGGCAATCCTACCCTCAAACAAATACCAATGGAGGACTAATGGAGAGCTAGCACCCCGACCCTAACTAACAATAATGAAAAGTATCCCCTCAGGTATCAGTAAAAGCCAATAGGGAAACACTGACTTCTGCTTCTACCTGGCAATGAATATGCATCCTCCTCTGCCCCCATGAGAGCAGTGCCAGTGGAAGCTAACTAAAACAGAAGCTTTAAATAAGATCCAGAGTCTTAGAACATAATAAGAATTTTAAAAATGTCCAAGTTTCAATTGAAAATAACTCATCATATCAAGACCCAAGAAAATCTCAAACTTAACTTAAAAAGAAAATCAGTAGAGCTGTATTAGTTTGCTAGGGCTGCCATAATAAATACCACAGACTGGGTGGCTAAACAGAGATTTATTTCCTCAGTTCTAGAGGCTGAAAGTCCAAAAATAAAGGTGTCAGTAGGGTTATCTTCATTCTGAGGCACTGGGAATTATGGCTTCCACCTATGAAGTCTGAGGAAAGGGGAGAACACAATTCAGCCCATAATAGATGCCCATTCTGACATGACAAAAACGTTAGAATTATTTGACAAAGATGTAAAGGAGCCACCATAAAAGTGCTTTAGTGAGCAATTATAAACACACTTGGAACAGAAAAATCAGAAAACATCAGCCAAGATATGGAAGATAATGAGGAAAAACAAATTTTAGAACTGAAAAAACATAAAAACTGAAATTAAAAATTCAGTGAATGGTATGAAAAGATGCTCAACGTTGCTCCTTATCAGGGAAATACAAATCAAAACCACACTCAGATATCACCTCACGCCAGTCATAGTGGCCAAAATGAACAAATCAAGAGACTATAGATGCTGGAGAGGATGTGGAGAAACGGGAACCCTCTTGCACTGTTGGTGGGAATGCAAACTGGTGCAGCCACTCTGGAAAACAGTGTGGAGGTTCCTCAGAAAATTAAAAATAGACCTACCCTATGACCCAGCAATAGCACTGCTAGGACTTTACCCAAGGGATACAGGAATACTGATGCATAGGGGCACTTGTACCCCAATGTTTATAGCAGCACTCTCAACAATAGCCAAATTATGGAAAGAGCCTAAATGTCCATCAACTGATGAATGGATAAAGAAATTGTGGTTTATATACACAATGGAGTACTACATGGCAATGAGAAAGAACAAAATATGGCCCTTTGTAGCAACGTGGATGGAACTGGAGAGTGTGATGCTAAGTGAAATAAGCCATACAGAGAAAGACAGATACCATATGGTTTCACTCTTATGTGGATCTTGAGAAACTTAACACAAACCCATGGGGGAGGGGAAGGAAAAAAAAAAAAGAGGTTAGAGTGGGAGAGAGCCAAAGCATAAGAGACTCTTAAAAACTGAGAACAAACTGAGGGTTGATGGGGGGTGGGAGGGAGGGGAGGGTGGGTGATGGGTATTGAGGAGGGCACCTTTTGGGATGAGCACTGGGTGTTGTATGGAAACCAATTTGACAATAAATTTCATATATTGAAAAAAAAATTCAGTGAATGGGATCCACAGCAGAATAGAGAAAGAAGTAGAAAGAATCACTGAACCAAAAGATGGAACAATAGAAACTGCATGATTTGAACAACAATGAGTATTTAAAACAAAAACAATAACAAAACAACAGAGCCTCAGGGACCTGTGAAACTATGACAAAGATTATAACTCATGTCATCAAAGTCCAAGAAGGAGAGACAAAAAAAGAGTGTGGTTCAAAAGAAAGCCTCAAAGACAACAGCTAAAAGCATTCCAAATAAGGCAAACGATTAGAGCTACAGATTAGAGAAGGTGAGCACAGCCCAAACAGGAATAGCATAAAGAAATCCACACCAAAACACATTAGAGTCCAATCTCCAAGGACTAAAAATAAATTTAAAATCTCAAAAGCAATATAGGAGAAAAAAAATAATACATGATAGTGAATTTCTTAGGTAAATCCATGGTGGGCAAAAGGAAGTGGCAAGACATGTTTTAACTACCGAAAGGAAAGAACTGTCAACTTTGAACCCTATATCCAGTGAAAATACCCTTCAGAAATGAAAGGAAAATCAACGCATTTTCAGATGAAGGGAAATGTTAAGAATTTGTCACCAGCAGATCTGTTTCAAAAGAATAGCTAAAAAAACTGGGAAGGACGAAAAAGAAAAGAATTTTGGAATATCAAGAAGGAAGGAAAAACATGGTAAGCAAAACTATTTCTTCTCTGGGGTTTTCTCAATTATGTTTGACAACTGAAGCAAAAATTTGCAGTAATGTTTAATGTGGTTCTAAATGTATGTAGAGGAAATATGTAAGACAATGATATTACGAACGAGGAAGGGTAAAAGTTTTCTATGCTCCATTTAAACTTGTAAAATGGTGATACCAGTAAACTCTGATGTTATGTGTATATAATGTCTACAGAAAGCATTAAAAAAGATATGCAAAGAGATACAATCAACACCTCTTTTTCAATAAATTATAGAATGACTAGACTGGAAGTCAGCAAGGATGTGGAAAAACTCAACAATACCATCCACCTACAGAATGTAATCAACATTTATCCCACTCCCTCAACAGTAGCAAAATACACATTCTTTCAAATGGTCACAGAATATATGCAAAAATAGAGCACATCTTAGGCATAAAACAAACCTCAACAATTTTTAAAGAATTTGTACCACAGAGATGTTTTCTCTGAAAACAATGGCAACAAACTGCGTGTCAAGAATTAAAATATAACAGGAAAATCTCCAATCACTTGGAAACTAAATAATATACTTCTAAATAATACATGTGTCAAAGAGAAGGCCTCAAAAGTAATAAAAAATGCATTGAATTGAGTGAAAATGAAAATAGAATATATCAAAATTTATAGAACATAGTTAAAACATAGAAGAGGGAAATTTGTAGCAGGTTAGGCACACATTAGAAAAGAGGAAGACTCAAATCAAAAATCTAAGTTCTTTTTTTTTTTTCAACATTTACTTTTATTTTTGGGATAGAGAGAGACAGAGCATGAACGGGGGAGGGGCAGAGAGAGAGGGAGACACAGAATCGGAAACAGGCTCCAGGCTCTGAGCCATCAGCCCAGAGCCCGACGCGGGGCTCGAACTCACGGACCGTGAGATCGTGACCTGGCTGAAGTCGGACGCTTAACAGACTGCGCCACCCAGGTGCCCCCAAAATCTAAGTTCTTATGTAAAGAACTTAGAAAAATAAAAGCAACATAAACTAAAAGAAGCTTAAGGAAGGAAATAATATAGATAAGAGCAGAATTCAATGTAATTGAACAGGAAAACAATGAAGAAAATCATTGAAGAGGAGAACTGATTTTTTGAAAAGATAGATACAATTGGCAAACTGCCAGCAAGACGGATTTTTTTTTTTAAAGATACCAGCATCAGGAATGATACAGAACATATTACTGCAGACATTGCAGATATCAGGGGATATCACTACAGGCATTGCAGGTGTCCAAAAGATAATACGGAATAACTTCACACATTTGAATTTGACAACAAAGATGAAGTAGATCAATTCCTCAAAATCTACTACAACTCCTATAACTAGGAAGGAAATTGAATTCATAATTTCGAGATATTCTCCAAATGTAATCTCCAGGCCCAGATGGTTTCACTGAGAATTGTGCCAAATGTTTAAAGGAGAACTATACCAATTCTAAACAATCTCTTCCCAAAAAATGGAAGGGAAAATTCTCTAATTCATTTTATAAAGCTAGTATAGGACACTATTTTTTAAAGTTTATTTATTTATTTTGAGAGAGAGAGATAGAGAACATGAGCAGGGAAGGAGCAGAGAGAGAGGGAAAGAGAAAATCCCAAGCAGATTCTGCACAGCATGGCGTCAGACATGGGGCTCAATCCCACGAAAGTGAGATCATGACCTGACCTCATATCGAGAGTTAGATGCTCAACAGACTGAGCCACCTAGGCATCAATAGGACACTATTAAGCTATTGTAGGACACAAGATAAACTTGCAAAAATCAATTGTATTTTTTACACTACCATGTGTACTTGTACACTGAAATTAAAAATATAACATCATTATAATCACTCAAAAATACTTAACCGTAAATCTAGAAAAATATATATACCACTTCTATACTAAAACTATGAAATGCTGATAAGAGAAATCAAACAATATCTAAATATATAATGTATTCATGGATTAGGAGACTCAATATAATAAAGATGTCAACTTTCCCCAAATTGATATAGAAGTTTAATAAAATTCCTATCAAAATCTCAGATTTTTTTGTAAATATGGAGATTATTTTAAAATTTATATGAAAAAGCAAAAGAACTAGAATAGTTTTGAAAAAGAAGAATCAAGCTGGAAGAATCAGTCAATCCAGCTTCAAGACTTTTTTATATATATCTAATAATCAAGACTATGTGTTATTAGTGAACACACAGACACAAAGATTAGAAGAGAATAGAACAGACCAAAGAAATAGACTCACACAAATATATCCCATTGATCATCAGCAATGATGCAAGGAATTTCAATGGAGGAAAAGTAGCCTTTTCAAAAAGTGGTGTTGGAGTATTTGGACATCTGTAGACAAAAATATTAACCTCAACCCAAGTCTCATATCTTATTCAAAGATTAAACTAAAAGTGGATCATGGATTCAAATATAAAATGTTATCCTATAAAACTATGTGAAACTATCAAAACATAAGGGAACAAAACATAAGAGAAAGTATTTGGATCAGTGGCAAGGCAAAGAGTTCTTAGAGTAGACATCAAAAGCACAATTCACAAACAAAAAAAGAATGATGTTGGATTTAGTAAAAATTAAACAACTTTTGCTTGGCAAAAAACACTGTTAAAAGAATGAAAAGCCAAGGTGCACTCTGGAAGAAAATATCTGCCAACTACATTTCCAATGAAGACCAACATCTAGAATATATAAAGAGCTGTCAAAACTCAACAGTAAAAAGCAAACAATCCAATTAGACTGTGCAAAAGATATGAACAGACATTTCACTAAAGAGAATATACAGAAATTAATGGCTAATAAGCACATGAAAAGATGCTCATTGTTAGTATCCATGAGATAAATACAAATTAAAACCATAAAAACTATCATTACACACTTATCAAAATAGCTAAAATAAAAAATGGCGACGACAGCAAATTCTGGTGAACATTGGAGAAACTGGATCACAATCTCTGATACATTGCTAGTAGGAATGTAATATGGCACAGCCAGTCTAGAAAACTGTTTGGCTTTTTCTTAAACAATTAAATATGCAGTTATAACTTGATCTAGAAATTACACCCCTAGGTATTTTTTCCCAGATAAAAGCTAGCGTTTACACAAAAATCTGTACATGAACCTTCATAGCAACTTTATTTGTAATCACCCTAACCTGGAAATGACCCAGCTATCTTTTAAAGGCTGAATGTTTAGGGCACTGGAGTGGCTCAGTCGGTTGAGCATCGGACTCTTTATTTTGGCTCAGGTCATGATCCCAGGGTCACAGGATCTCTGAGCATCGGACTCTTTATTTTGGCTCGGGTCATGATCCCAGGGTCACAGGATCTCTGTGCTGAATGTGGACCTGCTTAAGATTCTGTCTCTCTCTCTCTGTCTCTCTCTGTCTCTCTCTCTCTCTCTGTCTCTCTCTCTCTCTCTGCTCCCTCCCCTGCTTGCGTGTGCTCTCTCGCCAAAAAAAAAAAAAAAAAAAAAAAGGGTGAATGGTTAATGAGACTGTAATACATTAATGCCACAGAATACTACTCAGAAGTGAAAAGGAACAAGCTATTGGTACACACACCTGGATGACACGCCAGAGATTTATGCTGAATAAAAAAAAGCAATCCCCAAAGTTTCCATACTATAGGACTACATTATGTAACATTCCCCAATGTATATAATTTTAAGTAATGGAGAACAGATCAGTGGTTGCTATGGGTTATGAAGGTGGTGAGATGGGAAGAAAGTGGTTATGGCTTTAAAATGCAATAGGAAAGGGGTGCCTGGGTAGCTCAGTTGGTTAAACATCTGACTTCAGCTGAGGTCATGATCTGGCAGTCCATGAGTTCAAGCCCCACATCGGGCTCTGTGCTGACAGCTCAGAGCCTGGAGGCTCCTTCAGATTCTGTGTCTCCTTCTTTCTCTGCCCACATCTCTCTCTCTCTCTCTCTCTCTCTCTCTCTCTCTCTCTCTCTCTCTCAAAAACAAATAAACATTAAAAAAAAAGGCAACAGGAAGGATCATTGTGATGATAGAAATGTTCTGAATCTTGACTGTATCAATATTGATATCCTGGTTGTGTGATTTTATTACAGTTTTGTGATGTTACTTATCATTGGGGAAACTTCTTAAAGGGTACATAATGTCTCTTTGTATGATCTCTGACAATGGCATATAAACCTACAACAATCTCAAAATAAATAGCTTAATTGAATAATATACCTCTTTCTTCAATTTGAGCTTCATAATGAATTAGTCAACTTTTACTTTATAATTTATTTACTGTTTAATGTTTTAGAACCAATTAAGATATGAAAACTTCTGTAGTAATTACTGTATCTTTCCCAGTATTTGGCAGCCTGGGATGAAATGCCTTCATGTTTAATGGGTCTTGGGGGATTACAAGAACTATTTAACACCACTCAATAAACAAACAAACAAACACACTGCTCAGGTTACAGCCATATCTTTTTCTAGTGGGATTCTCACTCTTTCCCTCCAGTACGAAGTCTTATAATCCTACTAACAGATTGCAAAAGTGTCAAGTGTTCACACTGATATTCACTGAGCTCATATTATAATTAAAGAACTGAAGTTGGTTCTGTGACCTTCGAAAGAAGGACCATATTGAGATCCATTCAGAACCTACACGAAATCAATAAAATTTTCTAGGCTACCATAATGTTCAGGGTCCCATTTTTATGCGTTCTGTTTCTGTAAAAACATAATGGTATTAAGAGTTAATATTTATTGCAATATTTCTGTATGTCAAGGACTATTTTAATTGCTTTACAAGTATTAATCATTCAACCCCACAGCAACTCTAAGTATGGAACTATTTTTATAAACATTTTACAGTTAATGAAACTGAGTCATAAGAGGGGTTACTTAACTTGCCTAAGATCATATAATTAATGTATAAAGCTTAATTATAATCCAGGGCTGTTTGGTTCCAAAGAGTACATTATTAACCATTAATATTATATAATATTTAACAAATATAGGCTTTTTGCCATAGGAATCAAAAGGCAATCTTGGAAGGTCATTATAAGCTGTTATAGTGATATTACTAATCAGTCTGTTGCATACGTGCTATCTGAAATCAGTCACACTAGTAAGGAGTATGAAAACCTTAGAATAAAAGAAGCAAAAAGAACCTTGGTTTTCTCATTGGTAATATGAATGAATAACAATATATAACCAAGCTCCAAGCGGTTAATAACTTGGGAAATTGGTGGTCAAACTGGAACTCAACATGGGTCTCCTCTGGTCCTAACACGTTTCTGTTACCCCAATATTCCTCCCTTAGGAAAGGAAATTTGATCTAGTGAAACGATGTTATGACCTCTGCCACTGGACATTCCAGTTTGTCCCTTAAAGCTTCAAGGTTATCAGAGCTGAAAGGTGATCTATACATACGCTAGGAAAAAAAGAGTATCCCCTTTTATGATACCATGTTAGAGGGGTTTCAGGATAGCACAATTTTGCCCCAGTGTGATACAAAGATTAGGAAAAAAAGGCCATTTAATTTGTCCTTAACCTGTGTCTATCTCCAATACCATGATATATTTAGGGGACAGGGCAAGCAATGGATGATTTCTCTCTTCCCTCAGATAAATTTGTCCAAGAGGCTTTGAGGGCCTCATGGGAAGGAGCTCCTGCTGGTCTGCTCCTTCAGTGTTCCCAGCATGCCCAGACATGTTGATTATCCGAGTTGATATTGCTACTGTCATCTTGAAGTCTAAAAGATGAACATGTGCAGGGCGCCATGCAAAGGCTACTTATCTGTCTGTTTTGCCAATTATTTACAAAACTAAAAGTTCTAACATTTGACTTACACCCTTCTAAGTTTTTATGACCCTTATAAAAATCTAAGGAAGAAGCACAAGACAAACTTATGTTCAATTATATATGTATATATACATATATACATATAGATATCATGGAGTCATATATATGTGTGTATATATATATGATATATATATATATATATATATATATATATATATAATTTCCTCTCAGGTACATTTTATTTATTGTGTAAAATATTAATATGTTGAACTGAATTTTGTTTTGTTAAGCAACAAAAAAGGTCAAGAACTCAGTGATCCAAGCAAAATTTATAATGAAATTTTTACATAATGAAATCTGTGACTCTGGGAGACAGTGATTTGCAGAGATAGGGTGTGATACATCTTGTGCTGTGGGTTTTTTCCTTTTATGCATGGGTTATGTACAAGCAGATACAAGTCCATTGTTCTGCATATCAGATAGGAGTTTCTTGCAGAATGCATTCTGATTAAAATGAAATGTTGAACTGACAGTGAATGAGCTACCCAAATAATCTTCACTGGTTTCTCTTAGAACTTAAGAGTTCTGTTTACTCAGTGCCTAAGCTTATTGACATCATAATAAAGATCCATTTCAATTTTTCAAAGCCTCTCTGAGAAGGCCCACCCACCACCTTCAGCTCTGTAATGACATGTTGCTCAGTGCAACTAGTGAACCGTGGAAGAATGGACCCTGATGAAGATCCATCCTGAACCAGTGTGATTGTGCAGGTCAGTATCAAGCTTTGATGACAGGTGCAAAGATCAGATTGGCCACGCAATAGGCCTGGTCACTGGTCAAACATGAACAGAGCACCACAACTCGACCCGAACCATAAAACTGTTAAAACTTTGCCAAGCTTCTCTCTGACCCTGGCTCTCTACAAAAGATAGAGCAGCCTGTAGGGTTTGGAAGGAACAGCTGGAAAGGCTTGTGATCATCAGATGATGAGCCTTCACTGTCTAGGGCAAGATTAGACTGGTGGGATGTCAGAATGACTAGGTGGTCTCCCTTGAGAATGCCTGCCTTATCATGAAATTCTGGAGTAGTTATTTAATTAAATGCAATTATAGCAAAGAACCAGGGAACCCATAGAGAGAAATGTGTCTGAGTTATAATATCATCACACACCTCCCTGTAACTGTAATTTAATCACATTCCAAAGCAGTTCTTTCTAATTTGTATACACAGAGATACGATATATGAAACAAATAACTCAGGGCTGGGTACAATATTCCAAGACCCAGTGTAATTTACACAGAAAGCTGGATATTTATTACTGGTGCTAGAGGTTATTAAGTTATCTGAAAGGTATAGACTTCATTTCTCTTTTCAAGAAATAGAGATTTATATTGCTTATTTATTCCCAGCTGTTGAATATCTGAGTTGTGCTCAGAAAAGAGATTAAAAATATTTGATGATACCAGTGGCTGACAAAGCAGCAACTTGGGGAATTTCACCCAATTTTTATCTGGAATGGGTTTCTGAGTGTGTGTATGTCTGTGTTTATATGTCTGATTGTGTCAGACCCAATAAAAGACATATGTTTTGACAGTCTATCATGAAATATTCTATTGTTTCTCTTTTTTATGTGAAAAACTCAGTTATTCAAGATATTTTCCTGACTTAGGGTTTTGTTTTTGTTTTTTCCACTTGAATAGTATGAATCCTCATAGGAGCCCTGACCACGGGACTAAGTCCCTGGGCCTGAAATTCATTGTAGCTTTGCTACAAACTCTGTGTGGCCTCAAGTGAGCCATTTAACATTTAGTATCATCTATATTTTCTAATATATAAAAAGAGTTAGGTTTGTAGAATCTCATTATTCTGTCTGTGAATTGAGCTATGATTAATTGGGAGTAATTCTTGGACAGCTATTTTTTAGACATGGAGAAGACGACCCTGACTCATTGGTACCTCACGCCATGTCTCAGGTTTCTTAATAACGCATGCAATTACTCATTCCACAGAATTTTGAATGCAAGACCTACTAAGGGTGCTTATTGATGTGTCTACACAATCTCGGGCATAACACTTTGGCAATGACTAAAACCAGAAGAGAGTTTTGCAACATGTATTTCTTCTTGAAATGGAAAGCACTCTGGGTTATACATCAATCTTTTTAACCTCTTGGGTAGTAACAATGCCAGCACAGGATTACAGAAAACAATGATATATACTATAAGGATAGATCACTGTCTGTGGATAGAAACACACATCTATATTTCTGTCCAAAACCTTACTAGAGCATGCTTAAAGAGGTCTGGAGCCACCTGAGAGTAGGAACATACGTTCAGAAATCACGGCAGAGATTTAATCACGCCTCTGGTTTGTGCTATGACTGCAGGCAGGTTATGTCCTCACTTACAGTTCCCATAATGGGAAACATAAGAGGTGTCCTGGAGGGGTGGAAAGGACCAAGGACCGAGAGCCACAGGCCTTCAGCTCAGTCCGAAATCTAATACCGACAAACTCTGTGTTAAGAGCAAGTCATTTTACATGCTTGGGTCATAGAATTAAGAGAAAATTTGGCATATTAATCTTCAAACTAAAATTAGATTATCGCTAATATTCTCTAAAGCTTCCTTTTTGTGCAATTGCTGCCTCTTACAGGTAGGGTATTGTGAAAATTAGTGTGTTGAGTGCTATAAAAATTTTGGGCTAAGGTGGGGCTTAAATTAGAGTGCAGAGATCAGCTCCTATTTCAAGATCCCTTTCTCTGTCAGCATCCCATTTTGCTATAATCTATTCCCTACTTCTCAGGCGACTTCACTGTTCTAGCCCTGCTCATGCCAGTGGTATACCACACAAGTTTTAAAAACTTCCCAACCCTGTCTTCTAAAAAATTTTACTTTTCTACTTTCCATTCTCAGTTCAGTGTTCAATGAACAAAACCAGTACATAAACTAATTCCTCCTACATTTCAGCTGGGGCCCTTCTGAAGTCAATGTGTTAAACAAAGAGGAAGAGTCAAATGATGGGGTTTTTAGGCATTAATGGCTAATGAAGGATATGTGTTGATGTTTTTTGATGTCCCTTAAAACATACCACAAAACACCCCATGTAACTGCAACTTTACATTATGTATAGCATTTTACTATTTAAAAGTGCTTTCACATATATGTGTGTTAGGTAACCAAATGAGTTATTTCCTAATATGGACTTATCGCTAAGAGAATAAAAAGGAGGCTTCAGAAGATTATGACTTCCCCATGTTCTTACAAGTACTCAGAATAAAAAGACTTATATTCTGGTTCTGTTTCATCCTGGTCCCATGTGATTAACACCAATATACCTGCCTCTCTGCCAAGAAGGTACTAGGTATATCCAGGTTATGGTAATAAGATAATTTTTAAAAACACCAGTCAATTGGGGCGCCTGGGTGGCTCAGTAGGTTGGGCGTCTGACTTCGGCTCAGGTCATGATCTCACAGTCCATGAGTTCGAGCCCCGCGTCGGGCTCTGTGCTGACAGCTCAGAGCCTGGAGCCTGCTTCAGATTCTGTGTCTCCCTCTCTCTCTTCCCCTTCCCTGTTCATGCTCTGTCTCTCTCTGTCTCAAAAATAAATAAAAACATTAAAAATTTAAAAAAAAAAGCACCAGTCAATTCATTCTTAGGGGCTAATTACAGACAAGGTGTAAAGTTAAAGCATCATATTCATCTATCCTGTAAAGCTCATGTTTTGGAGGTCTGATATCATCACATAAAAATCTGAAATTCAAACAAAACTGTAGTGAATTGTGCCTCAAAATAGGAGGGTTCTAATTTCTTGTCTGATTCTTCCTCTCTGCCTTATTTAGGATCAGACATTGTCCCTCAAAAAGCTGAGTATCTTTGAATGTCTCTACATTTACATACAACATTTCTCTGTTGCCTGACAAGGCTTTTATGACATAGAATAACCTGTACTATTTTCTTTTTTTAAAAAAACCTGTACTATTTTTAATGTCACTCATTTAAAATATCCCGATAATGCTCTGGGTTCCCCACATTTTGTAATACAGAGTCTGCATAACCTTATATATCTACTGGTAGATGCTGTGCATTGGAAATAAAGACAAAGATTTAGAGTAATATCTTAGGAAACAGTAGCTCTGGAATACTTAGAAACACTGGCCAAATTGGTAGAATGACTAAATAAATTTCAAAACAAGTCTTCCAGTTTAAGTAATTAGGAAATAACCAATATCATACGTCTTACTTCACCACAAGGAACAATACATTTGGAGGCCATATATAAGGCAATTCCTTTCAGAAAATGGAAAACAGGCAGTGCAGGAATGTAATACTTGAGATAAGGAAAATATATAAAATGAGCTCTAAATTCACCAGACTTTCTGCCTGGAGCCAACATCCAAATCATAATACAAGGAAGTGGAATACAAGAGAGAGCAGCAGTCTTGACAGTCAGGAGAAAGACGTGAAAGTCCAGAATTTCTGAGAAAATTGTTATCTGGGTCTCAGGGCACCAGAGACGAAGGAGCTGCATAGATAAGGAGCCCTATAAATCTAGAAAGAACTTCCCTTATGCTTTTGGCCAAGTACAAAGTTGTACATATGCAATAAATGTTCTGCAAGATCTCTGGGGAACAGCTAGTGGGGACCTGTGAACCAAACAGAGATCCTAGGAGTTTAACAATAGTGGCAGACATTGGAGTTGTGACTAGCCACAGTGGAAAGGCCTCACTGAACACACTCACCCATTGGTTGAGATCCTGGTCTCTAGAAAAGCCATTGGAGGAGGTAGGCTACTCCAGACCTACTCCAGCAAAACCTAAAACCAAACTCCGACCAGAAGGGGCTGAGGTTGACAATCAGATTCTCAACAATGTAACATTCTCAATGTCTACCCCCAGGTAAAAATCTATTAGATATAAGAAGGAACAAAATGATATGACTCTGAATCAGGGGGAAAGAAAGTTAACATAGACAATTACATAGATATTACACAAATGTTGATATGGTCATATCAAGACTTTAAAAGAGCCATCACAAAATATCCCAAATGACTTAAAGGAAAAGGTGGACATAATGAGTTAACAAATAAGGAATTATAAGAGAGAAATGGAAACTATATTAAAAAAAGGAAATTCTAAAGGTGAAAGCTGAATACCTGTAGCGAAATGAGTGTAACAGCAATTAGACATTAGATATAGAAAATATCACTAAGTTTAAATATAGGTCAGATAAAACTATTTAAATTAAAATACATAGGGATAAAACAAACATACAAACACATACAATAAAAACAAAATGTCACTTGCCAGTGCAACAGTAATGAGTGGTCCAGTGATATTTGTAATCCCAGAAGGAGAAAAGAAAGAAAATAAGGGCTTTTTTATTTTTATTTTTTTAAAAATATAAGTTATTGTCAAATCGGTTTCCATACAACACCCTGTGCTCAAGCCTACAAGTGCCCGTCTCCATGAATAAGGGCTTTTTAAAAAAGCATTTGAAGAAATAATAGCCAAAAAATTTCTCAAATCTGATGATGATTATCAATGGATAATCCAATAAACTCAAGAAAAACAGTCTAGATAAAGACAAAGAAAGCCTAAGAGCATCATAGTCAAATTGCTAAAATCCAAATTTAAAGAGAAAATCTTGAAAGCAGTCACTACCTACAATGGAATAATAAGAACTACTAACTTCTCATCAGAAATAAAGTAAGCCGGAATAAAATGGAAGGAACTATTAAGAATTTGATGGCAAATAAATATTTGTCTACCTAGAATACTATATTCATCAGAAAGACATCCTTCAAAAATGAAGGCAAAACAAAGACATTTATCAATTAACAAAAACTGAGACAATTTGTCACCAGTAGAGTTGCGATACAAGAACTGTGGAATGTAAAGAAACTTTTTTCAAACTGAAAGAATTGCAAATAATTTATATAGATACTCTAATATCCAGGACGTGGAGCTTTACTATTCTTTCCCAAGTTTGAGCTATGCCAAGTGACTTTCCTTCAAGGAGTAAAGGGGGGAAAGTATCTTTACAGGGAGAAAACGGGCAAACACTCTCTGGGCCAGGTGAAAGTTCATATCATCAGTGAGGAGTCACCCTGGTAACATGTAGACCTAATACGATGTGATGGCTGTGGCACTTCACCTCTGTAGTCTTCCTTCCAAAACCCCATAACCCCAATATGAATATAAGGAAACATCCACTAAATCCAAATTAACAAACATTCCATAAAACAGCCCATCATTACTCCTCAAAACTGTCATAGACCAGACAAAATTAAGAAGACATGATGGCTAAGTGCAAAGTCATAACCTGGATGGGATCTTAGGGCAGAAAAATGACATTAGGGAAAAACTAGTGGAACCAGAATGCAGTGTAAAATTCAGTTAATAGTAGCATACCAGTGTTGATTGCTTTTTTGTGACAAATTTATCATAGTAAGTTAGCAATAGGGGAAACTAGGTGGCAAGTATACTAAACTTCGCAGCACTATGTTTGCAACGTTTCTGTAGATATAAACTTATTCTATATTAAAATTTCTTGTTTATTTATTTTGAGGGAGAGACAAAGACAGAGAATCCCAAGCAGACTCTGCACTGATAGATGCAGGACTCGACCCCATAAACCATGAGATCATGACCTAAGCCAAAACCATGAACCAGATGCTCAGTTGACTGGGCCACCCCAGAACCCCTAAAATTAAAAACATTTTAAACAGACACAGAGAGAGAGAGATAGAGAGAGAGTAGAGACCTGCTTCTTGCCCTGATACTAATTATAGGAGATGTGGGTAAGAGAAGAACTCCTTGGCCGTGATTAAGAGATAATGGATAAAATGGGACTTAATGGGCACGTAGATTTGGAATTTGGTTTGCTTTCTATCAATTAGCAGGATCATCTCCTTTCTGCTTTAATAAGTTTCCACTTTCAGCCACTTCCTGGACTCCTCTCTGCCTAACCAAGGATCATGAGCCAACTTTGCCTCATACCCGGAAGCAGTACTGGGTTTTCAAATCAAGTTGCTGGAAGGAGTGTGGAAGGGAGTGTGGAGGAACTCTATCCTACCACTGATATGCCTGTGTATGTATGTGCACATACACACAAACCTGTACAGGATAGGTACTGATGGAAGAACATTCTATAGCACTGATATATCAAGGTTACAAATATTCTCCCAGGTGCCAAGATTCCCGCCCCACCGCTATCAGCATACCCTAATAGGAAAATGTACCTGGGAACACGGCAATTTTCCCACCTCTTAGCGGTCACGGGTGCTTTATGGAGTGACAGGAACTTACGAGGGTATGGAACTAGTAGAATGTGATCATATAATGAGCATCCAAACTTTTTTCAATGGACTATTACTTGGTTTCACCCTTTTGTCATTCATAACCTCTTAGCTCCTCCCATAACTTACCTTTTCCCTTAAAATAATCAAAATTCTCTATTTCCAGAATATTCTTAATGATCGAGGTGTTAGCTTCTGTAGCACTCAGGATCCTAGGTGAAGGCCAGAACGGCTCATTCAGATGCCCTGCATGAGAGACAGCATTTTCAAGTAACATCTGACTCTAACCAGGTCCTTACCATGCACTGTCTTTGGAGGCAGTGTCAGAGAGTAGTGACAAGTTTGGGCTCTAGGAAAAATGAGGGTTCAAATCTCTTCTCCACCACTTACAAACTATGTGACCGTGGACAAATAACATGATATTTCTGTGTCCTGATATTTGTATGTGTAAGATACAGAAAATAACTTCTATCTACCTGACATAGATGTTTTGAGATTCTGAATTTATACATAAAAAAGTATTTACAATCTACAAAAATGTAAAGTTTTGGTAGTCCAGGGGGCACAAATATTATGATGATAATAATAAATACCATCTGATTGGGCAGAGCATTACCATTGTCATTTGACAGATAATATAATGATTCTTGTCCCAGCTTACTATTTAGAATGCATATGACCCTGCCCCATTTAGACAGCATATTTGCTCTGAAAGGGCATTTCATACTATATAGTTCCTTCTCCTATTGAAATAAATACAAATGAAGTAGGAAACATGTAGCTATAGAAGGGATATTTCCCCCCCACATTTCTTCCAAATTGCTCCTCACTTATGCTAAGACCTAATTTCCCTATCGGTGTTGCTACTTAAGTATATGTTTTTTAAATGTTTATTCATTTTGAGAGAGAGAGAGCATGAGCATGTGAGCAGGGGAGGGGCAGAAAGAACGAGAGACAGAATCCCAAGCAGGCTCCGTGCAGTCAGTGCAGAGCCGGACGTGAGGCTTGAACTCAGGAACAGTGAGATATGACCTGAGCTGAAATTAAGAGTCTGACACTTAACCAACTGAGCCTCCCAGGTGCCCCAATGCTTAAGTATATAGATTCTGATTCCCTTCTGGTGTCTACCGAGATACAGCTCAAATAGATCAAGAGAAATGCAAAACTGATTCCCAAAAGTGAAATCAGCGTGACATTCATAGCAGTGAAAAGAAAGCTGGTGGGAGAAAAGGAGAGAAAATAAACATGGCTGAGGCAAAGATACAACGAATCCTCCCCAGTCAGCCCTGCCTTGGTGAATTCTGTTTGGTGTGTGGATAGATGCATGGGAATAGAAGTATGGAGAGGGTGTTTAATAAACATACATAAACTCATATACAAATAAACTTCAAACTTACATTATGCAAAATGGCTGTTTGTATATTTAATCTTCTGCAACGGGGAACTGGAGAAGTAAAGGGCTATATTTTGCAGTATGACTCAAAACAAAAAGAAACGATGGCTGGATAGTTAGCCCAGGGATTTGCGGAAATTCTGTTTTCTGTGATTATTAATGCTGTGGTTGGTTTCTACCATACAATGGTTTACGATTATTTTAATTATCTATGCAGTTCCCCAGATATTTTGGAAAGGCTTCACACATAAATGGATATATCTGCCATTTTAGCCTTTATTACTGTCCCTGGAAACAATGACAGACTTGATTCACAAGGTCACCCAACATTCTCCTACCATTCTTTTTGTAACTTAAGATATCCCATAAGTTTAATGTCTTTTATTCCATCTCATCGAAGGTATGAATGATATTTGCTGGGTCACAGAGATGATGTCCCTATTATATGCTCTCATCAGATCATTGACACCATAAACTGTAATGGCTTCTTCAGAGCTAATAACGTATCTGGCATCAGCCTGTATTGGGGAAGTCCTTAATCCTGTAAATGGTTGATAATAACTTACATTTACCCAGAGCATTTTCATCTCCATCTTAAAGTGATAAATGCACAGAAAGTGTGAGTCCACCCATTGCTGCATTGACAGGCATCTCTGAAACGGAATGCTGCATAGCTACTGGTCTGTCAAAGGGCCAGAGATGAACATCGTATTTAATATGAGCTGAGTTGGAAATCTGGCCTCACTTTTAAGTGAGGATTAAAACAGCTCACTGCAACCAATAGTTCTCTATTTGTATAAGGTAAAAAGTTACTGAGTTTGGCATAGGTCAAGGCAAAGAGTTTAGAATGCCAGCAATGAAGCACAAGTGTGCAGAATTTTGTCGGGGGCTTGTACCATTGGTGTTTGAACACAATAATGCCCATTCTGTGAGCTGCAGTCATGAAACATGGAGACATTCACCTGGATGAATAAATAAGAAAGGACAATGATTATTATTTTTTTTTTAACCTTAGCATGGAGTCTTCTGTGTTATGTGGTTGAAAGTATATTGATTTCAATGTATCCTAGCAATCACTCCACATGAACTATGCATAGCTAAAATGTGCAGTTTTAAATTAAGTTGTGGTAGTGATTCTTCTCTCCTCCGTGAACACAGAAAAAACGAACATCACGCCTCTAGTTAAAGTCAAACAAACATACATACACATTGAGTTTTCTAAACACATATTACAACTAAACACGGAACAGTGATCTTCTGACCCAAACCCTGGACTTGGAAGCAGAAGACTTCATTTTGAGACTGAGCCCTGTGTGATTTGGACACAATTTTGGGCCTAGATATTCTCGTATTAAAAGTGGAGACAGGGCACCTGGGTGGTTCAGTTGGTAAGCGTCTGATGTCAGCTCAGGTCATGGTCTCACAGTTGGTGAGTTCAAGCCCCATAATGGATGAGCTCGTGCCCCACTTTGGGTAAAAACATGAGCCCCAGGTGAGCCCTGCTTCTCTTCCCCCCCCCCCCCCCCCCCCACCCACTTGCACCCTCTCTGTCTCTTAAAAAAAATGAAGACAGCAAATACCTAACTCAGATTATTATATGAAGGATCAAACAAACTAATGTACATAAAATATCTTTGGAAAAATGAAGACACCATACAAACAGGAGGGATTACCAATGGCTTCTTTCTTGACCTACCCTCAGATCACTAATCTATATGACCTTTAAATACTGGAAATAAACTGACATAGAATTATAAATATGCCTAGGTGAATTATTTCTGAATTATCAGAAAAAAAATTTTCCTTGAATATGCTATTTAATGGTGGGGTCCTTTAATATTTATACCTTCATTCTTGAAAAATTAAGTGACTGACATATATCATATAACATTTTAGAGCTAAAATACATGAGACCTCTTGACCTTTAAAAGATTTATAATAATGCTAATGAGATGGTATCAAATATATAATGGTCTATTATAAAACTATTTGGTCTATCTTCATGTCTGATTCATCAAGCAGATTTTGATGGAAAAGGGGTCAGGATCAAGGGTATTATTCTGATTAACAATTTAAGAAGGTACTTAAAGATTTATTATTTAGAAAGTTCTAGGACAAAATTGTATAAACAATGGAAATTTCCAACATTAAGAACTTCCAGTATATTGAGCTTCCACCCACCTACTTAATTGCATTTCTTTTCATAACCCTTTTATGCTGAAGACTCTCCCTCCATCTAACATAACTTAATGGGGTTATATCCCGAGGAGCAAAAGCAGCTGAAGCACTAACTTCATTAGTTGCTTGACTCCACCTGTCAGAAATTCTGGCTCCAGACCAATTCAAGGTAAATTTATACTAGGAAAGAAGGTTACAAATAAGGTTGTAAATGTATATGCTTAGAGAACAGGCTGGTGGCTAAAACTCTTTTATATGAAAATGTGATAATGCATGATTGTTTTGAGGGCTTAAGTGGTCTTAAATTCTTAATCAACTATATATCCGATATCTGTATCTATGCATATCAACAAGGAGATTCAAAGATTTTTCAAAGTGTAATCGAAAGACTCGGTATCTTACAAAGTGAAATCAAATTTTCACTGCATACTGACTGTAATAGACAATATGAAGGGTTCCAGAGTTTCTCATTTTTCTGTTCTGATGGCCTCTTAATGAGTACATTTTTTAAAATAAATTCTCAGATTCCTTTACTTTCTTGGAATTCTTTTTTAGTAAATTACTTATTTGGGGAACAATGCTGACTTATTCCCAAAGATCCTAAATCCTTTTCTCCTGAAAGCGTAATGCAGAATTTTAAAATTCTGCAACCAAAAAATCTCACAGGGTTGTACAAATAAAAAGAATAATGTGTCTTTCACTTTTGATAGTATCCCCTCTTATTTAATAAAATAGGTAATCATAAAGATAAAAGAAATGAAATAAATTTATTGGACAAGGTAATTAACTTCTCTGTATTTCCATTTCCTCCTCCGTAAGGATTGTTAATATTAAGAATATCGGTAAGGGCTGTATGGGTATGGGAG
Source organism: Herpailurus yagouaroundi (assembly GCF_014898765.1). Lineage (NCBI taxonomy): Eukaryota > Metazoa > Chordata > Mammalia > Carnivora > Felidae > Herpailurus > Herpailurus yagouaroundi. Next base: position 9,843,380 of record NW_024412376.1, read on the forward strand.
GAATAAAACTTCCTTCATAACATAGTTGTGAAGATTAAGTAAGATACTATACATAAAGCCCTTAGAATAGTGCCTGGCAAAGCAAATGTTGCTTAGGAAACATTGCATTTGATGTGTCCCAATTCAACCCTCCTCTCTTATACCTGAATTTTGAAACAATGGAGAATAAGACAAAGAATTCATGGATTAGGGCCAAATCATCTGTATTACTTATAAAGGCAAAGTTGGAAGATTTAACTTACATCTGTAGGCAGTGAGCTTTTTTAAAAAAAAAAAATTAATGTTTATTTATTTTTGAGAGACAGAGAGAGATCTAGAGCAGGAGAAGGGCAGGGAGAGAGGGAGACACAGAATCCAAAGCAGGCTCCAGGCTCTGAGCTGTCAGCACAGAGCCCAAAACAGGGCTAAAATACAAGAACTGTCAGATTGTGACCTGAGCCAAAGTAAGACGCTCAGCAGACTGAGCCACCCAGGAGCTCCAGCAGTGAGCTTTCGAATACGTGAGTTCCAGGCATCACTGAATCTGTAAGACGTGTGGTAATCAGGAGCACAACGTGTACCCTCTGTGGGCAGGTTTGCTCCCAAAAAGAAGGGGAGAGAAATGGCCAGGGATATTGTATCAGCAGCTAGGCCAAGTTTATTTCCAGCCCACACACATTTCTAGTTTAGGCAGCCTTAGGGGTATGCTACAGGTGCAACTCACTCCCAGACCCAAGCTGATGGAGTAGCCAATATCTGGACCACTGGTAATATCTGTGGCGATGGTGAGGAGGGCTTGGTGAAGCCCACTGCTTGTTAAACTCGTTAGTGGAAGTGACTAACTTCCCACATTAGATTCAGAAAAACAAGCCATATGGTCAAATGAAACCTATGTAAGTAGGGAAATTCAGTCCTGCTACGTTCAGGGAATGAAGAGAGCAGCAGCATATTTGTGAACAGCCCCCAAAAACTTGTAGTTTGCTCCTGCCACCAAATATTTGGTTCACTATCCTTTATACACAAAAGTAGACTCACTTCTTTCCCTAGGGAGGCAACCCAAAGTCCCTATTAGTCAAAGAATCAGTCAAGTCTAGGATCTGTGGGTGGAATGGAAGTTTCTGCATCAAAGGATGAGGTGAGAAACATATGTATCGGTCCAGATAGGACTCTTCTTGCTCCAGACACCTATGAAGTACAAAGATAAGTTATTTCCCCACAGCCTCACGTCCTCCACCTGTATATACACCATACAACCATGAAACATAACAGGACAGCCTAGCATTGCCATTCAGAAAAGGGTAAACTCAAGGATAGAAGACATTCTGTATCACTGGTTCAGAGTGATTCTAAGCAGATGCTAGATGGGCCCATTTTCCTGATGAAGGTAATGTTCCTTGATTATACTTTAACTCTGATTCCTGGAAAAGACCTCACGATCCAGAAATCTCTATGGCAATTGGCTCTACCTTTTGGAAAGATCTTCTTTATTATTCTCCTTGACCACATCTGAAGAGAACATTGGAGAACATTCCCTCTTGAGATGCAGAGCTTCTTTTTCAGCTTACTTCCTGCTCACGGGAGGCTAGGGTTTCAAGGATATTTTTTTATAAGTCTCAAAGAGTCAGAAATTATTTTAGTATTGTTCCATAGTTTACCAGACTGTACAATTCTCAAAACAAAGATATTTTTTTTCTATTTGATTCTAGGCAGATCCACACACCAATAGTCAAGATTGCAGTTTTGTTTTGTTTTGTTTTGTTTTGTTTTGTTTTCCCAAAGGCATGCCTCTCTGTCTGGACTTACCAATAAGTACTTGGAGCTTATCAAGTTCTATGGTCAGAACCACATCTTCAGCCTCAATTCCCTGAACCACATTGTCTAGCTGAAAGGATTCACTGGATGCTACATTAATCTATTTATTTTCAAGTTTTAACAAGTTGTGATGACTAAAATCCTTGATTTTTTCCTAACGGGGCTGAGTTTTCTCAGTCTTTCAGCTTTGCTACTCAAGGAGTTCCTATGACTTATAGTTTGCCTTTTGAAGAAAGAAGTAATGGCCCTTTCTAATCCTACATGGCCCTTCTGTATTTTCACGGTTTCTTGCAAACTAGCCCCTCTGTTCTGAGATTGTAGTACCTTTTCAAATGCAATAAACAGTAAGCAGCATGTGGTACTAATGTTCTTTTTTTCTAACCTCCTCCCTATGACCTATAAGCTCGTTGGATACATTATCTGCCTTTTGAGTTATCGCAGGCAATGCTTTTTACCAAATACTCTGCCACTGAATAAAATGGTTCACAATATTTCCAAACTTCAATATTAGGTGCCCCACTCTTCATTACCTGGGCTTTAATAAGGCAATTCTACGTAGTTTAGTTTTTGATGGGAACATTTCTAGGAACCAATTTCCGCTTCAATTAAAATAGGCTGCGTGGTAGCCTAACAGCAAACCTTTCCAAGTTACAGAGGCTCTGGCAACATGACCATCAAGGGTTATTTGGGAGCTCTACCCAATATCATCCTCCTGGCTGCTGGAACAGGCTCTATCTAGTCCTTGTGGAAGAAGAAAGGAGTCAATAATAGCCGAAGCTCATTTGTGAAGAGAGATGCAGCTCTATCATGTATCTGATAGGTAAGAATGGCCTTAATGACTTCATAGCTACTCTTGTCCAGGTTCTTCTTCTAACCTGTTGAAGGGATTATCTCTCTCCTCCATGTGAAGGAAGGAATGATGAACAAAGAGATGGGTAGAGGTGTCCTAGTGGATAGGGCTGTCCTAATGGAGCACTTTCCATATGAAAGCAGGCCCCAAACCCGGGAAAGAAGTAGCATTCCCCCACTCCCTCTAAATAATTCACTATTTGTTCTTTTAACCCATTCATTTTAACCAAGAAGTTCATGATCAACTAAGATGTGGCTCTTCCTCTTTGGGAAGAGAGGGGGTCTGTCTATGAGAACGGGCCTGCTCCTGGTTTTATGAAGGTGTCCCCTATGCCCCCTCTGCCCCCCGCCCAGTCCCACCACAAAGCAAGTACAGATCCTTTGGGTACTTTCCTGATGCCACTGGTGTGCAGGGTCATTTTTTTCCCCCAAAGACTCAAAAATAGGCCACAAAAATATATTTGCTAGATTAACACCAGGTTCAAACCTAAAAACTTAATTCATATCTTAATATTCCCAATTATGTCCAGTTGCATTGACCAATGAAGCCCATCCAAGATGAGACAATTATTTCAGGTGTCTTTCTTTTTCCATTCAGCATATTCACAAATTTTAATTTCTTCTCTGAGCACCATGGTTTTGTCAACCGAGTGACATATTGAGGGTGGACTCTGCCTAGTGACAGATTTATATCTTATTAGTAAATAGCCATTTCCTCACTGTAAGTCTCAGGAACTTAACCTACAGTTATCAAACTTGAGACTCTGTAGACAAACCATTCGAATTCAAGTGGACTGTCCACAATATTCTCTTTGGCCCTTTAGACACAAGACCTAGTACCGCCTACTTAGGCCTGACTTTAAAATGCACAAAAGTTGAGAGAGTCTTGCAGTTACCTCCCATCCATCCAACTCCTTGCTTCAACAACTATCAACATTTTTTTTCACCAATTCCCCACCACCCACATCTGCTGCTACCGCTCGCTACTCTTGTCGCTTATTTGAAAATGCAAAACACCAAAGCATCTTGTCATTTCACTCATTGACACTTTATTTGGCATTAGCAATTTACAGCTAGAGCCTCACTAGAGTTCTGTAGAAATCACCTGCTTTACTGTTTAAAAGCAGCAAAAATCGCCCATCCGCCACAGTGAAAAGAAACCAGCAAAACTCTTTTCTGTGTGATTGAAAACTTGTGTGTCTGAGCCTGCCTACAGAGACCTCTGTGAATGATGGACAAGAAAGTGGGGATCCCATTTCCTGCAAAACCTTGTGAGGCCAGGCTGCCCCACCCACAGCAGCCAGACTGCCTCAGCACAAGGCTGAGTCTTTGCTGCTACAGTCAGGGGCCAGCTGGTTTGGGTAAGTCTCCCAAGGCCTGTTGCCTGGATTTGGGCTGAGATAATCACTCTTCAATCTTTGCTGATGCTCAGTCCTTTGCTGAGGCTGGCTCACTGTTCAGTAGGACCTAAACCTTTGCTAACACTGTCGCTCTTACTGAGGCCTGTACTTTCCCTGATGTCTGTGTGTCTTTATACGCAAAGGGAAAGTCCTGCACATCACCTACTGAATATCCAATGTATTGTATTTTTAAAAATTATTTATTTATTTATTTATTTATTTATTTTATTTATTTTTGAGAGAGAGAGAGAGAGAGAGAGAGAGAAACAGACCATGAGTGGGGGAGGTGCAGAGAGAGAGAGAGGGAGACAGAGGATCCGAAGCAGGTTCTGCACTGACAGTAGGTTCTGCACTGACTCCAACTCATAAGTCATGAGATCATGACCTGAGCCAACATTGGACGCTCAACTGACTGAGCCACACAGGTGCCCCCCAATACATTTTAATAAAGCATTTCCAATCTTCAACCTACCTACTCTGGGTCTGCAAAAAAACCTCAATTACTCCTCACATATTATAGTCTTCCACCTTTTCCTCATTCCCTCTTTTTCAAACCCAGCAATCTATGCAGCAAATGTCGGGATTTTTCAGTGAGTTCATGAAAGCATCCTGCTTGTCTACCTACGTTTGAAACTAGCTGGGAAAATGAAACAAATAGAGTGAGGAAAGGGGGTTAGGGCGAGGACAAAATCTTGCCCTTATTTACTGAAAAAGCTGAAATGGGAGAATGTTGGTCATACATACCATGCTGCCTAATGTTAAACCTGAAACTAGACACATTCACTCAATCTCAGGCATCTCCCCACATTGAGGCAGATCCCTAGAGAATGTACAATAAGGAGGAACAGAAGACAGTGCACAATCTGTGTGAGCAAGGCTACTTCTCAGAGGAAGGAAGTAGGAAGAGGCTGGCTATGCATTCCTCACTATTTTCCAAACACAATAAACTGATTAAGTTACTTTTCTTGGAGAGGAGTGAGGAGACAATGAGGAACCTTGAACGTTATAATATGAAGCTCCCTTCACATAGAAGAAAATTCCAGGAAGGAGAAGAAACTAATTCTGCTGTGGTTGTTTTATTTTACTGTAGATATAACCAGGCCTGACTATGGACAAACTTACATTTAAAAAAATAAAAATAAAAAAGGAAAATTCCTAGGTCGTGCAACACAGACACAGCACAATGAGGTTTCTGGATGTGCAGCAAAGATCTGGAAAAAAGATTTTGCACAACACTGGCAGAGCAAGACATTTCAGGCCTTGCTACCAGGACACTAGGCCTGGGGGACATGCCTGACTTGTTGGCAAATTTATTGTCGTACCTGATAGAAGTGTTGTCTGGGCATTGAGAGGTCTCTTCTGCAGAGGGGAGGATAAAAATAAAGATGATTTTTTGGAAGGTTTTTCAGGTATGGCAGATTCCTCCTGCCAAACAGGGCATGATAGTGGGTACACCCTGAGTAAATTCTCGTAAAGAATAGAAATTCCCATAATGCCTGAGAGTCCTATTTAGGTGTGTTCTTTGCTTATGCAGTTCTCATGTCTTCTGTATTGTATTGTGGTAGAATAACTTAAGATTTAGCATTTTAACCATTTTTTAGTTTTAAATTTTTTAAGATTTACTTATTTTTGAGAGAAAGAGAGAGAGAAAGAGAGAGTTGGAGTATGAGCAAGGGAGAGGCAGAGAGAGAAGGAGACACAGAATCTGAAGTAGGCTCCAGCCTCTGAGCTGTCAGCACAGAGCTTGACACGGGGCTCGAACTCATGGATAGTGAGATCGTGACCTGAGCTGAAGTCAGATGCTTAACTGAAAGAGCCACCCAGGCGCCCCTCATTTTATTTTTTTTAATTTACAAATAATGAAATTCACCCTGTCTTGGCATATAATTCCATGAGTTTTTAGACACATGTAGATTTTGGTAATCATTACAACAGTGTACAGAGCATTTTCAGTACCCCTAAGACCTCCTCATGCTGCCCTTGGTATTTAGAGCCTTCCCCCAAGACTTAACCTTTGGCAATCACTCATAAGTTCTCTTTTCTCTTAGGAAAAGAGAATAATCAGTGGACTTTCCCAATTATCAGTGGACTTACTTTTAATAAAAATACTTTTGTTTTACTAAAAGGGTGATACAGTTTATAAACTTTCACCAAAGAATCTACTATGCATATGGCTCAATAATGAATAGAATACATTGGTCAGATAAAAATCTAGTTTGTTTACTCCTATTTAAAAACCTATAATTATAGGATATTGGAATGGAAACCAGCTTGGGTAACTCTGATGGATAATTCTGAATATTTGGTTTTTAAATGGACTTTGAATTTCAAAGCAATTTCTCCCCAAAGTCTATTTTCAGTGCCCTTATTAGAGGGCAAAACCACAAGCATTTACGTTCAAAAGAAAGAATTTTTAATGTTTCAGGTTAGAAGGAAACTGTAAGGTGATATCTCTACTTTATTACTGATATATATATTTTTTCTCTAATGCCTACATAAAATCATCAATTCGGGGATAAGTCTCAACTCTCAGTTATTTTTAAAATGATTCAAATTAAGTCTTCTTAAATCCATGCACATTGCCTTAAAATTAAACATTTTGCTCATGAATGAAAGAAGCAAAAGATGACAAACAAATGGAAAGATACTCCATGTTCATAGACTGGAAGAGATAATATTATTAAATTGTCCACACTAACCAATGTAACGTATAGATTGAATGCAATCCCTATCAAAATACCAACAGCATTTTCCACAAAACTAGAACAAATAATACTCAAATTTATATAGTATCATAAAAGACCCCATATGGCCAAAGCAATCTTGTAAAAGAAAAACAAAGCTGGAAATATCAAAATTCCAAATTTCAGGGTATACCACAAAGCTGTAGTCATCAGAACAGTGCGGTAATGGCACAAAAATTGACACACAGATCAACAGAACAGAGGCCTGAAATAAACTCATGCTTATATGGTCAATTAACCCACAACAGAGAAGGTAAAAATATACAAGGGGAAAAGACAGTCTCTTCAATAAATGGTGATAAGAAGACTGGACGGCTACATGCGAGAGAAAGGAACTCGACCACTTTCTTACACCGTTCACCAAAATAAGTTCAAAACCAACTAAAGACCTAAATGGGATACCTGGAACCTTAAATATCCTAGAAGAGAGTACAGGCAGTAATTTCTCTGACATGGGCCATAGCAACATTTTTCTAGATAAGTCTCCTGAGGCAAGAGAAAAAAAAGGAAAAACCAACTACTGTGACTACATCAAAATGAAAAGCTTTTGCACAACAAAGGAAACAATGAACAAAACAAAGAAGCAACCTACTGAATGGGAAAAGATATTTGCAAATGATATATCTGATAAAGGGTTAAAATACAAAATATATTAAAAAAAAAACTTATACAACTCAATGCCAAAACAAAACAAAACAAAAACAAAAACAAAAAACCAAACTAATGCAATTAAAAAGTAAACAGAGGACCCGGCTAGATATTCTTCCAAAGAAGACATACTTACAGATGGCCAAAAGACACATGAATAGATTGTCAACATCACTCATCATCAGGAAAATGCAAATCAAAACCACAATGAGATATCATCTCACACATGTCAGAATGGCTAAAATCAAAAAGATAAGAAATAACAAGTGTTGGAGAGGATATGGAGAAAAAGGAACACTCATGCACTGTTGGTGGGAATGCAAATTGGTACAGCCATTGTGAAAGACAGTATGGAGGTTCCTCAAAAAAATTAAAAACAGATATATTATGATCCAATAATTCCACTACTGGGTATTTACCCAAGGAAATGAAAACACTAATTTGAAAAGATATATGCACCCCTATGTTGATTGCAGTATTTATTATTAGAGCAAAATATGGAAGTAACCTAAGTATCCATTGATAGATGAATGGATAAATAAGAATATTATACACACACACACACACACACACACACACACACACAATGGAATATAACTTAACCATAAAAAAGGATGAGATTGTGCCATTTGAGACAATACAGATGGACCTAAAGGGTATTATGCTAAGTGAAATGACTCAGGCTGAGAAAGACAAATACCATATAATTTCACTTATATGTGGAATCTAAAAAAACAAACGAATAAGTAAACAAACAAAAAGCAGAATCAGACCTATAAATACAGAGTACAAACAAATAGTTGCCAGAGGGGAGGCAGAGTAACATGTATGTCAACTATTCTCAAAAAAATGTTTTTTAAACAACTGAAAAAATGTGTTTTGTGGTGCTTGTGAAGTGATACATTCAGATAAGTCAAGATGTGAATGTATCGCCCCTTGACCAAGCCACTTGGAATAATAAAAACAGTCTTGGAATTTCAGAACTAATGATCAATATTTTGAATCTCCTCTTAGATTTTAAACTCATGTGTGATTGCCATTCTCTAGATGGCCAGCGTGGCAAAATTGATATGCTGCTTCAAGCAACATGGTGAAAGCATTAACTCCCAACAGTTAAGAACTGACGCTCTTCCCAATGTTCAGGGTTCGTCTGCACGCTGAATAAAGCAAATCGCTGGCCACCGCATTTCCTGAGGTTTACTCTTGTAGGAGTACCCTTCTCCCTACACACAGAGTGGGTACACAACCCACATGATCCGTGCCAAGCCTGATGGACTGGTAGTAGTAGTCTACATCATGGTTTATCAGATAATTATAAAGCAAACCAAAAGTATTTTCCTCCATTGGTTGTGCTTTCAGTGATAAAAAGAACAGAAAGCTGTGGAGCATATCTCTTATGTGTGAACCTCTCATGACACACTAACTGATTCACCTTCTGACTTTATCCAAACTTCACGACAAATCTCTATTGGCAGAAATGCACACATTAGTAACTGGATTTCTTCTCCATATGACATGCAATATTCATTAGTGTCACTTGCAAAGGAATTTTAGGGATAAGTGTCAGAGCATAATATTTGTTAGTTTTGTCAGCTGATTTTACAAGCTTCTTTTAATGTGAGTTATACCTCATTTTTGCTAAGAAAGAACAGTTTTGAATGGTGCCTTGTTGACATCAAGTTTTACTTGAAAACTGTTTTGTACTTAGAAAAAAGTCATTTGGAGGGGCACCTGGGTGGCTCAGTCGGTTGAGCGTCTGACTTTGGCTCAGGTCAAGATCTCGTGGTCTGTGAGCTCGAGCCCCATGTCGGGCTCTGTGCTGACAGCTCAGAGCCTGGATCCTGCTTCTGATTCTGTGTCTCCATCTCTCTCTGCCCCTCCCCAGCTTGTGCTCTGTCTCTCTCTCAAAAATAAATAAACGTTAAAAAAAATTTTTTAAAGTAATTTGGATTCCTAGAGGTTACTTTCCTTTGTGTGAAAATGACACGAAGGACTCCCTAAATCTTATGCTAACTTTTCACCGAATTTCTTAACAGCAGATAAACTTGTCTGAAGTTTTCAATATTTATGTGTATATTTTTTCAATTGTACTTTTTTTTTTTTTCAGTTAAAAGTCACACAGCCTCGGGGCACCTGGGTGGCTCAGGCAGTGAAGCATCCAACTCTTCACCTCAGCTCAGGTCTTGATCTCAGGGCTGTGAGTTCAAGCCCCATGCTGGACTCCATGCTGGGCATGAAAGCCTACTTAATAAAAAGTAATAATAAAATAAAAAATAAAGCCCACTGCCTCATTTGATCCCATACATTAAAAAAAAATGTATCCCATGCCGGTACTGAAATTTTCATCAATATTCACATTGCTATTTTTGAAGTTATAAGATTTCCATTAAAAGAACTATTTTACTGCTTTCATTTTTCAGGGAGCCATTGTTTTGTATGTGTGAATTGAGGATTTAAGAAACATGAAACAGAAAACTTCAGCAACTATACAGAACACACAAATTATGTGGAGCTATTATGGCTGAGGTGAAAGAAAGTGTTCTGGTTATCTATTATGGTAAAGCAGACTACACCCAGTACTTCATAAAACCACCTCTCAATTATATTTCACAGTTTGACGGGTCAGGAATCAAGAAGGGCTGGACACCTCTCAGTTCCCTGTGTTGTTGAAGAACGTCCTCAATATTCGGCTGGCAGATAGCGCAGTCTGGAAAGGCCAAGACAATTTCCTCCTTGCATCTGAGGCTTTGTCAGGGATTCTGGGCCCAACTCAACTCCGTACCAGAAGGTTTACAAGTGGTCTCTCTAGAATGACAGTCTCAAGGGAATCAGAGCTCTGACCTGGTGGTTCGGGGCTCCCAGAGAAAGTGTGCTCTTGGGAACAGGCTGTAGAAACAGGTCCCCTAAGGCCTGAACCCAGAAACTGGCTAAGTGTCACCTCCTTCCTATTCTGTTGGTCAGAAGTATTCACTATCTCCCTTTCTGTTTCAAGGGAAGATGAATTAGAATCCGTTTTTTTTTTTTTTTTTTTTACTCTTTATTGATTTATTTGAGAAAGAGAGTGTGTGAGCAGGGGAGAGGCAGAGAGAGAGAGAGAGAGAGAGAGAGAGAGAGAGAATCCCAAGCAGGCTCAGTACTGTCAGTGCAAGGTCTGATGCGGTCTTATGTCAGTGCAAGGTCTTATGAACCATGAGATCATGACCTGAGCCAGTCAAGAGTCAGAGGCTTAACCAACTGAGCCACTCGGGCACCCTAGAATCTACTTCTTGCTGGGAAGAATGGCAAAATATATTAGTGGCCATTTTTCATGTATTGCACCAAGGCCAACTGTTCAAGACAATCCTGGTGGTATATGGGCAGATTTTCATGATGACAATTATTAAGAGCCCTGAAAGACTTCTAATGTTCAAAGCTAAATCATGTATTTCATATCTGTACATACACATATGCATACGTGTACATAAAGTTATTTACGTTCTCTTTCCTCTAAAACTGTCCAACTATTTATGGGTTTGGTAAAACACCAAGAACAAGCACTGGTCACCAGACCAGGGTATGAGAAGCACAACTGTATCACATATTTCTATTGCTTGCAGCACTTGGAAGAAAATGTTCAATATGCCCTAAGAGCACTAAACTCTTTCATGATACATGCATGGTTCTAACACTAAGGAAAATGGTAATTCATTCACCTATGTTACCAATCTATGACACGAGGATTAGGAACTTAATGTAAAATTACCTTGAATTTGTGTGATATTCAGCGGTTTACAAAGCCCGTATGTTTGTATCATTGTATTTACATTTTACAATAGCCTTGTGGGATTGGAGGATGATAACCATTATCGTTTTCTTTTTATTAGATGAGTACTTGGCGGTTCAGAAGGAATAATTTCCCGAAACTCACAGTATAGGTAAATATAGCTTTTAAAATTTCATATTAGGGGGCATCGAGGTGGCTCAGTCGCTTAAGCATTGGACTGTTGATTCCGTCTCAGGTCATGATTCACAGTTCGTGGCTTTGAGCCCCATGTCAGGTTCTGCACTGACAGCACACAGAGCCTACTTGGCATTCTCTCTCTGCCTCTCTCTCCGTCCCTCCCCTGCACACTCACATGTATGTGCACGCTCACTCTCTCAAAGTAAATAAACTTAATTTTTAAAATAAATTTCATTTATTATTGATTTATTCCATATTTAGTGAACACCTACTATGTGCTACACTTTTCACAAGGGACTGAAGATATGAACAAGACCAAGGCCCCTAAGTTTGCTGACTTGGTCTCCTATAGTTTATTGCCTGGTGAGCGTGTGCAAATGTGTGTGTTTTCCAAATTTCATTAATGTATCACTATCATAATTTTTGTTACATCTGGATACTACCCACATGAGTATTAACCTAATATTTTTTTCTAGCTTAATATATTTTAATCAGCTCACACATTCAATACATAAATGAACTTGGCCTCACCTTATCTAATATTCCTTTCAAATCAAAGGCATGTTGTATTATTTATTAAAATAATAAACTTCTTCATTAGTATATATTATGTATATTAAAATATATATTATTATATGTATATAACTACCAAAGCCAAATCATCTCCCATACCACCAGACGCACTCAACACTCTGGGAAAAGCCAGTTTAAGTGGTTACAATGATATTGATGTAGTCTTTCCACTACACGACCATGAGCGGTAAAACAATGTTTATAAACATATTCCCCAAAGTTTACCTTTAAGAGCTATTTTTCAACAGTTTCATTTCCAAGCAGTGCATACCAAGTGTAGATGCATGCTAAACACGAGCCACATCCACCTGTAGCTCCTCTCAGTAACAGAATCCAACCAATGCTCACATCTTCACCGTCCCTGAAGCGCTAACCTATGAGTGTTCCTTTTCCTTCATACACCGGAGAGGAGAGACCAATATGGTAACGTCAAATGAGTTGTGTAGTTGCTGTTTGTTACCTGCTACTCTGTTTGGTTTTGCCTTTGCTACTCAAGTTTATCCCCTCATAGAGATGCAATACAGATGTATGGATCACATCATTTATTATCAATACAGAGATCGTCCCTGTTGTTCATCGGTACAACTGTGCAGAAATATCATTTCAACCAGGTCATTTTGTCCAATAAGACCTCTCTTAACAACAGGGTGCTTTGCACATATACAGAATATGCAGAAAAATCTGGCAACACCAATCACTGCTCCTTCTCCTTCCTCTTCTCCTTGCCTTTTTCTTCCTCCTCCACTTTTCTCTCCTCCAAATGTGTTTAATTTGTATTCACACAGAACTGGATGTATACTACTTTTTCTAGTTGGGCTAACCTGAGATAGTAATTGAGCCTGTTTGAATTCCAGAGTCCTTGTCAGTAATCATGTGTCTTTCACTAAGTTATTAGATTACTCGAAATAATGTACTTACTTGCCTAAACCTAACAAATGCTATTTCTTGCCTCCTTTTCCTTCTCATTAAATATTACTTTGAGTAAAATATGCAATTAAACTAATTCACATTGAGGTGTAAATGACTAATAAGACTTAACAGAGCATGTGTTTTAAGACATATGTACATCGAACAGTAATGAATTTCTCTAAGTGTTAAGGGTTATTTCTTTTGGTGTCTAATTTCAGGCATAAGGGAGATGGTTAGAAAAGGACAATTTGGAATATACAGTTTCACGTTCCATAAATCACATCTTACAGGGGAAAAATGTATTAGACCCACATTTACAAGAGAATCAAAGCTGTCTTGGAATATTTATTCTAGGGTTGCAGCAAAATCTGGGAACATTCTGTAAGGTATAAGCATCATTTCAGTTTGTGGATCAGCAAGGGTGAAAAGGCAGATGTGGGTCTGTCCTGCCCCACAGTGTCTTCTCAGAATTGAGCCTTGAGGTGAACAGGTGAAGGCATAGCCAAGGTCATCTTGCTCATTCGGAGTTATGTTGTGTAGTAGCCTGGTTCCATTCTACAGGGTTTTTTACTTGCTTATTTGTTCAGACTTGATTGTTGCCTGACTTAAGGTTATTAAAGCTCAAAAGGAAAAAAAAGTAGGATGCTCTGTGTAGAAAGACTTTGTTGTAGTCTCTCATGACTTCAGGGAAGGAAATTTATATATGGGAACTCCATAATCTCTCCCAAGAAACAAGCCCTTCACAGTTACACCATTTCCAGAAATATCTTGCCCATTGCATCTCCGTTGAGAATTGCCATGAGATGATGTCTAGTTGAAGTGTTAATTCTTAATTCGCTTGATTACATTGGTTTCCTTTTAAATCCTTGTGCCATTTTGTTTATGGCAATCTTACAGATCTTCTTGCAGATGATTTTGTTAAAATGATTCATTAGATTGTTGCCTGGTAGTATGTAAACGCACGGAGGTCAGGGCGTGTCTTTCTCATTATTATGTCTCCAAATTGTGAAAGTGGATAAATTACTAGTGAAAGAACACCCAAACTCCATTAACTCCATGCTGTCACAGACTACTGTGGTTGATGGAGTCACCAAAATTATATGTAGAGCATTTGAGGCCAACAGGAGACAAGAATGATCCAAGAACCCATAGCAATGTCTTCAGATCGGGGGGAAGAAGGGAGACAAAGGTCTAATTTGTTTTAGAAAAGCTCACTGCAATCCAGGTTGGGTAAAATACAAATACATTCCTGGATTCCACAGACTGAATGTGAACTTGGATCAATTGAGATTTGAAGAAAAAAAGATGTGTTGTTCCCTTAGATTCTCGTTCAAGAACAAGAGAACAAAGCAAAGCGGCAAGTCTTTTTCTTGGGGGAGAAACTAAAATGCATGTGCTCGCTCCTTGAAGGATGTCTTCTCCAACTCTATGAAAATATTAAAGTTCACCAAAATGTTTCAAAAACTTTTTCAACTTAGAAATTTTGTGAGTAGTCAGTTTTATAGAAATTGTTTCCTTTTCTGTGATAATATAAATACGTGCTTTTTAAGGCTCTGTTTCTCTCCCTTTGTATAAAGAAATTCAAAATAGAGGCACTATTATACGGTAACTCACTATTCCAATGCCACATATTCAACTTAAAACCTGGGAAATTGCCTAATAGATATGTTGAAGGGATACATATGTCACTATCCTAAATTCAAATAGTTTCCAACATCACTGAAGAATTGGCAATGTTCACTGTCCCTTTCTCTCTTTCTCTGGGGACCATTTCTATCCATAACCTACAGAATGTTTGAGAGTCAAGGAGGAAAGAAGTGAAATATACTCGCAATATTATTTCAGAGAAAATGGGCTGATAAAACTAGCATTGAAGCATTCAATATTCATCTTATAACAAATGTATAAGTCAAACAGAGTTGATTTTTTTTTTTTTAACTCCTGCCTACTCCAATGCTGAAAAATCCACTTGGGATTAAGAACTCCCTGAGGAGGGCACCTGTTGGGATGAGCACTGGGTATTGTATAGAAACCATTTGACAATACATTTCATATTAAAAAAAAAAAAGAAAAGAAAAATTTAAAAAAAGAAAAGAATTCCATCTATGGGGCGCTTGGGTGGTTTAGTAGGTTAAGCACCCGACTTTGGCTCAGGTCATGATCTCACGGTTCATGGGTTCGAGCCCCACATCAGGCTCTGTGCTGACAGCTCAGAGTATGGAGCCTGATTGAGATTCTAGGTTTCCCTCTCTCTCTGCTCCTCCCCCACTTGCTTTCTCTCTCAGAAAATAAACATTAAATTTTTTTTCTAAGAACTCCATCTATATTCTTCTAGTTTCCTTCATTGTCATTTGAAATGAAAAGTCTGCAACCACTTTTCAGGAGGACCACATTGGGTATGGATTTGCAAAACAGAATAGAATCCAGATCAGTTTATGCCCAGATACCTAGGTCTTCAGAGGCTACAACAAATGTATTAAAACCTGCTCATGCTGGTTAAAAACAAACAAACAAACAAAACAACCAGAAAACAATGATAATGCAGATAGAAACTACTTTGGAGCAAGATGAAATCATTTTGATTAACTCCCTCCTCCTTGACAATGGAAGGGGAAAATTTTCCTGGGAATTAATTCATACTAATAGAAAAATGCTCATTCTCATAGCTGTAATTCTGAAATATGTCCATGTGAGCCATGAACTGCCCATAAAACTGATGACACTCTGTTTTGTTCTTGCCTTGGTTTGCCTTTCAAAATGAAAGACCAGTCTTATTACAAGGAATGAAAAGAGATCCTCTCTTTAAACATGATTAAAAAATAAGACCTGAACTCAATACCTTAACCAGGGCCAGGCAAGCCCTCAGAACTTTATTTCTGAGCAATGTTTTCTTAGCAGGACACACTGGGGTTTGCAGCAGAGATCTAAGCAGGTAAGCCTTTGAATTCCAAATGAGCTCTCTCTTTGGCTTCAGAGGTGAGGCTGCTCACAGGGGTTCAGGGACCCTGGAAACTAATTCCTCAGCAGCAAACCTTTCCAAAGGAAGCCCGTGATTAAACTGATGACATGGCAATTGGTGGTTTGATTAAAGGGGGAGGTTGGGTTTGCAGGGCAAGTGGAGAGAGGGGGAACTCTACCTTTGGAAACAGAGCAAAACTCTCCAATGCTAATTGACCTGGCCTTTGCTCTTTGCTCAAAACCAGGGCCTTTTCACTCTTTTTTCTCTATGTGAAGAGACAGCGATTCAGTGATGGAGAACCAATCACCTATCTCTCCTGCCCATAAAGGAAGTGTACAGGGAGCAGAGAATGTTTAAAGGTTTCTCAATGGCTTTCACAGAAATTATAAAATGAGATGTCAATACAAAAAGAAAAAAAGGACTACCTCTCCTCCTGTCTTCAGATTCCACCAAAGTTATCTATAACCTCAGTTTAGTAACTCTCAATTCTAGCTCTACCTTTTTGGGGATAGATTTTTTTGTGGTTGTTAACTTATTTTTTAAAATTTTTTCAATGTTTATATTTATTTTTGAGATGGAGAGAGAAAGACAGAGTGTGAGCATGGGAGGGGCAGAGAGAATGGGAGACACAGAATCTGAAGCAGGCTCCAGGCTCTGAGCTGTCAGCGCAGAGCCTGACGGGGCTTGAACCCATGAACTGTGAGATCATGAGTGGAGCTGAAGTCAGACGCTTAACTAACTGAACCACCCAGGCACCCCTATCTACACTTTTTTTTAAGTTTATTTATTTTGGGGGCACTTGGGTGGCTCAGTCGGTTAAGCATCCAACTTTGGCTCAGGTCATGATCTCACGGTTCGTGGGTTCAAGTCCCACATCAGGCTCTGTGCTGACTGCTCAGAGCCTGAAGCCTGCTTCAGATTCTGTGTCTCCCTTTCTCCCTGCTCCCCCCATGCTCATGCTCTGCCTCTCTCTTCTCTCAATAATAAATAAATGTTGAAAAAAAATTTAAAGTTTATTTTTTGAGAGAGCATGTGTACGTATAAGTGGGGGAGGGGCAGAGAGAGACGGAACAAGAGGATCCCAAGCAGGCTCCATGCTGTCAGCACAGAGCCCAATGCAGGGTTCATTCTCATGACTTTGAGATCCTGACCTGAGCCAAAATCAAGAGTCCAACGCTTAACCAACTAGGCACCCAGGTGCCCCTAGCTACACATTAGAATTATCTAAGAAGCATTTGCAAATTCTAGAGCCCCAGTTCCATCCCCAGAAGTCCTGGTTCCATTACCCTGGGGCAAGGCACCAGTGTGTCGGTTTGCACATGTGCACACACACGTGTATATACAGAATCTTCATGGTTTTTTTTTTTTAATATGAACCCGAATTTAAGGTCCAATGAGCTTAGTTCCAGCCCTTTACTACTGTTTTTATCCACCTCTCCACTAAAACTAAGAGACAATGTATGTCTTGGTTAGTATTACCACCCATGAGTTCCTTGAAGTCTCCTGTGTCTTCTTCATCCAAATGTCCTCTACGATGCCTTAGCCAGAAGTTACACGATCTCTTCAAGAGATACAAATATTTCATCATTCTTTCAACAGGCCGAATCAGCTCTCTAATAATAGATTTATATTAGACAAAAAAGACTAGTCCAGATGGGATTTTTTAATGGGAATTCTTCCTCAAATATTACTCTGTCATTCATGTTTTCCATTGTGTTTACTACTTGCATCTAAAAAAAAGAAAAATTAAAAAAAAAAGGTGGCTTGAAGCACACCAAGGTCACCAGTAGATCCGTTGCTGACATGAATTATCTGGAGAGAGAAGAGAGAGATCTCATCTTCACTCTCTCAACTGCAAGGGACTTGACCGACTTAATAAGGGGATTTTCTTCAGTGCACAGGGCAAGTAGAGGATTACACCAACATAGGTAATTCATGCACGTTGTCAGTTTCACTTGTCCTGGTCACACTGTTATCTCTTTTATCCCTTCACAGACAAGCTGAAACCTTCTTTGTGTAAAAAGAACCCAAACTCCCCAAGCAGATACCATGACCTGCAAACTTTATTACACAAAAATGACAGTAATCATCATCATCAGAACATTGCCCTTTGGTTTTCAAAGCAGAATAAAAACAGGTGTGTCCCCTTTTTCCCTTGAGAATCACTCACCCTCAAACAACAATCAGAATGCACACGGAAACAAAAACTTTCGTCTTCAGTGAATATATCCAGTGCACAAGGAGATCTCTAGAACTTCAAAGCACGATGGTGGGAATGGAAAGCTGTTAGTCAGCAACAGCAAATGAGTCATCAGGGCAGATAATTGCCAAACATACAAATGTGAAGATGAACAAGTAGGTTTTCCTCACAAAATCCCCCCCAAAACCGAGAAGCTAGAGACACTGAGAGCATTACAGGTGGCAGGCATGGTGGGGCGTTAACAAGATGGGATTGGTTTAAAGACTACAGGAGAGCAGTTGAAAGTTCAGCTTCCCAACACTGCTGGAGCAGACAGGCAACCACTCCTGCATGCCCTTCATAGGAGACCAGAAAAAATTAAACCAAAGAAACCCCAGACTGGGAATTACAGGCAGGAGACAGTACAGGTAAGAGGTAAGATGCTGGCCTGAAGACAGAATGATTAAGTGAAAGTCTATATATGTGATGGTAAGGTCATCAAACTTCTTTCTCCAACAAGCTCCAGGGTAACCATAGCCTAATTGAAATTCCCCCGCCCCCCCCACCCTTCCCCCCAGGCAGGAGATTAGAGAATTCATAAGGAGAAACTAAATCACTGAATCTTATGAGACCCAAGACAGCTGAACCTAAAGTCAATAGTTGGGAAAGCCTATGAACAGGTCATTTTTTTTTTACAAAAGAATCCTGATAAGGTTGCAAAATTGAGGCATGGGTGTCTCAGATAGTGAGGGTATAGTAATGAAGAAAAGAGCAAAGTTAATTGAGGGTACTTGAAGCAGTTAAATACCCCAAAATCCTCCTTCGCCATTGTGGTAGATAGAATTCTATAGGGGTCCCCCAGATTCTCATTCCCTCAGGGATACATCCTGCATAAACCCCTCCTCTTCAGTTTGGAAGTACTTGTGGATATAATGGGATATCTCTCCCTTGGCTAGGTCACTTTATTTGGCAAGGGTAATGGGATAGCTACTCATATAATTATGTTATATTATTTTAGACTCTGTGATAGCTCACTCTAGAGAGATCCTCTGTTGGTTTTGAAGAAGCAGCCGTCGTGTTATGAGGGTCATGTGTCTGGTATCTGAGGACAGCCTCTAGGAGCTGAGAGTGACCACTACCCAACAGACAGCCAAAAGAGAAGACCTCAGGTCTATAACCACATGGAGTTAAATTCTGCCAACAACCTTGGGAGAGAATTCCAACTTTCAGATGAACACAGTCAGCTTGGGGCACCTGGGTGGCTTGGTCGGTTAAGCATCTGACTTTGGCTCAGGTCACAAACTCACAGTTTGTGGGTTTGGGACCCGTATCGGGCTCTGTGCTTAGAGCCTTGGAGCCTGGAGCTTGGAGCCTGGAGCCTGTTTTGGATTCTGTGTCTTCCTCTTTCTCTGCCCCTCCCCTGCTTGCCCTGCTTGTCTCTTTCTCTCCCTCAAAATAAATAAATAAACTTAAAACACACACACACACACACACACACACACACAGTCAGCTAGCACCTTGATTTCAACCTTATGAGCACCTGAGCAGAGGACGCAGTTCTGCTGAGCCCATATTTCTGACTTACAGAAACAGAAGATAATAAATGCGTGACTTTTAAACTCCTGCGATTGTGTTAATCTGTTACACGGCATGTGAATTTATGAAAAAGCAAGACTCTCAGGAGAAGATGAGATACTCACAGGGACACTATTTGGAGACACCAGAGTCAGCTGAGGTTGAGTGTTCTAGATGGCAAATTTAGTGCATCGTCGGGAAACTGGTGATTAAAAAAGTAGCATCCTCAGCAAGCTGGGCAATGACGGAGATCTTAATAAAATCTGTGGACATGAGAGAAATGGACAAAAGATGGGGCTCATAACAGCAGGGGGCCATGACCACTCTTAGCAGTGAAGGGAGGGAGTAGATACTAGAACTCTGAGAGTAGCTGTACAAAAAGGGCTGTCTGCCAGAGTTGGGTTCTTCAGTGGAGCCACTGAAGCAGCCAGCTTGAGATAAGCCAGCACAGAAAGAACATAAGATCAGAATTCATTCTCCCTCATCTCCCACTAGTGTCTGCCACAGAGTGAACCAAACAGGAAGCTGGAAGTGAAGATGCTTATTGATGTATCACACACATGTCAGTTGTTGGGGGGGGGGGGGAGGTGAAATGGAATATAGAGGGCTAGACAGAACATACACGGGAAAGTCCAAAACATGGCTTCTTAGCATCTTTGCCCCTTGCCCAGGTGACTAATTTGTGTCCCTTATATAGGGCTAGACAAAGTCCTAATAGTTTCTCTGTCACCACAGGGTGATAATACATTTGGATACAATCCTACTGCTGTGTTCTTAAATAAATTAGTAGAAGAAAGGGGGAAAAAGAAACAATTAATGAACAATAAAACATAACCATAAAGGTCCCTATTTCTTGAGCCAGTCTCAAGGTCTAAGTTGATTATCACAGCTACTTTTTTCCACCACACATTTTAGTCTGTCCAGGCAAGATGCTAGCAGAAGGTAATGGGAATATTACCAGAACTTAAGTACATAGCTCACACATTTGCAAAGTTTATTAAATACAGGCTTTATTCCAGGTACCCATACACCCAGCTAAAATTTGAAGGTCGTGTTGCTAAAAAAGAGGGAGAAAATAAATATCTTTCCTAAAATAAATATGTTAATTTAACATAGTTACATTTAACACAATTACATTTAATATAATTACATTTAATACAAATACAACTACTTTGGACTCCCAACAGGATGTTGGTGTTTATTCATTTACTTTTGTTCTTATTTGTTTTGAAGTAGATTTAAAAATGATCTTGGGGCGCCTGGGTGGCGCAGTCGGTTAAGCGTCCGACTTCAGCCAGGTCACGATCTCGCGGTCCGTGAGTTTGAGCCCCGCGTCGGGCTCTGGGCTGATGGCTCCGAGCCTGGACCCTGTTTCTGATTCTGTGTCTCCCTCTCTCTCTGCCCTCCCCCGTTCATGCTCTGTCTCTCTCTGTCCCAAAAAAATAAATAAACGTTAAAAAAAAATTTAAAAAAAAATGATCTTAAAGATTTTATGGAAAGATGCATGCCCGAGATTAGCAAGGAGAACAAGGAGGAAGTTATCAGAAATCAGAACATAGCATAAAGCCATTAAAACAATAGGACTGCAAGTTTTTTTTTTTTTAATTTTTTTTTCAACGTTTATTTATTTTTGGGACAGAGAGAGACAGAGCATGAACGGGGGAGGGGCAGAGAGAGAGGGAGACACAGAATCGGAAACAGGCTCCAGGCTCCGAGCCGTCAGCCCAGAGCCCGACACGGGGCTCGAACTCACGGACCGCGAGATCGTGACCTGGCTGAAGTCGGACGCTTAACCGACTGCGCCACCCAGGCGCCCCAAGGACTACAGTTTTAATAGAACCATAGACAAGCATATCAGTAGAAGAGAATAGAAAACCCAAGAGTAGATCCTGCTATATTTTTAAATTTAATATATGACAAATGTTGTAGCTTAATTTAGAGGTTTAAGGATATATTATTTAAGAATTGGTGCAGCCCTTAGCTGTACACAATCAAAGAAAATATATTAAGAATTTTATTTTGCATCACATATAAAAATAAATTTCAGAAAGGATTATGAAATAACAAACTAAAATTTGATGAGCATTAGAAAGCTATATGAGCCACTTAAGTGCATATGAGATCTCCTTTATGAAGACTAGAAACTCAGGAGCTCTGCAAGAATAGCCATCCTCAACTGCATAAAAGTGAAAAAAAAAAAAACCACTTCAGGACACATCAGAAACTAGATCAATAAAAAATTGATAGGTTGGGAAAATATGTCTGTAACACAGATGACACAGGATTAGTCTCTATAATAAAGAACACTTACACATTGATAATGAAAAGATAATCAATCCAATAGAAGCAATATGAATAATTTATGAAAAAGCAAATTTAAATGACCAATAATCATAGGGAAAGTTGTTTAATATCTCTGATGAGCAAGGAAGCATAAGTTAAAGTGACACTGAATTATATTAGACTCTATACCCGTAAACCTGGCAGCAGACTGGAGGTGGGATCTATTACCAGTATGAATACCAGAAAGCTACCCTGATTGTTGGGGGATGGCTATGGGCAGAAGAGAGAGAGGATGGGGCACAGATGATTTAATTGTACTTATGCATATATGGGAGACATATGCATGTCTATTTAAAGAATTTAAGTAATGTTTTAAAACTACAACATCAGTTTGTCCTCTAAGAAATCCCTTCCAGAGATACATTTGCAAGGGTGCACGAAGATGCTCACTGTAGCATTGTTTGTAAAAACAGAAGTCATATCAACCTTAAAATTCACGGTGCAGGAGTTGGGTTTATATATTATAGTAATTCCCACTATGAAACAGCACAGAATAAGGAGTAAGGTAGAGATACACTTACTGAGGGAGAATAACTATTTGAAATGTCCGAATTATAAAGTGATGTGAATAGTATAATTCCATTTTATGTTCAATACATATATGTATATGTATATACATATGAATGCATATTTATAGATTTGGAAATGAATTTCAAAAATGCTACTAGGATTCATGCTAAACTCTTAACAGTAGTTACTATTGGCAGGGAGTGGGATTTAGGAACACACACACACACATACACACACAGGTAAATAAATGAATGTAGGTGTATGTATCTCTGAGTTGTTTTTCGTAAGGAAAACAGATTCATATATTATCTGCATATTAAAATAATCCTAATAATAGCATCAGAAATTATATAGTAAGTTCTTTAAAAGCACAAGATATTCTATATTTGTGATAGGCAAAATAATGCCCCTCTCCCAAGATGTCCCCACCCTAATGACTGGAATCTGTGAATATGTTATGTTACCTGGCAAAGGAGAATTAGATTGCTAAGCAGCTGACTATAAACAGTAGATATGAGGGGGCACCTGGGCGGCTCAGGTGGTTGAGTGTCCCGCTGTTGGTTTTGCCTCAGGTCATCATCTCATGGTTTATGGGACTGAACCCCCACATGGGGCTCCATGCTGGGGCAGAACCTGCTTAAGATTCTCTCTCTGCCCTTACCCTGCTCATGCAGTCTCTCTCAAAAGAAATAACAAATTAAAAAAACTAAAATCAGTAGATTTGAAAACTTAAAATAAATAAAAAGTAAAATAAAATCTGAAGATTTGTACAGTTATCTGGGTGGGTCCAATGTAATCATGAGAGTCCTTGAAAGCAGACACAGGAAGCAGAAGGGTCAACACTAAACTCATTCAACATGAAAAAAGACTCACCAGCCATTGATGGGATTGAAAATGGTGGAAGAGGCCATGAGCTAGGGAACATGGATGTTCCCTAGCAGCTGGAAAAGGGAAGGAAACAGATTCTCTGATAGGGGTTCTAGAAGAAACATAGCCTGGTTGATACCTTGATTTTAGCCAGCAGGACCCACTTCAGACTTCAGCACTGCAGAAATGTTAAGATGATCAGTTTGTCTTATTTTAAACCACTAAGTTTGTGGTGATTTGTTACAGAACCAATAAGGCACTTATGCAACAGGCCCTACCTCATCTAAACTTGACAAGAAACCTAGAAGATGCCTACAATTGTGGGCCCCAGTTTACAAATGAGGAAACCACAGCTCAGAGGTCTGTGAAAGGTAACATGGCTGGTACGTGCTATGGCTGAGACTGGAATTAAGTCCACACGAATCTAGACCTTGTCCTTCCTTCTATCATTTTGTGTTCTCTGTCCTCTAACCTATAAGGGCTCAGCCACCAGCAGAAATTTAACATTAGGTGAGTCGGTAAGAATACAGGTTTGGGGTCAGACAAGTCTTCATTTGAAACCAATTACCAGTGGTGTGGCTAAAAACAAATGACCCAATTTGAGCCTGTTTCCTTATCTACAAAACAGGAGAAATAATTTCTGCCTTGTAGGGTGAGAGAAAGCATTCAGTGAAATCACGTATGAAAAATGTTCAACAAAGAGTCTTATATAGATTTTGTTTTTAATAAATGTTATTTATTGTTGGTGGAGACTATTACTTTGTTATAATGACTCTGGGAAGCCTGTTTTTCCTCTAGATGAGGTTTTAGGTTTTGTTCAAACCTTTTTCATATCTGTCAGCTCCTGATTCAGAGATGGTGGTTAGAGCCTGTGGCATAGAATTACAACTACAAACTAGGGAACTATTAACGGAGTACAAATGTAGAGGAAGTGACTTTTAGTGGTATGGGCACCAGTGATCCATAATATGAATCCAGTCAGTAGCAAAGACGGACCATTAATAATGTACATTTGTCACATGGGATCACATAGCAGAGGAACAAGGTGAGGGGGAACCTCTGAAAATTTCATTCTAAAGTTAAACATGGTCAGTATGCTATGGGAACCTAGAAACTGTGCATCTCTATCAGAGTCCGGATTGTGTTGGCCTTCTATTTTCAGATCATAGAGTCCCAGACTGCATTTTCTCAGAATATCATTTGTCCTTCATTCAATAAAAATATTCTGCTGGTCTACATATTTCACAAAATTTCTTTAGAAAGATTCCATTCAGTTCTTTAACACTAGGACATTTTTTTTTTTAAGAAAGTTGTAAAAAGGTGTCTCATAGGTTTTTAGCTTTGAATGGTTATTTTCAAAGATCGTTCTTGATGCTTATCTGCAAAAGGTCATCCACACTTCTTTTACAGGGTTTCTGTAGTTCTGTGTTGCCCAATGCCTGGGGTGCTGGGTGGCTCAGTCGGTTAAGCGTCTGACTCTTGACTTCGGCTTAGGTCATGATCTGGAGGTTTGTGAGTTCAAGCCCCGCATCAAGTTCAAGGTCTGCGTCAAGTTCAAGCCCCGCATCATGTTCCATACTGGCAATGAGAAGCCTGCTTGGGATTCTTTTGCTCTGCTCACCACCCCCCCCCCCCCCTGCCCACCACTCTCTTTCTCAAAAATAAATAAAATTTAAAAATTTTTTAAAAAGGATCCACAGAATGAGTGAACCACCAAATGGACAACAAGGGGAAGATACAGTTGTGGTCATCAACAACTCATTCATGGAGAGATTCCCTCCCCGCAGATGAAAGGGAAGTGAGTCAGAAAGAGTAAACATCCCCAAGGGACCTCAACTTAGCAGTCCAAAAGTCATCAGACTATCTTGACCATTTGTATATGTTCCCCTTGAGCTTTGTAACAGAAAACCCAGGAAGAGAATAAAAACCTCCTTGAGAACTTTGTTGCATTCCCCCCAAAATCAGAAGAAATAAAGTCCACAGCTAATGGGTTTTTCAAAGTGTGTGGACACCCGAGTAGGTTTGGGAGAACAGTTTTTACCCATGGGAAATACCTTTACGAATTAGGCAATGTGATTCTAGGTTTATCTTTACAAAGTGTTTGTACTTGTAGCACCCTTCATTCAAATAACCTTTGTCCTTCTTGTTTTAGATTATCTGAACCAGCTGCAGAGGCAATGAAAACAGTAGGATAACTGAGCAGAAAAGAACATTTATAGCAATAACAATTTATTAAGATCATCATTATGAACCATGACATGGGGCTTTCTTAATCACACCTATGATTACTACAACTCAATAATACTGTATCATTTGTACTGAAATACCCCAGAGTGTTTACTACAGGTTACAAAGCTATTAAAACACAAACCTACAGAGCCATTGATAAAGTATTTCTGATCTTTTTATTGTTCAAGCTGCACTTACCCATTTTAAAATCTGCTATGCAACCTTCATAAATGAACACAAAATCATACCTTTGAAGATATCCAAAAAGTAATTTATCCAGTCCACTGACTTAAACAGTTAAATACCCAAACCACCAAAGGCATATGGTTGTAATTCCCATTTAAAGTCACAAGGCATGTAGTCTTCATACCTTAAATTGACTGGTTCAGTACTTGATCACCATTTGGTCACTAAATATTGCTATAAGTTGGGCAAGCTAGAGAAAATACACATATCTATGTGTAGGAATATGCCCATTCCTTTGTGAGGATTGGGAAAATATTTCATACCTTCTTTATCCTACTGAAGCCACATAACAGAATTTGTTTTTTTGAGAAACAACACAGAACTTTCTCAACTGCCTTAACTCTTTCTTACCGTTAATATTATGACTGAGTTTATTCTCTTTGGACATTCTTTGGTCCCTAAAGGCAGATTCTGTTACTTGTACTTAAGAGAAATGGCAAAAAATGAGACACAGAAAGAGGAGAAATTGAATAGGGAGCTCTATGTGCATCTTCAGTTGAGTTGTACTGATTTATAAACACCAACCGAACATACGTATATTGACTGCTTAAAATCGAAATTGGTCTATATGCAAAATCTTGAACTAGAAGGCCCTAATTGACCCAAATGTTATCAACCTTTAATCTTTTCTTTAACACAAAGCGTTGACAGAAGAATGTTTCACAAAGAAACCTGAAAGAGCCTGAGGCATTAGGTAACCTCATGAACTACAAAAATGGGGGGTGGGGGGGAGTGAAATTGAACTGCTCATGGGAGCTGGATTACTCTCCAGGTGCCACAGTACCACTAATGGCCTAGAGTAGCTCTGCTTGACTACTTTGTCCATTCAAATACTGGCTTCCATTTTTCTTACCGAAGGGGCCTCTCGTTCAGTGTCTCCTCATCTCTTCCTCTCTTTGATCTAATTTTCTCTCCACCTCTCCAGTGGTATTATGGCCTCTTTCAATACTTTCTACTGCTTCTCTCTGTCTCTTATACCCAAAGTTCCATAAAAATGAAAATTCTTTTGGGGTGCGTGGGCGTCTCAGTCGGTTAAGTGTCCGGTTAAAGTGAGATCAACTCAGACCATGATCTCACGGTCCGTGAGTTGGAGCCCCATGTCTGGCTCTGTGCTGACAGCTCACAGCCTGGAACCTGCTTCAGATTCTATGTCTTTCTCTCTCTTTCTGCCCCTCCCCCACTCATGCTTTGTCTGTCTCTGAAAAACGAGTAAACCTTAAAAATTTTTAAAAAAAGGGAATATTGTATTGAAGTCACTGTTCCATCCAGTAAGGAAGGAATACTATTGCCCAAGATTCTCGTGCCACGTCCACTCATGGATAACTGATGCAGGCTTCCGGTTAGAGTGACAGGCACGTGACACATGAGACCTGAGGTGCAGGGACCATGATGGACCATGACGACTTAGCTCAAATGAGATCACGTGGAGCACTTCATACAATCAAGTGCCTGGTAAAGAAGAAAAAAAACTTCTTGCTAACTGAAATACAAACTTCTTAAGAATGGTGGCTGAAACTACTGCTTACACAGCAGTGACGTGTGTGATGTACCATGAAGAATGCAATACACCAGCATGACTGCAATGCACTGGCATGCTATACTGCATTTTGTATAGAGATTGACCAGAGACAGCCATTTTATTTCATAACTCGGGAATGACCTATAAAGAACACTGCCGAGTCCTGCATGAAGACTGTGGTAAAGAAGGGTGATATAAAAAAATAAGGAATAAGTCACGATATTTGTCCTCATCCCAAAAGAAGCATCAGAAACCAGAAATCACGCAAATAAAATATAAACAGTGCAGGGGACTGAATAGCATTAGGGAAGGAAAGAATACAGAATCTCTCTAGTAACTTCTAAAACTTCCATTGTCCTCATTTCTAATTGGAGATGTTGTGGGGAGAGGTGATATCAAATGTCACTCCATAACTAAAAGCCATTCCCAGCTTTGAGGAGTAAAAGTAAAATCTTCCTAAGGTTGTGTTCTGAAGGCTGGAGAGATGAACGTGCCTCAGAAAGGACCAGAAAAGAGCATTAGAGCTGGTCTTCAATCATCTCCTTTACTTGTTGGTAAAGTGTCCTCTGGGGTCTGGGAGCAGAAGAATAGGCGAGGTGGAGAGACTGGAAACCACATTAAACAGTTCACACTTTCAAGACGTGGGGAGTTTCAGTGGTTGTCATTAATTCTTATATTTACTCATTCAACTAACTTTTATTGCAGATCTAATACATTTTGGAGTAATAAAGGTAAATCGTAGAATCCTTGTCCTACAAGACATATAAAGAGATAATTGCAACACATTTATGTTTTTATATGTAACCACATAATGAAATTTTTTATTCAAAATGCTCCAGAAACTCAGAGGAGGAAATTGGTTAAAACTGGGCGAGGAAATCAGGGAGGAGAAGAAAGTTAGACCCTCAAAAATGGGTAAAAATTCTACATATGAGAGGCAATGGAGAGATAATGATAAAAAGAGGGAATAGACTCAATGCACACTGTGAAAGAAATGATTATTTCACAATTATTGAGTTTTCTCTGGGATCAGAGGATCAGGTTTAGAAGCTATGCAGCCAAAGACATAGCCAGACAAATGATGTAAATCAATAGTCACCACATAATACTCTAAATACAGCTCCTTCTAGGAAAATTAATTGGGATTGTATTTATCTCAAACTGTGTCTTAATAATTTCATTTTTAATATGAATTTTATTTTTCCAAAAATAGACATTTTGTCTGCATTGTTTTTATTGTAGTCGAGCTAACACCGTGTTTAGGATTACTTGATAGCACATTATCAAGGAAGGAAGTTATAGCTTGTTGAAATTTCAGCCTTGCCATTTACTAGCTAGGTGAAATTAACAAGTTACTAGATATTAATTAACAAGTTATAAGATACTAACCTTTCTGTTTCACAAATGGATGATAATAAGACCACAGAAGGCTTTCATGAAGATTAAATCGGTAATACCTGTGACTATCTGCTATGTGGTGACTACACAAAGAATAGAGCTATAGTGAAGTTTCTAGGGTAGTTGTTTTCACATATATTTTAGCCATGAGAGTTTCTTCAAATGTTATAAGTCCCTTATGTAAAATGGATTAACTCTCAGCTGCTCTCTGTTTGAAGCAGGAGTGGGCATCGGAAGCCCGACTGGTTCTTTCTCCCAGCCTTGCTTCTACTCACATAAGCCCTAAAGAGCTCTGCAGATCACAACTTGAAAAGTACTACACTGACATACAGCTGCTTTTCTTCAAAATGAATTATTGAATAAACAGATGAATTGATCTTTATCCAGAGTTCTCTTCTCTAGAATTCATTTCACTTTTTATCAGTGCTTTGGGCATCAGCATTCAAACTGTCTTCTTGCTTTAAAACGTGCACAAATCCAATGGTGAGTACTTTCAGCCCCTCCTACTTGAAGTTCTTTATGTCGGCAATTAAGTGTCATTCAAAAAAATTTTGCTACATATCTACGCATGATATTATCAAGCAAATCAGAAAAGTTTTTCCCTCTGTGTGGCATTTTCCACATGGAAAACCTCCCACGAGAATACGGCTTGGCAAGCCAATGGCATCCTCACGTAGATTAGAAAAAGCCAGCCCTTACTCCAAGTAACCCACACCTGAGTTCTGCATGACTTTGTGGGCTGAGCAATGGCTAGGTTTCAGCCCTCACCTGGCCTTGGTGTAGCAAACTCTATACGTGATTCCTGAAAGCCCTAATTATAGGCTATTCATAGATTATTTTTAGCCCCAGCTTTAATTGACCAAGAGATATTTTGGAAACAAAAATGAGTTCAAGTGTAGTCTAGGTCCTGTTTCAAACCTCACCTTTTAGAGAATTCCAGGCATAGGCATTATTTTAAAGCCATTTTCATGCCATACGATGATTACAATAAGGGCTTTCTTGTATATCAATTTTTCCCTTGAAATATCCTCAGTAGGATTGTTTCAAACAGCCTAAACAATGGCTTGGTCCAGATGCTGAAGCAATGGGGCACCACTGGCAAGCAGAACAAGAGAAGTACCTTTCTGTGTATTTCTAACTGTGCGTTATAGGAATGAGCTTTCCAACTGTTGAGCACTGTGCTATCTTCAGGCAAGCCTTTAGGCAAGATGTCCCATTACTGTCGGTACAAACATATGAGAAAATAGTCAGATAATAGTTATTCTCTGCATAACAATGAATAAGAAACCTTTGATAGAGCAGAGCTTTAATATTACTTTTTCCAGAGGGGTGTGAACCTGAAGCCTTAGAATAGGAAAGGCAGCTTAGAATACTAAACAGCGCTCACCAGCATGGTCAAGGTCTGGGTTTGAAAGCACAGATTATGCTAAAGTTTGTCATCTGAACTCAAACTGCCTGGGCTTTGGTATCTTCATCTGTAAAATGAAGATAATAACCCCCCTCACGCAATTGTTACGGGGAATAAATAAGATAACCTATATGACAGTGCCTATAGATGAAGAAATATTACTTTGCTATAAATAATTTATTATTTAAAATTATTTAATCTAAATTGTATCTTTATTCACTTTGAAGCCTGGAGCACCTGATCTGGAGCAGCACTGCCCAATAGAGCTTTCTACAGAGATGGAAATATTCTTTATTTGTGCTCTGTGATATTGTAGGCACTAGCTGCACATGGCAATGGAGCGTGTGAAATGTGGTCAGTGTGACTTAAGAACTAAATTTTTAGCTGCTTAGTTTTAATTAA
The DNA here is from genome assembly GCF_014898765.1 of Herpailurus yagouaroundi. Lineage (NCBI taxonomy): Eukaryota > Metazoa > Chordata > Mammalia > Carnivora > Felidae > Herpailurus > Herpailurus yagouaroundi. The sequence continues at coordinate 9,873,869 of NW_024412376.1, forward strand.
TTCAAATTCAAACAGACACACATAGTTAATAGCTACTATATAGCACGGCACGGCTCCAGAATAGAATGTGACACCAACATGGCAGTCTCATTATAGAGAAGTATTTTTTCAGTCATAAGTTTCTAAGAAAGACAATATTTTTTCTGCAAACATTTAAAAAAATTTTTTTAATGTTTATTTATTTTTGAAGGACAGAGAGAGACAGAGCATGGGCAAAGGAGGGGCAGATAGAGAGGGAGACACAGAATCTGATGCAGGGTCCAGGCTCCGAGCTGTCAGTACAGAGGCCAATGCGGGGCTTGAACTCACAAGCAGTGAGATCATGACCTGAGCTGAAGTTGGATGCTTAACCAACTAAGCCATCCAGGCCCCCTTTTTTTCTATAAACATTTTAAGGGTGGAAGATTCTTAAACTGGAATCAATAGGCTCCTAAACACGTAAAATTATATAAAAATTATGTTAACATTGAAGTATATTTTTCTGGGGAGAGGATTCACATGTAACATTGGATTTAGAAAGAGGACTATGTCTCAATGAAATAACAAATAATAAATAAATAAATAAATAAATAAACAAACAAACAGACAGACAGACAAGAATAGATCTTTAAGTTTCTAAAGTTTTCTCTGTTTAAAATGCCCAAACTGGGGCACCTGGGTGCGCAGTCGGTTAAGTGTCTGACTTTGGCTCAGCTCATGATCTCGTGGTCTGTTGAGTTCAAGCCCTGCATCAGGCTCTGTGCTGACAGCTCAGAGCCTGGAGCCTGCTTCAGATTCTCTGTCTCCCTCTCTCTCTCTCTGACCCTTCCCTCCCTTCTCTCTCTCTCTCTCTAAAAATAAATAAACATTATCCATTCATCAGTTGATGGACATTTAGGTTCTTTCCACAATTTGGCTATTGTTGAAAGTGCTGCTATAAACATTGGGGTACAAGTGTCCCTATGCGTCAGCACTCCTGTATCCCTTGAGTAATTCCTAGAAGTGTTATTGCTGGGTCATAGGGTAGATATATTTTTAATTTTCTGAGGAACCTCCACCCTGTTTTCCAGAGTGGCCGCAACAGAAGACCATGGGGGAGGGGAAGAAAAAAAAAAGTTAGGGCGAGGTCCAAACCTTAAGAGACTCTTAAAAACTGAGAATAAACTGAGGGTTGATGGGGGGTGGGAGAGAAGGGAGGGTGGGTGATGGGCATTGAGGAGGGCACCTGTTGGGATGAGCACTGGGTGTTGCATGGAAACCAATTTGATAATACGTTTCATATTAAAACATAAATAAATAAAAATTAAAAATTTTTTAATAAATAAAATTAAATAAAAATAAAAATAAAATAAAATGCCCCAAACTATTGTTCAGAAGACAGAGGTGCCTGGGCTATTGTATTAGGTCATATAACTAAGCAATTATGTCTAACACTAAATATAAGTGGGTTTTCAATAAAAATATGTAAAATGGAATTCATAGAAGTGTTCAATTGCTCTACTGAGATCAGATTTAGTAACCATATTTTAACATATTTAATTACATGTTAACTACATGTGTAATTTCATTAATTTTCTGTAAGATATTTCATAATACAAAATAGCACAGAAATGTAAAAACTAAAAAGTACAATTCTCTCCCTCTCCTTCCCTGCCTTCTACCCCCGTTCCCCAGGGATAATTATGTCAGTAATTTGTTACATTTTCATCCAGACCTTTTTTTAAAAATAGATTTAATTTTTAGGTAATCTCTACACCCAACACGGGCTCCAACTTACTTATAACCCCAAGATCAAGAGTCACACGGTCCACCAAGTGTGCCAGCCAGCAAATGGACTATAAATGGACTCTTCAGAAGCTAGGATGTATATGTTCTCCTTCATCTTTCCATAAGATGACCCCTACAAATGGTGTTTCATCAGCCTGAATGCCAGCCAACCCACAATGAATATGTGGAGAAACAAAAGCAGTAAGCCTTCATGGTTTTAAATGTTCATAGTTTGGGGGTTCGTGGACATGAGAGTGTAATTTAGACTAAACTGGGGAGCCTGGGTGGCTCACTTCAGCTCAGGTCATGATCTCTCAGTTCATGAGTTTAAGCCCTGCATCGGGCTGGCTGCTGTCAGCACAGAGCCAGCTTCAGATCCTCTGTCCCCCTCTCTCTGCCCCTCCTCTGCTTGTGCTCTCTCTCTCAAAAAAATTAATTAAAAAAAATAACCTAGACTAAACTGCCTAATGCAGTATGTGTATTTAAAATGTTCATATTTGCCACCAAATCACCTTCCAAAGAACTACACAGGTCCACCAACACTGGCTAAACTACCTTTTTTTCCACTCTCTTGCCCACACTACATACAGCAATCACTTCCAACTTATGTCTTTCTCACAGGGGGAAAAATGGTATATCACTATGTTAAGCTGTGTTTTTCTGATTCCACACATGTTTCTTTCATATATTCATTATTTCATTGTATTTCTTCTTTTACAAAATGTATGCATGGCCATTGTCCATTTTGATCTAGAATTATTAATCATTTTCATACAAATTTTCTAGAGTACTTATATATTATGGATATTACTGTTTGATTTGTCTGTCTACATTTTTGATGATTCATTTGATTCTTTACTTTATGATAGTCCTCACCACACAGAAGTAGATAATATATGTAAGCTAGTTTTCTTTGAATTGAAATATAATTCAAGTCTAGTCACTACAGAGATCATGGACTATCCAGAACTGCTCACTTATAAGTCTAGGTGAGAACCGTCAACTCAATATCTGATTCTGAGGCCAGCTGCCCACCAAGAATGTTCAGAACAAACATATGATAGATCAGAAAAATGGAAAAGAAGACCAAGGACAAAAAAGATCAAATGCCAAAAATGTTAAAATGTGGCAGACTATGAGTCTAGAGTTCTCTCTTGTCCAGCAAGAGAGTGGGCACAGAATTGAATACACGAGAGAGTAATGTCTGGGAGGAGACAAAAGCACCAAAGAGGGGGTTTCACCTCCTTATTTGTTGAGCTCACAAGATATTACCCACATGGCAAATGTGAAGAAAACAAGACCTTAGACATGTGAATGTGGAGAAGACAATCAGACAGTAATCATTAACTTGTGTGTGTAAAAAGCAAAGGGCCTGAGTGGGCAAGTGGAATTTGTGATCAATGCACAACAATATATTGGCATCAGATGGAAAGTAATTTCCTGCAGGTGATATAACAAGTTACTCATGATCCCATTACAATATCTGGCTAGCTAACCTCCAGTGCTTCCACCCTGGGGTGGTGGCTTTTGCCCTAAGCTTTTTTCTACTTCATTTATGTGAGTAGAACCTATTTCCCCACATTAAAAGATGAAGCAAAGATCAAAATGAAATTAGAAATCACAAATGTATAAAATAATAATTAAGTTAATCATAATAACAATAATTTGGTAACATACATCAACAGGCATGAAAATGTGTATAACCATGTATATATTAAAGGTTTTTTTCTCATTTAAACAATTTCTTTTAGCTGAATTCCTAGGGGTAGGATTCTTGAATTAAAGTTGATCATAGTAGCACTTCCAAAGGCAGTGAGAGCATGAAAGTAACTAAGACATAGACATTGTTATAATTAGACAATTAGGTTAAGTAAAATCTGACATATCAATCGATTAGAATATAATGAAGCTGTTAAAAATTAATCAGTGTAATGATGTAGACTCCTGAGCCAACCTGACTGTCATTTTTTTTATAAAGCCTTTTCTGTTCTGTTCAGTTTTGTTCTACTTTTTTTTTTTATAGAACTTTGTCCCTCTATTCCAACATCAAGATGCAGCCTGTTTATTGTTTTCTTCTCTAAACTTCAAGGTCTCCAGAGCTAGATCTATGTCTCTTCTTTCTTGACATACAATTCATGTTTTCTTATCTAAAATGTATTTATGTTTCTTCAAGAAAAATAGAAACCAAAATTGCATGCAGATAGAATTATACACAAATATAATTATTTAAAATTAGTTATGTTGATATAGGTTAAAAGAGAACAAAGAATTCTTGTAATACAACCAGAGCATTACAGATACTGTTTCAAAAGATTTTTTTATAAGAAAAGTGGTTTTATTTAAATGCAAAATGGTATAAGAAAGAAAACGTACCTAATCCATATTTCTTCCACCCAGAGATAACTGTGGTTACTGTTGTGGTTTATTCTTTTCAAACTTTCTATGCCCGCCCCCCCACTTTTCTTTTTTTTAACATTATTGAGATCATTACACCTATACTTTTTTTTACCCTACTTTTCCCCACATTTTCACTTTAAAGTTTTTTTTTGTTTGTTTGTTTTTACCATTTATGACTAATGCACATAGTCTAAACCTAAGTGATTGGTTGCACCCAAAGGAAGAAAGCAAGACAAATCAAAGCTCTCAGAAGAAATGAAGGATTGGGAACAAAGATCTCATTCATGGGAATAGAGATAGCCTCTTTAAAGAGGTTTAATTTGTTTTGTTTTGTCCTTTGTTTTCTGTCAGAATGGCCAATTTCTAGCCCTGCCACACATGTAGGTAAAACAATCAGGAACAAATAGCCAGGGAGAAAATAAACAATTTTAGAAAGCGTCCCTGAAAACAACTCTTAGAAAGAGAGGCAGTGGAATAAACCCTAGTGTTTATGGTGCTGTCTAGGCTCATCTGACCCTGTTAAGAAATAAGGTGACGAGAAGGAACATGATCTTATTTCTGTCTGTAAATCCAAGTGCCAAATACACTATGGCGGGGAGGAGTGTCTCACTAAACAAGAAAGTTGAGATGATCTCTTATAAACAGGTAATAGGCCATCAGTATGTACTGGTTTTAGCCTTCCCATGGTAAAAAGGGAAGTTCCCATCTAGATAGGTCAGTTATTTCTTTTAATATGGTTGCTTCAAGGACATAAAGACTGGAATATTCTATCTGGGAGCAGAGCTACCTTGACTGTTCTGAATGTCCATAAAAGAGTAACACTTCATCAGTGCTGAGTAATAAATTTTCTGTAAGGAAAGGATTAGTCTAAACCTGTACTGTCCACTAGAATAGCTACTAGCCACTTTAAATGAGGCAATTGTGATTCAGGAACTGAATTTTTAATTTACTTAATGATCTGAAAATTAAATTTAAGTAACCATGGGTTTGGACAACACAACTATAAGCAGTGCCTTTGTGTTTATCACTTAAGCTGTGGCTTTCCTTGATCTAAATCAAAGTCATCCCAGATATACTGCTCCAATCAAATCAAATTCCATCATAATGGCCTTGATCTAACCTGACCCACTTCTGCCCCTGATGAGTGAGGCTTGCATGTGCAAAGAGCATAATGGCTGTGCTGGACATAGATAGGCATCATCATGCCAAAATCCTGGCATGCATCGACTCTGTGCATACAGCTTTTATGTTTGAAAATAAAATTCTCAAGACTATATTCCATTTCCTAGGTTGGACATATGTTCACTAGTTCTGCAGATACTGACAAACTATTTGGTCTCTAACCTTTATTATTCATTATAGCTAATGATATATATATATCATCTGACAAGGGAATTTTACATCTGACAAGGGAAATTGAAGCCTTAAATCAGATCTGAATTGTTACCTGCAAACAAATAGTCTGGTGACCAGGAAACATATATTCTAAGTACACTCATACTCCCAAGACCATATTTTTCCTCATCTCTCAGCTCTAGCTGATGAGACTTTTCAACCGTCTCTCATGATGAGTCACAGTATCTGCTTTCCACTTGTCTTTCTTCCTTTGCTTAACCATCAGAACAAATGGAATAAAAGATTTGGGGTGCTGAAATCAGTGAGATGAAACTAAAATGTACTACTAAGTGGCTAAGTAGAAGGGATGAACTTCGGGAAAACCCTTGAATGGATAAGAAATTAAGAAGGTCAAATTCAGCTTATTGAAAGATGCATCTGTAGAGACAGTGCTTCCTTGTTTCTTAATGACTTGCTGTAAGAGAAATTCAGCTCAGGGATCTTTTTCTTCCTTTGGTTTCTTGCTGTCTGTCTTCCAGCAGGACTAGCTCAGTTCTGAGTGCGGCGAGGCCTTTTGTGGATGAAGGTGAGGTTTGGGAAGGCTAGATTTTTTTAAAAGCGGTTTTCTTAGAACCTGAGCCGATTAGGGGAGTAAATGAGAGACAAACCTGCTGCCGGGCTCTGAATAGGAAATGATCTGTGAGTAAATTGAACAGGCAGGGAGACAGTAAATAGGCAATTAACATTCATTTTGGCAAATCTGCATCTGTTGGAGCTGAAAATACAAAGGGAAACGTGAAGGAGAATGACAGAGAAGACCTGTCAAACATCTAGTATGGAAAGATGTTAAATCCCGAGCTTCATGAAATCGTGTGTAAATTACATGAACCCGCAAAATTGGCCAGGCATCAAGAAAGATACAATCCACGATGCAAATTTTATTTTAGCCACCTTTTCTCCACCTGAGCGTGGCTGGTGAGTTGTAGTAGAGTCATTGCAGCAATGGTACTGTTTTAGAGGATTATAATCCTCAGGGAGGCAAAAAGTCTTGATAGAGTTTGTTAAGGGCAGGATTGCTCACAGAGAAAATTATTTAGGGGCTCCCTTCATTCTCTTCTCCATCTGCTGTCACTTTGTCATTTTGGAGGACCCCCCCCACACACCCTCCCACAAAGACCAACTGCCTGAAAGAAGCCTTCCGGAAATGTTAGAAACATGGTTAGGAACTTCACTAACTCAGCTCTCCTGGGAATTGTGCCATGTTCCATGTCTTTGTCATTTTTCTTAGGATTCCTTCTCTACCATCTAAGTTCTAAGCATCTCTGATATATCCAATCCCTGGGATTTATGACTGTTCTTTGCAAGTTTGGGCTCCATTTTAACTGAGCCTTCTAGAAATGATCCCCCAAAACAAACACAAAACAAATATTTGGAAGTTCAGGCCCCATGGTTGGCCTTTGAGAAAGAGATTCTAATACAGGGTGGGCATTTGGTTTTTGTTAATTACACGGATTAAGAAAACAACTGCCTTCGCATGAGGGAGTTCACATGACATAAGGCATTCTAACTGTAAAGAACCCCAAATAATAAGGTTGATAAGGAATTGGCTCCTCTGAAAACAATTTAGACAAGGGCACCTGGGTGGCTCAGCAAGTTAACGTCTGACTCTTGGTTTCAGTTTAGGTCATGATTTCATGGTTTGTGGGATTGCTCTCTTGGTTTTGGCTCAGGTCATAATCTCACGGTTTGTGGGATCAAGCCCCACATCAGGCTCTGCACTGACAGCACGGAGCCTGCTTGATTTTCTTTCTCTGCCCTTTTCCTGTTCATGTGCATGCACGCCCCCCCCCCCCCCTCTCTCTCTCTCTCTTTTAAAATAAAAAAACTTGGGGCCCTGGGTAGCTCAGTCAGTTAAGCCGCCTACTTCAGCTCAGGTCATGATCTCGTGGTCCAGTCGGTGAGTTCCAGCCCTGGGTCAGGCTCTGTGCTGACAGCTCAAAGCCTGGAGCCTATTTCAGATTCTTTGTCTCCCTTTCTCTCTCTGCCCCTCCCCCACTCATGCTCTATCTCTCTGTCTCTCAAAAATAAATACATGTTAAAAAAAAGAAAAAAAAGAAAAGAAAAAAACTTAAAAAAATAAAGACAATTTAGACAATTGAACATCCCCATAATTCTGAAATTGTTTATATATACTCATTCAAGAGGAATGAGCTTGAGTTAACCTTCTAAGACTATGATTTAATACCATGTATTCCAAGCTATATTCAATAGAATATTGGTATACTGGGGGATGCTGATAGATATTCTCCATAATTGATTAGCTTTTAGGAAATTGTATCTATTTTTGTTACTCTTTATTATTATTATTTTTTTTTATATATGAAATTTATTGTCAAATTGGTTTCCATACAACACCCAGTGCTCATCCCAAAAGGTGCCCTCCTCAATACCCATCACCCACCCTCTCCTCCCTCCCACCCCCCATCAACCCTCAGTTTGTTACTCTTTAAAATTAATAGTGTAGGGGCGCCTGGGTGGCGCAGTCGGTTAAGCGTCTGACTTCAGCCAGGTCACAATCTCGCGGTCTGGGAGTTCGAGCCCCGCATCGGGCTCTGGGCTGATGGCTCAGAGCCTGGAGCCTGTTTCCGATCCTTTGTCTCCCTCTCTCTCTGCCCCTCCCCCGTTCATGCTCTGTCTCTCTCTGTCCCAAAAATAAATAAACGTTGAAAAAAAAATTAAAAAAAAAAAAATTAATAGTGTAGAATCCAGTGAAATTTACAAGAAAACCCACACCCCATCCCAACACCATTAACTTTACAAAGGACTCCATTGTTATACGAAGCACAGTTTGGATAGTTCTGCTTTAATTTGTAGTTTGGGGTACAATTTTGTCCACTTTCTTGCTGGGGAATCATATTGATTATCTATATGGAAAAAAAAGGCAACCTTGGGACTCTTAGGTGGCTCAATTGGTTGAGTACCTCACTCTTGATCTCAGCTCAGGTCATGATCTCTGGATAGTGGAACTGAGCCCCGCCTTGGGCTCCTCACTGAGTTTTGGAGCCTGCTTGGGACTCTCTCTGTCTCTCTCTCTCTCTCTCTCTCCCCCCTCAGCCCCACTCCCCTGCTCACCCTCATGCTCTCTCTCTGAAATAAAATTACAAATTAAAAAATAAAAGTCAACCAAACAGTCCAAATCTTTATTATTCTAAAGACTAGCTGCCTGCCTCTTTTAACCAAATCTATATAACTCCATTCCTAGCCTGAGTTTAGTGACGGCATGCCCCAGCCGCCTGGTTCCCTGCAGAATGAGCCTCCTTCAGCATCTTTTCTTGCCCAGTGATGCCACCTCCATTAAGCATAAGTCAGTTCTTACACATATTTGCCCAGCAATTTTTCACCTGATCACACAGGCATACACTGTAGGTATGCAGCAATAAGAAAAACATTAGGTACAACAAGGCTAGACTGTTATCAGTGCTTGCTTCTGCAGTTCCCGGAAAACAGCTCTGCGGAGAAACAATTCTTTCTTCTACCTTAATTTTTAAAATTCACGTCAATTATCTACTTAGACCAGCTGGAGCTATTTGCTTTTTAAAGTCTAATAGATCCTAAAACAGTGGACTTCTTCTTACGTATATTTTTTATTTTTAAATCCTTTTCCTAGTCATGAGGTTCAAGTTTTTTAATAATTTTCCTATACTGAGGAAGTACTGGGTTCCAGAGAATTCAATCCAGCAGCATGCTGTGGCTAAACATGGCAGCATGACCTGTGGGAACAGGAGAGGCAGTGAAGAAGCTCCCTCGGGAGAGCCATACTTGACACACTGATGAATCCCCTGGGAAACAGGAAGCTAGAGCTGAGGTCCATTGAGAGAAACCCCTAGAAGCAAAGGCAGGAGAAAGACAACAGAAGAAGCTCTAATTTGCTCTCTACTTTCAATCTTGTTTCTCTTTACTCCATTTCCCCACGTGAAAACCAGAGTGTGCTTGCTTGCTTGTTCGTACTATACTTTCTCTTTATTTATAAATTTAAAATTCTTTGTCTAGAAAATTTCCAGATACATAAAGATTACTCTGTAGTTACCTCAGTTGATAATTTTATTTTTTTAAAACTAAAGCTGGAGCCCCCTTACCCCCAGATGAGCTTCCCAGGGCGGCCATAACAAACTGAGTGGCTTAAAACAACAGAATTGTATTCTCTCATCTTTTTGGGGACTAGAAGTCTGGAATCAAGATGTCAGTGGGGTTGGTTACTTCTGAGGGCTCAGAGGGAGAGTCTGTTCCATATCTCTCTCCCAGCTTCAGGTCACTGCCCTCAATCCTTGGCATTCCCTGTTTGTAGACACATCACTTTAATTCCCACCTCTGTCTTCACCCAATATTCTCCCTCTGTCTCTTCATGGCTGTCTTCTCCTAAAGACACTCAGTCGTACTGGACTAGAGACCGAACCTCCAGCATGACCTCATCATAAAGAATTATATCTGTAATGACCATGACCATATTTCTTTTTTTTTTTAATTTATTTTAACATTTATTCATTTTTGAGAGACAGAGAAAGACAAAACATGAGCAGGGGAGGGACAGAGAGAGAGGGAGACACAGAATCCAAAGCAGGCTCCAGACTCTGAGCTGTCAGCACAGGGCCCAACCCTGGGCTTGAACTCATGAACCATGAAATCATGATGGAAGCCAAAGTCAGACACTTCACTGACTGAGCCACCCATGCTCCCCTGCAATGACCATATTTCTAAATAACATCACATTCTGAGTTACTGGGAGTTAGAACTTCAGCATGTCTTTTTAGTTTTTGCCAGACACAATTCAATATCTCCCCTCCCCTCCCCTAGTCAAACCTTTTCAATGGCTCCATTTGCACTTGGGATAAAAGCCAAACTCCTTAGCCTGAATACCAGGCATTTCACAGTATATCTTTTCCTGTCTTCTCCCAACCACACTCCAAATTCCAGTTATACAAAACTTCCTACCCTTTCCTTGCATATATTACGTTCTCTTGTTTTGCCATATGCTGTAATAATAACTGACATTTATATTACATTGCTGTGTGCCAGGCACCTGTTAATACATTCATTTTTAAATGACACAACGCTATAACATAGGTAATTCCATTTACTCCTATTTTACAGAGAAGGAAATTAAGCCCAGACAAATTAAGCAAATTACCAAAGGCTATATGACTAGCAGGTAGTAGATCCCGGATGAGAACCAGGCGACCGGGACCAGAGACCTTGTTACATGTGTTACATGGGCTTTCAGGTAGGAGGTTAGGGGAGAGACCATCAGAGAAAATATCCTGCTCATTTTTCAGGATTCAGCTCCGTAGTTCCTTCTTTTAAATGTTTCCTCTTGCCCCAGAATTTGTCTCCCCTCCCCCCACGTTCAGTATGACCTTGGTGCCTCTAATGAACATCCGTCTACTACTCTATTTATCTGTAACCTGAACACTTCCCAGGGCTCCACATTATTCAGTCTTGCCATGGAGGATTATTTGGGGGGAAAAAAGGCAGGGCAGCAGCAATTAAAAGTAATTAAAAACAAATTCCGTTTTTTGGGTTTTTTTTTTTTTTTTTAATTTGCCTTGTGAAGAACAGGAAAGCAGATCCAATTAACAATCCACAATTCTCCAAAGACTCCATCATAAGCCACCTTAGTCTCTCACTCCCTAGAGCTTCAGCAGGACCACTCATTCAAGTCAAAAAAAAAAAAAAAATCCTAGTTCCCAGACCACACCATGTGACTCCTTCTCTCTCTTTGGCCACCATATTTTATCTTTTCTTATACATTACCTTGCAGATTTTCTGGTGCTTGTTTTTGTTCCTACTGCAGACAGGAATTCTTTAAGGGATCCCTGTCATGCTAATAAATCTTGCCCCATCACGCTTCTCCTAAAGCATTTATCATATTATATATTATCACTTGCTACCCAGGCATACTTTCTTCCACTTCTTCCCCTCATGTGGGAAAACTTAAATGACCATTAACTCCCTTCATAATTAATTTTAAAGCTGCAGTGTTTCAATCAATGCGAATCTCAGCCCAAGCATCAAGCTGGCAATATTGATAGTGGGCACTTATAATTACATATTTCAGTTAACTATAAAATCTATTATTACATTAATAAAATGTATGAACCTCCTTAACCATTCAGGAACCGGGAGCAACTGTAACATTAGCTCTTGCCAGATAACAGTTGCTCAAAGATTATAGAAATTAATGTGTAAAAGGAGTTACACAAAGTGCTGAGAAGCTATTTTTGCATAAAATCTCAGTACATCGTTATATGAAACACTAAATTTCCATGCAAGATCTTGGGGTCTAAAACCACAACAAATAGAGATTGACACACCAAACAAATATTTAGAACAAAAGCATAGCAGAAGAGCTGAAGGCATTATCTGACAGCAGCCTGCTCATAAGCTCTTAATAAGTGCCACTCCCCACCCCCCAAAATATGTTCACATAGCAAAGCTAGGTATCTTTGCTCTATGCTCTAAAAAAGGAAAACTTAGGGGTGCCTGGGGGGGCTCAGTCAGTTAAGCGTCTGACTCTTGATTTCAGCTCAGGTAGTGATCTCAGGGTTCTTGAGATCAAGCCCCTACTTCCAAGGTGGAGTCTGCTTGGAATTCTCTCCCTCCCTCTCTGCCCCTCCTCTGATCTCTCTCTCTGTCTCAAAATATATGAATAAACATAAAAAAAAAAATCCAGCTATAAGGACTGTACTCCTTTCAGGGAGGAGATAGGTTTTTTGTATCGTTGAATACAGTACATGAGGCAAAGACTGGTATAAAGTACTCACTAAACAGTAGCTAGCATCACTCTGTAGAATGAATAAACCCACAGGTCTATCCAAGAAGGAATGAAAGAGATCCAGGGCACAACAAGGGAGGAATAGAAGCCAAGATCAGAGCCAAGGAAGAGTCTCAGTTAAGACAGGAGGAAGACTACAGTGTGGACAGGGGCTGGTTGAATATCCTGGGCTGATGGGTGGAGAGGGGGCAGCAGCTGAGCTGAAGCTCAGAGCAGAGTCTCTGTTCCTGCCCTTTCTGGTCTTCTGTGGCTTCACTGGGAAGCCAAATGGACCAAATGGAAATGGTTTGGGGGCCAGTATTGCCCTGAATCTTAGTCCCTCTTGGGATCCCCAGAGCTTCCACTCCCCTACCCCCTGTGCTCCCACGTCCCTCCCACTGTCCTCATCGGTGTTGTGCTTGCCATGATCTATCCCCTGCTCATTCTGTTCCAAATGCCTCATTCCAGCTTCTCTCATCACTCCCCCCACCATCTATTCCTGGAGTCTGACTTTTCTTCTGCCCTTTCTTCTTATCCATCCATATAAATTTCTTGCTTATTACAGATTAGCAATTATGCAGAATTTCTGTGTAGCAATTTTTTATCATTTGCATGCAAAATGGTTGCATTGTATTTGAGAGATGGAATCCTAAAGACCGCACTTAATGTGAAATATGCATTTGTAAAACTAATCCTGTCAAATGATGGCAGATATCTCTGTTTACCAGTTAAAGTGGCACCGCCATGTGGCAGTCACAATGTCAACACAGCTCATTCAGCCTGCCAACTCCGGAATTCTGTGATTCTTGAAAAAAAATAATGAATTCAGGGCATCTGCATAATTTCATATTATGTTCATGAAAGTAAGACCTCATTCATATTATAATTGCACAACTTTGGATTTGCATCTTTCACAATTATATCCATATGGCTATATATTACATGGTGGTAGGGCTATTCATTTTAGAGGTAAATTCAAAGGGTAAAATGGAGCCATGAAGGACCTTAGGAAGACCTATATAAGGCAAGAGCTCCAGCTATCTGTCCAATTATCTGAGCTGTACAAGCTATTGTTTTATGCAGATAACCATTAAGGAGGCAAATGACAGAATTCTGGGAGTGAATCAGCGGATGATTGAGATATGAGGACCTGCTATCCTGCAGGATAACATCCAGGAGGCAACAGTCATATGATCCTGAGAAAACCAGTCTCTACTTTTATGTAAATCAATAGAAATTCTCTCCAGTTCCAAATTTTCCAGGAGCTCAAATATATATACATATATATATATATATATATATATATATGTATATATATATATTTCTAACACAAACAACACTTAAGACTAAAGGTTTTTTTTTAATTTCTTTTTAACGTTTATTCATTATTGAGAGATAGAGACAGAGCATGAGCAGGGGAGGGGCAGAGAGAGAGGGAGACACAGAATCCAAAACAGGCTCCAGGCTCCGAGCTGTCAGCACAGACCCTGACGCCAGACTAGAACTCACAAACCATTGAGATCATGACCTGAGCTGAAGTCGGACGCCCAATGGACTGAGCCACCCAGGCGCCCCTTAAGACTAAAGTTCTTAACATAAGTAAGCCACTCCTATCCTGGCTTGAAAAACAAACAAAAAAAACAAAGACAGAATCAAAACAGTGGTTTGAAAGCTCATCAGAATTATCATTCAGCTTTTCCATGAGAAGCAAAAGACTGTCCTGTTGCTTTTGAAATTCTTCCTCCAAAATAATTTACACTTATCACAATTAAACTTATGAGGCTTATAAGAACAAAGGAGCCTATTTTCATTCTTTTCTGCTACAGAAGGAATATAGTCAAAACAGTCATAATAGCCTTTTAGGACAATGAAGACATGGGGCCAGGAAGCAGAAGGGAATTAGGTCATCTCTGATGAAAGAAACTGAATTATCAAAGGCATGGCAATTTCTAACACATAGGGTATTTGGAGGGTTGGAGAGCTAATTGTGAGGCTAGAAAGACAGGTCATGACTATTTAATTCCATTTAGTGAGCAAAGGAGGGCTATTCCATCCACAAACATACAGTGCCAATCTTTATTGGGTAACCCACTATATTTCAGAAATTATTGTAGGCATTAATGACATAAAAACAAAGAAAAGGAAAAACTGGACCCTTGCCATCAAGATGTTAATAAAATGGTACACAGACATATATATAAATATTTATAATTCACCTATATATAAATATTTACAATTGTAAATCACAATTTACAATATAAGTTACAATTTATATTTACAATATAAATATTCACTGGATATTGTTGAGCTTTAGGAAGGAATTTCTCGCAGGGATTTCCCCTGGACATTTGGAAATGATAATGCCAAATTTATTTATTTATTTATTTATTTATTTATTTATTTATTTTTGTTTTTGAGAGACAGAGTACAAGCAGGGGAGGGGCAGAGAATCCAAAGGCAGTTCTGCTCTGACAGCAGAGAACCCCATGTGGGGCTCTAACTCACAACCCGAGATCCTGTCCTCAGTTGAAGTCGGCTGCTTAAGCAACTGAGCCACCCAGGCATCCCTAGATGATGCCAAGATTAGGAGGGAAGTTAAAAGTGGAGAAAGCTATTTGAGTATCACAGTTAAAGCGATAAAGGGAGAATGGTATTCATCAAGGGAGATCTTGCTGAGAATAAGCTAAGAACAAAAACCAAAGAAAGAATAGATACAAGTGATAGAAATGAGGGCCATAGGAGTTCAGCATTTTCTAAGAAAAAGCAGGTGAGTTTCAAGCAAGGGATGACCAACTTTTTGAAAATGTTATGGAGAAATCAGAAATACAAGACTTGAGTAAAGAGGTAATTCAATTTACTGAAGGTAGTTTCACCAGAACCACAGGAGCCAGATTGCAAGGGGTTAAAGAGGAAGCAGTAGGTAAAAAAACAACTTTTATTTCTTTAGTGAAATAAAAGTTTGACAGAAAAATAGCCCCAAACTCTGCATACTGAGTAGCTCTCCCAAGAGATTCAGGACAAGAGGAAAAACAAACAAACAAAAACAAAACAAAAAGACTTCCTGTCATACTACTGGCTATTCGCAGAGGAAAAGTACCTATCTGTGACCTGGCCTTTATTCCACCTAAGTCCCCTGACAAGGGTCTGAACCTAGAGTCATATGGAAGCCAGAAATGGCAAGAGAAGTAGTTGGGGAGTTTTGCTAGAGAAGAGATACTTTGTATTTCCATTATCTTTTGAAATCTCTTCCTAAATTTTTGTGTCCTCCAAATTTTGTTTCCCTGGTGAATAACTCTGGTGGACTAACCCTAGATTTTTCTCTGGGTAGTTCAAATGGGTTGCCAAGTAAAGAAGAGTGTCTTGGTCTGGTGTTGTTTGCTTTCTCATTTGTTTTGTTGTTTGAAGGGGAATTATTTCTTTGTGTTTGAATGCTAGGAGGAAGTGCTATTTCTTGAAGGGATGGGAAAGTCGTTGAAGACTGGACTGCTAGTTATCAAAGAGAGTGGGTAATTGGTGTATTGAGGCCAGCAGGACAGCAAGCTGGAGGGACTGAGATTAGAGGCACAGGGGAAAGGTGTAGAACGTTTAAAGAGAGAAGACAGGAGAAAAACAAGAAAGATTATGTGAAGATAGTGAAAGACTTTGAAGTGGAGAAGAGGGTTATAAAGGAATGCACATCCAGAATCCTTGATTTGTGGTCCCATAGGAGTCAAGAGGGACTGCCAGGGAATCAAATAAAATGCAGAGTCAGAGCTTGAGGTCCTCAAAAAAAGTTTAAAACAGCCATTGAACTGAAAGCCATACAGCATTGAGGACCCTTAGAGGAGGGTTCCGTTGAGGCTGACTGCACCCTCCAGGTGAAGGGAAGAGATAGAGAATCAATACACCATGTCCTGAAGCACAGTAGTCTTGTGATTTGTTTTTTTTTTTTGTTGTTGGGTTTTTTTCTTCACCCCGGAATCCTCAGGGACCTATTCTTGTAAACCCCGCACCAGACTTGTATGTCAAAGTAATCCAACAACACACTCGTTCATCTGTGTCGCAGATTTGTGTTTCCCTGCAAGATTTAGTTGGAGAGGCAATGGTATTAGCTTTTTTGTCAGACTTCCTGGAGTTTCTATTGCTGCATAACAAATTACCACAAACTTAACAGCTTAAAACAAGACATATTTCTTATTTCTATGGGTTAGGAATCCATGAATAGTTTAGCTGGGTCATCTGCAGTGAAGGGATCCATCATGGCTAGGACTCTATCTGGAGTTCAGCTACCAGAGTATCTGTTTCCTAGATCATACAGGTTTGGAGAAGGATGCAGTTCCTTTCATTTTTTGGACTGGGGACTCAGTTCCTTGGTGGCTATGAGCCACAGTTTGCCCTCAGTCCCTTGCAGAATAGGTCCCTCCATGTACTGACTTACTTCACCAAAGCCAGCACGGAAGGAGTCAGTAGAAAGTCTGGTAACAAGACAGGAAGTTACACTATAATGTAACATGATCACAGAAGTAATATCCCATTATCTCTGCTGTATTCTATTAATAGAAGCAAGCCATGGGTTATACAAAGGCACAAGAAAACTGGATTGTACAAAGGCACGGCTACCAGGAGGTGGGATCAATTAATGTCTACGTTAGTTTATCATCATAAAGAAGTGGCATTCTCTTAGTAGCAGCAAAGTGACCTGAAGAACCACTAAGAAAGAGAAATGAGAGTGGCATTAGCATGACATAACACATTTCACATTCATGGAAAACAAAATGAGTGAAAAATGCAAGTGAAGAAGGCATTTGATATTATCTCAAGCATCTGGATATTGACAGAAATCGAAATAATATTTATTCTGAAACTTGACATGGGTTATAACAGTTGTTTAAATTTAGGAAATTGTAGGTTTCACCATTGATACCTATCTGTTATTGATGAGGAAGAGAGCTCTGTCCTTCAAGTAAGAGAAACATGGTGATGAGTAACGATGCTAAGAGCTAAACTTTAAAATGTAATACCTAGAAGTTGTCTAGTACAAAAGATATCCACTGGATTCAGTTGGAAACCTGATTTAGATGCTGGACGAAAATATAAACTAAAACATAGAAGTGAGTCAAGCACCTGCCAGATGTCAGCCATTTTACGTACATACCAATTTCATCTTTAAAAGTTATATTTCATAATGTTTCTCCAATCTTACAAAATGCTATCTATTTTTCTAAAGTGTATGGCAGGCTCTCTCTATAGGCCAACGCGAGTAATAAGAGAACAATATAAAATGCACTTTTCTCCTCAACCCCCATATCTACCACATTCTTCCTAGTATATAACCGTCAACAAAATATCTTTTACTTTCCTTAAAAGTAAAATAATCAAAAACTAAAAGTAAAAACTTTTGGCCAAAGAGAAAAAAACTTTATACACACACACATATCAGTAAAAAATACAAAAAATCAAGTTAAAAAAAATAGGAAAGGATATGGATAGAAAATTCATGGTAAAAGAAATACAATTTGGACAAGAAACACTCAACAAATATATTCAATCTCAGTAGTAATTAGGGATTAACAAAAATGATAAGAGGCAACATTTTTCAGTTATAATTTGGCAAATACATTTATATTATCCAGTATTACCAAGTGTTGGGGGGTGACAGTATTCTTTTATACTGTGAAAAACGGTTTGTCAAGGTTTATCAAAGGTTTAAATCTCTGAGTCTTAACCAACATAGCTATTTTATTTCTTGAAGTCTATCCTGATGCATTTACAAATACACACACACATACATTTTACTGCAGCAGTGCATCTCAAAGTTAAAATCTGGAAACCATTTAAGTGTTCTTCAATAATAACAAAGTATGAAGTAAATGACTATATTTATGCCATTGCTGCAAGTTGAATGCATTTAAATAGAATGAGGTAGCCATATATATATATATATATATATATATATACACACACACACACACACAAACACACACACATACATACATATACAGAGAAATATCCTAAAACATATTACTAAAATAAATTATAAAACAATGTGTATAATACAATATTATTTTTAAAAATCCTAAACTATATATGAATGTGTTTGTATATAACACAATACATACAAATATAAAAAGAATGTAAATATATAGGAGAAGCATGCAGAGAGAGATATTGGCTGCTTATATGGTTAATTATGTTGATGAAGTTAATTCTAGGGCATTTGGGATGACTGAAGAGGGGGGATGAGCCAAAACTAGAATTTATTGTTCTCTATATATCAGAGTGCTTGAGTTTTTAACAGACCAATGCCTATGTATTACACGTAATAGTTAATAAAAAATTACATTAAAAAAATAACTTGATAGCGACATGCAGAGAAAACTGAAACCTGGGTATTTCTCAGATGAGTCGCCAATTCTGCTCTCGCTGGCTAGAGCAAGCACATCTTCTCTGCCTTTACTGAGCTGCTTAATTAGGATGGAAGGTGCCAGCAAGAAGATGGGAGGTTTGCTCTCTCCATGTATCACATAGTAGGAATTATTGTTTGTAGGCACCAACAAAGAGAACGGAACTGAATCCTAAGAGGTCCATGATGCTGGATCTGTATGATTTATTATTCAGTTAAAATCTCTAAAGAGGGAAATAAGACCTCGTCGTCAACTCTGATTTATATTCTCTCATTTTGCAATTCAATGAGCAAGTCAGGTGGGTATTGCCGAAAACTGGTTATGAATTTCACCCAAAGACATAGAATTGTATTTGTATTCAAAGTTGCAGCTTCATTCACTTCGTATGATTTTATTTTTAGCTCTTTTCTTTCATTTAATTTATGAATTTATTTCACCCACTCAGACCAGAGTGACAGGTGGTAGCTGCTCGATATTTAAGCCATTTTTCCTGCATCCCTTTGGTTCATTTCAGGGCCTTCTCCATGCTGTTCTAGAAATAGGTGAGCTGCTTACAATTCCCACCCTCCTCACAACACCAAATCCATGCTGAGCTACTAAGCCACTGCTAGTCTCATCCAGCAGGTAAATGTTTCACTCTCTATGTCTGGAAACAAGGGAAATTAAGTTCAGGACATATTTGGCTTTTGATGTAATTTAGGCTTTGCCTCTTTAAGACGTGAAATGATTCAGAACCTCTGTTGGAATTATACTAGCTATAGGGATGACAGCAATTATGCTGGCTATGGGATCTATCAACTTATACATCAGCAGCAATGGTCTGTATCTTTTGGAAAGATGACTGGTGATAGGGCCTGGGGACCGGAAAGGGGGAATTTAGAAGGATGATTGGTAAAACGTAAATATCTATGTCTTCTCAAGAAATAGGTCCCCATAAAATGTATTTAACCATGTAAATATTCAAATCCTTTTAACCAGTAATTCTATTCAGTAAATTCCCTTCAAAGAGAAGAAAACCAAGATGTAGGAAAGGTATTAAGCATTAAGATGACCATCAGTCTTTATAACAACAAAAAAAAAACCCTGCAAACCATGAGACTTTTCAATGATAAAATGATAATTTCATAAAATGTTTATATTCAGTCTTCCAGTGCTATATAGAGATTAAAATGAGTGGTAATGAAAAAGATTTAGCAACATGAAAAATATTTACATCATTACTGAGAGAGGAATATACAACTTAGTATATACACCATGGTTAAAGCACTGCAAGAAAGAAAGAAAGAAAGGAAGGAAGGAAGGAAGGAAGGAAGGAAGGAAGGAAGGAAAGAAGGAAGGAAGGAAGGAAGGAAGGAAGGAAGGAAGGAAGGAAGAAAGAAAGAAAGAAAGAAGGAAGAAATAGTGCTTGGGGAATAATACTTGGGAAATAGACCAAGAGGAATTAAATAATAATAAATAATAAATGATAATAAAATACTGAAAATAATTTTAAGTAATAAAATAAATAATATGCTAAGTACTTTTTTACTAAAAGTATTTATAACTAATAAGGCATATTCTTTAACATGTTAAGTTGGTTTTAACTCAGCAGGAGGCTGGAATGAGGGTCATAGATCCTCATAACAAATCCATAAAATTCTGTCTATATCATCCTCAAATCGCATGCACACACATATATGCACCACACACATTTCATCCAAAGTTTTCTGACCAACTTGATGAATTGAATGACTAAGTCTGTAGAGGCTCTCTCAAGCTTCTAATTACAACAACAAAAAAGTAATAGCTAAAAACTAAACTTTACTACTGTGACCCATAGTATATTACTCTAATCTTCATCAAATCTCACATCAAGTATATGAGTGATAAATTTTATAAATCTGATTTTACTGGCGAAACATGAAGATTTAGAGAAGTTAATTAATTTTCACAAGGTCCCCTAGCTTCTAAATGTCATAAATGTGATTCATATGAACCCAGAGCTTAAACTCTTTACCACTGCCCTAATTGCCTCCCACGCCCATCAAGTTATGCTCTTTATCAGAGCCACAATGTAGAGTTGGTTAGGTTGTACACTGCCCAACTCTAGGGAGCACTCTTTGCTTTGCCGTCTGTGTGTATGATACTCCCCAAAGTTGGGCACACACAGCCTGCTCAAAATTAGGTGTACCTATAGGATTCCTCTGGATGTTTCTTTCCATTATCCTTTAGCCACTTAGCCCATCACACTTCCACAGAGTTTTCTCCAACTACTCCAATGCATATTACTCTTTTCTTCCAAGAGATCAATTGATACAGATACAATAAGATGCACTCGGGTTGGGACAGCAAAACTAGCCTGCATGAATTTTGAGCACTTGGTCGGCAGAAATTCTCCTATGTTTCTTTAGCAGTGTCTCAAGCACCAAACCCCATACAGAGTAAAGAACCAGAATGTAATAAATGCACACTAACTTACTATATGTTCTTCTAGGCAAATTACTGTAAATCAGAAATAGGGATCTTTAGGAGAACATTAGGAAATAGTTTCTAATAGGTGTTAAAAATGTTTCAGACTATAAATCGCAACGCAGTGTAGTAGGTGGCTTTTCTGCAAATGAGCAAGGGCAGCTACCTAGTATCTGTGATGATGAAAATTTAAGCTAAAATTCATTTGCTCCAGGTCTAGAGAGAAGCAGAAATGAAATGATTTGCACTTGTATGAATATTCAATTTTGTGCTCTCCTGGCCCAACCATGATGCAAATTACTGAAAGTTTTAAGTAATGGTTTAAGAGTGTGATTATCAAAATTCCTAGAATAAATCAAATACAGCGATAAGAATAAAAATAAGGTTGCAGATTCTGCCTGATGTTTTCATATAGTTGCCTTCCCTTTGCAGACCTCTACCTAATCCTATACATCTGTAAATGTGATCCCCCATATACAGGTGGCAAGATTAAGGTCCAGAAAGAGGTGATTTGTTCAAGATGAGTAATGAAGCAGGGGGAAACACTGCCATTCTGCCTTTTGTAAACATGAAGCAGATTTTTTTAAAGAGAAATGGCAGATGGGACGCCTGGGTGACTCAGTCAGTTGAGCTTACAACTTCAGCTCAGGTCATGATCTCAGCGTTTGTGAGTTCAAGCGCCACGTTGGGCTCTCTGCTGTCAGCATGCAGCCCACTTTGGATGCTCTGTCCCCCTCTCTCTCGGCACCTCCCCTGCTTATGCGCTCTCTCTCAAAAATAAATAAACGTTAAAAAAAAAAAGAAAAATGACAGTTACACATCTGGGTTCTGCAGTTTTCTCTTAACCAAGTGGCCTATACCGAGCCAGTTTCAGAAGGAACAGAATACGCTGAGTGAGTAGTCACTACTTCAGAGAAGTGAAAAACAAATTATTTGTCGCATTATCACTACATGCACGCGCGCACACATACACACACACACACACACACACACACAAATACAAGCACACACTCATACCCAAACTCATTAAAACAAAAACAGGGTAGTTAAGATTTATCAGCCAATAAATACAGCCTTCCAACTAGCTACTGATTTCATTTAAGAAAATAAATGGATGTAAAGCCATGCATTTATCTCTAGGACACGAATGCTACGTTCCAGACACAGATGCCATGCTAGATGCCAAGGAGAGGAGGGAGAAGACAGAAGACCTGGTCCCGGGCCTGCAGAATTCATTTCCCTGTGGCAAAGTAAAGCTTTTAGAGAGCTGTGCAACAGGCTTGCCCTTCCCAGGAGTAGGTGATGAGCAGAGCCTGCTTCTTTAGCTTCTGTGACATTCCTGCACTCAGAGCAGTAAGGCTGTTAACAGGGGATAGAAACATTTCCTTGAATTAGCATGACTCATTTCATTAGAGATAGTGTAACTACCAGCAATTTTCAGATCAATTTACATGATATTCCACTTATTTTATGCAGCCCCTCACTGTTCCTCCTCTTGACTGCGCTAATAACATGAGCCCTTACAATTAAAACTTTTCATCTTCTCAGAGCTCCTGTTTCCAATGGATCTATATGGAGACATCCCGGGGAGTTAAATCCTTAATCATTCTCTTGCCACAGTTAAGTCTCTCACTGAGGGTCTTCACCTCAGAGTGGACATAAGACATGGGTAGAAACAGACCCAGGCTTTTTCTTGCCCTTCATTTTTACTTCCGGATTCTCCATATGACCAACATTTCTTCCATAAACCTCTGCCCCAGGCCTGTGCAATAGACAAGAAACATGACTAAGACCACTGAATCCTAAATAAGAAAGCGTTTTTCAGACTTTCCTTTTCAAAACAGCAATGGAAACCTGGACGCCAACACATCAATGGCAAACACCTGTTTTACTGTTTCTAATTGAGATTTGGTTCATTCATTCATTTATTCATTTAGTAGACATTAAGATTATCTTACTAGATTTTATGCTAAATCCTGGAGACGGGGACATAAAAGACACTGAGTTCTTTCTCATAAAGGGATCTTGGAAAGAAGACATGATCTGTGATCAAGGTTAAGACAAGAAGTGTGCAAGAGCAAGCAATGCAGTGTGGCCATGGAGCAAAGGCAGTCGTCATTCCACTATTCCATTCCAATTGTTCTTCCTATGCTTTTCTTTTTCTTCAAATATATGTATGTATGTACATATATATGTATATGTATGTACATATGTGTATATATGTGTATACACATATATATATGTATGTATACACATACGCACACACATTGCATGAGAACAAAAGTAAATTTTCTAACACTGCACATCTAATAATGCCAGAAATGGGATCCAAATGTGAAGATATGGGACTCTTAACACCATTGCTATCTCCATGATTTTGTGCTGTTGCCCAGTTTAAATGGCATATGATTACTTTTCTCCATTCTTTCTTCCCTGACATATCATCATATGCCTTCTGGTTATTTGCTGAAGCTTTTCCAGTTAAGTTGATTCTGATTAGGGCTAGGTGGCGGGATCAGAACGAGGAGAGGAGAATAAAGCTTGGGGAATGAGGTATAAACTTGAAACTAACCCTGGCTTCTAGTGTTTATTTTTAATTAGTTCCAGATCATTAGTTTCACAAGGAAAAAATACTTACCTTTCCATTTTTTTCCCTTTAGCTCTGTACTCATTCATCTCATACTTTTGCTCTTGTGGAAATGTATGGCTTATCTATTGCACAAACCTCTCCAAAAATTTAGAGACTTAACATGATCAAAAGTTACTTACATCAAACCTCTGTATGCCAGCAATTTAGGCTGGGCTTGACTGGGCTCCCCACAAGTTTGGAAGTTTGCCGAGAGTCAGCTAGCCCAAGATGACCTTTGTCAGGATGTTGGGGTTGACTTGGCTCTGTTCCTTGTGACTCATCTTCTAACAAGCTGACCTACTATGTTCTCCTGCCTAAGGCAGGGGAACAAGAGCAGAAGGGGAAACAGCAAGACCTTTTTCAAGCCTCTATTTGCACTGCAACTGTACACATCCTATTGGTCAAAGCAAGTCACATGACCAAACTCGGGCTCAAGAGGTAAGGAAAAGCTCCTTCCTCTCGATAGGAGTCACATAGCAAGGGCATGGATGCAACAAGGAACGAAGACTTGGAGACATTAAAACAATCCACCTAATGTTGGGGTCGCACACATGAACTTCTGATTAAAAGGGCACACATTTCCTAGATTTCATGTCCTGGTTTAACTGAGCAAACAATCTTTTTTTGTGCTCAAAAGGAGCAGATTGAAAAGAAGCTTAAAGGAATACAGTGTACTCTGTCATTCTGCTGTTCAACTTCTTGAGATTCCTACAAACTTGATTTATTATCATAGAGCCATCATTCTCTCTCTTATCCAAGAAGGATTATTTTATACTTCTTTTAAGTGTATTTGTTTGTTTTGAATGGGGACTGAGAGTGAGAGGGGGAAGGGCAGAGAGCAAGGGGGAGAGAGAATCCCAAGCAGGCTCCATGCTGTCAGTGCAGAACCCCACGTGTAGCTCAATCCCATTAACCACGAGATCATGACCTGAGCCGAAACCAAGAGTCTGATGCTTAACTGACAGCCACACAGGTGCCCCTCTTACCCAAAAAGTTAAAGCAAAGGTTCAGCAACCAAACTTTTGAGGTTCTTTAAATACCATGTATCTCACTGAATAATGTACTTATAAATAAATAATACAAACACAGACAAACCTAATATATAATATAAATAGCAATAATACAATTATCTACTAAACAATTTATTCCAATTTATTAAATCATTACTATATGCCAACCTCTGCATTAAGTTCTCATTTGGTGAGATATACATCATTACCCCAGTTTTACAGATAAAGAAACTGAGGTCCAGAGCTAAGCGTGAACCTATGTCTAATTCCAAAGTACCCTCTCTAGTCAGTGTCCTTTGTTTCTACTCTTGACTCCCTCAAAGTTAAAGTGTACATTACATTAAAGTGTAGACAATGCCATCCTGTTTCTCTTCATTTTTGCCTTACCTTTTCCTCTTCTAAGCCAACCCAGGTAATGACTCCCACCTGAGACAAGAGTTATTTCCGATTAGTCTCCGCATTTGTCCAAGATGCTTCCCTATCTGCCATGCTCAGTTCTAAATTTAACAACCACTCTTACTGACCTCAGGAATTTCCAGGGTGGAATCTGAAACTGACCCCCTACATGTAGGGCAAGGAGAGATCAAAAGAAGAGGCAGATTCCTCCAGGTTGGTTGGTGACAGTTTTAATAAGGGAAGAAACTCACATACAAGGCTTGTCTTGGGCATCCACAAGATGAATAGATCTCCACACCCGCCCACTGGAATCTTAAAATTTATATAGAGGATTTAACTAGGTTCAGTAATGTATTCAGTCCAGATGGTCTCAACAACACCTTCCTCTCTCAAGCCTACATCCTTGAAACAGCTGCTAGTATGGGAATAGTAGGCAGAACGTACGTTCCAAGGATGGAGAGAGGGGAAGGAGCCTCCGACTACCCAGATCTACTGCTCAGGTCAACACCTAGCAGGACGACTAGCAGTCAGGTCCTCTTGATTTTCTCCAACAAGGTGTTTTGATTCCCCGGCAAAATAAAGTATCTTATGTACCAATGTCTCCCATCCCTATGTTCCAAACTAAACAATACCCATTCAAATTTTATTTGACTCCATACCACCTACCATCCTATCAGGATTTTTCTTCAGTTTCTCTTTGCCCATAATCTTTCTCCTGTAAGGATATTGTCCTCTAGCAAATTCCTACCCATCTTTCAAGGCATATTTTATGAGGGAATATTCTGATCTATTTTTATGGTATATATTAGCCTTTTCTCATAGAAGATCAGTTTGAACCTAGTCTGGAAGCACTCACTGATTATTGATGAATAGCCCAGGTCAAGAACATTTCGGTCCACGTGTGGAACACCACTGTTACTCTACAAAGTAAAGAAATAAGTGGACAAGAAAAGGACAAAAGTTCCATGCACCATCTTTGCATATGTAGTTGGACTTAACAAAATAGAGTTTTATTTTTTCTTGTAAATGTCTCTCTATTCAAACATATAGCAGTCTGTCACCCTTTTCCAAAATGCGTCGACAGGAAAGAGAAGAGTCAAAGGAAGTCTCTAATGGGGTACCAAATTAGCACATGGAAGAAACAAACTTGTCCTGCTCATTATGAATTGTTAATGGCCTGTTTACTGCTGAAGCTGTCACAGAAAATAGGCAAGTCTGGTAAGTCAATAATTTATTTCAGACCGTGGAATTAATTAGGAAGACAATTAAATAATTGTGGGAAAGCAAAAAAATATGTTTAGACGTTTTGTTTTTAGAACTCAGTGATGGCTTACATGGTGTTTGGATACTGCATGAGAGGGAAAAAAGTTAGAGGCAGAAGGAGAGTTAACTGGCTAGGTGTGCCTTCATTATAAGATGTTGATAAAGTCCACTTTCTATCACTTTCTTCAAAGAAATCTCAAACAGCAGGCAGCAGTAAGCTGCATTAATCCATAAGAATGTTTGAATGATTTTACATTTCATGTAAGATCAGGCTGGCAAATACGCTGTGGCCTTGATTTCCTTTTGCTCCATTTTGAGGTTATACAATGAATAAGTGAACTTCCACTTGCACATCCACCATCTGGATATCAACAGTGGAGCCAGATGAAAAGTAATACTATTATATGTATATTTTAAAGCAACTGTCTTATATATGTCAAGCCGCTTCTTAGACTTATTTTAAAACATCATACTAATAAGGATTTAAATAGAAATAAAAAACCATAAAATAACCTTATCCATGCCGGAATTATAACTGTCACATATGTTTCAATGAAGCTATTTCCATGTCTTATGACTCACCTACATTAGTAAAGAAAACGTTTGGTGATCTAGTTATGGGAAATAATTCTTTATAACAAGCAATGTCTCCAAGACTGAATGTGGTTATGTTCTGTATTGACAATAGAAGTCTTCTAGGGGCACCTGGGTGGCTCAGTCAGTTAAGCGTTCAACTTCGGCTCAGGTCATGATCTCGCAGTTCATGTGTTCGAGCCCCTCATTCGGCTCTGTGCTGACAGCTCAGAGCCTGGAGCCTGCCTTAGATTCTGTGTCTCCCTCTCTCTGCTCCTCCCCCACTCATGCTCTCTCTCTCTCTTTCTCTCAGAAATAAAGAAACATTAAAAAAATTAAAAAAAAAAAGAAGTCTTCTAGGAAAAGCTGAGGGTTCTTCCCACATGTGTCTACCAGTAAACTTGCCTCTTTGTTCTTTATATTCTGTATTAGGAAAAAAAAAATCATCATTTTGAAAACACTCACCAAAAAACTTTTTTTAAAAAAACAACCTCATACTTGGGAGGAGAAATAACAAGATGGATTACACAAAGGACACGGCTTTTTTTTTTTCTTTGTATAAAGTCACTACAGAGAAATCCACAGACCCAAGAAACAAAATCTTTAAAAATTACATTCTTATTCTAGAAAGTTTAACAACCTACCACTTACGATATTCCTTGCCCATGCTAAAAAAGATTCTTCAGGCTAGCTTCTCACTGTTCTGTCACTGTCTGCTCTTACTTATGCAGGAGAATCCAGAAAAAGAAGTCAGCCCTAAAAAGTGCCTTATGCCGAGACATAATTTGAACACTGTTATGGAAAAAAATGCAAAATCATCATCATTATCATCAAGTTGAAAGGAAATCTTAGACTTTCCTGTCACTGCCTTCACAGCCACCAACCAGGCACAAGATCAGAAGAGGCCTCATATCCATGGTGTGAACACTCCCCAGAGGAACTTGAAGAACCGGGGACAGGGGTATCTGGGTGGCTCAGTTGGTTAAGCGTCCGACTCTTGGTTTTGGCTCAGGTCATGATCTCACAGTTCATGAGTTTGAGCCCTGCATTGGACTCCATGCTGACAGTGTGGAGCCTGCTTGGGTCTCTCTTTCTCTCTCTCTCTCTCTCTCTCTCTGTCCCCTTCTCTCTGTCCTTCTCCCACTCTCTTTCTCACTCTCTGGAAGAAAAAAATACTAGGGAAACAGTCAAATTATACCAGAAGAGAAACTCAATTCTTTCAAACTGGTCTGGTGCTGGTTACCTATTTCTTGAAGCACTTGGTGGAGATGAAGCCAGCAAGGAAGGAAATGAGCTCAACAGCAAGGCAGGAGCCATGATTTCTGAACCAGCTCAGGTTTGGATGCTCTCATGAGCAGGATGGTCTTGGCAAGTGGAGAATTGAGGACTATGCATACCTCTGGTAGGTGGAGGAAGCGTGCAGAAGCTAGGAACCCTCAAGGTTGGAGAGGGTCCCTAGCCCATCCTGAAATTTTAGCATATACATAGATAGATGGATTGATGGGTGGATGGATGGATGGATGGATGGACAATTTACAGATGCAGATGCAAATCCTCCTCATTTGGCTCATAAATTACCACTGGATTATATCCATTTTTATGTACACAAGTTGAAGTTGTTGAAAAGAAGTCAACAGTGAGAAAGAGACAATCAGGAGCTGTCTTCTGACTTTTGTTCTTTCCTGTTCAGGCTTCTGTGGGGAAATGGGATGGAGATGGGAAGTTTCCACCAGGCCAGCTGGCTGATGACTGCTTCCTCTAAGGCTGAAAACATCAGGGCACTCAAGAGGGACTGAATCAACTGGAAGCCACCCAACAAAACTGCATGATTCAGAATTTCACTTGCCTGCAGTTCCTGGACCAGATGATCTCTCAAATTCCCTGTAAGACTCTGCTCCTCTAGTCACTGACCTTGTCTAGTCTGGAATCCAGCATGTCTTTAGGCCTGGCCCATCTTTGAAGAAACGGATGTAAACTCAGCAGAGCTTACAGCTCTAATTCTCTAAGCTCAGAGTTCTCAGAAGTTTGCCAGTGGATGGGTACTGGTCTGTGACTTAAGTTAGCATCAGTCTGTTTTGAGAAAGCTAATAAATTATTTTAGATTATTTCCTTATTTCTTATTTTTGCATTTATAAGCCCATCCTTTTATCTAAAATATTTTTGGTAGAGTACGAGGGTATTCATTGTTATTTTTCACAAGTCCGCATTGAATCATTCCAAAATGCAGCACTAATTCTCACCCCCCCCCTTTTTTCTTTCAATGCATTTGGTCTGTGAAATTTCAATGACTAGAAGCCACTTTGCAGGAAGATTTCTCTGGTGACAGACTCACAAAGGGGGGCAGAGATGTTCATTTATGCATTCATTCAACAAGTGTTTATGAGTATCTACTGTGTGCCAGGCACTGTTCTAGACATTGGCGATCCCAGTTATCAAAATGTCAGATAAGGGGTACGTGGGTGTCTCAGTCAGTTAAGTGCCTGACTTCGGCTCAGGTCATGATCTCACGGTTTGTGGGTTTGAGCTCCACATCTGGATCTGTGCTGACAGCTTAGAGCCTGGAACCTGCTTCAGACTCTGTGCCTCCCTCTCTCTCTGCCCCTCCCCTGCTTGCACTCTGTCTCTCTCTCTTAAAAAAAAAAGTCAGATAAAAATACCTGTTGTCATGGAGCTTATCTTCTTTATTGGGAAGAGATAGATAATGAACAACAAATATAATAAATAAATGGGTTTTATATCGTAGGTACATAGGTCTTAAAGAAGAGGTTATTATACTTGATTTCAGTTCATATTGTTGCTATGCCAGATTCTGTTTTCTAGGCTTTATTAATGTTTTGGGGGGGGGCGGATAAGGTAAAGCTCAATTCTTCAAATGTTTATTTTATAATGCAGAAGATAAAATAGGATACTATTTTCCTTCCTAGATTGTGAGTTCTTAGATAATAAGAACTAATGAACAGTTTTGGGGGTTTTGTGTTGTGTGTGTATGTGTGTGTGTGTGTGTGTGTGTGTGTGTGTGTGCATGCGTTGTTGTTATTGTTGTTTTTAATAGCAGAGGTTCATCCTAGTGAAGACTGTTGAAATACGCTTGTTTTGGAGTCTCTGTACTTATGACATCCATTTTCCTTTCTCCTCTTTCCTGACTATGATAAGCCCAACACTTAGAGCTTTGTCTCCTCTCCTCACTAT
This sequence comes from Herpailurus yagouaroundi, assembly GCF_014898765.1. NCBI lineage: Eukaryota > Metazoa > Chordata > Mammalia > Carnivora > Felidae > Herpailurus > Herpailurus yagouaroundi. The sequence goes on from NW_024412376.1 coordinate 9,904,046, forward strand.
TCAAGCAACGGACTTACCACAGATAGCAGAGTGGCTTGGGCACTGACACAGTGTGGACCCAGCAATGTGGGTGCCATAAAGCCACTCAGCCTAGGCCAGGAGGGTGAGCATTTTAAAGCCTCACAATAAATCGAGTATTAAGAACCAAACTCAAAGCCTAAGTAAAGAATGTTCAGAAAAAAAAAAAAAAATGAGCTGCCCTCAGATCAGGTTTTGATGGTGAGTCAAGTTCTAGTAGGTAAATACATGGTTAGGCTTCCCCCCCACATTGCTGCACAGGTGGGAGAGCACAGAGAGATGATGCAAATAAACTGGCCGTTTAGAACAAATTAAAAACCAGTGTCAGATATTAACATGCAAAATGCCACTACTGCACCTGTACAACAATGAATGAAATATTGAATAGGATTTTTAATTTTGACTGTCACCTTATGTCAGCGGGCGTTTCATGAACTGAGACAGGGACGTAACAATGAAGAAAAGCTATTCCAGTTGTTGAACCCATGAGACTGGTCAGGTTCCTACTTCCGGTGAAGGCAGATTATAGGTTAGACACGGAGGGAGCCCTGAACAAATGGAGCTGGGAAGGAGCCAGATTTTTCATGCAAAGGCTGCTCTGGGAATAAAGCCTTCTGGCAGTTTGGTTGTGTTTATCCCAAAATGTTTGTTGGGGGGGAAGATGGAGTGTATTTGCATTTTGTAAGCGAATGATGATAATAATAGGGTTCTGAGAGATACAAATCAGGGAAGATTCAATAAAAACGGAAATTTGTGAATATGCATGTTTTGACCCTCCCCCCACCCACAGAGGCAGAGGCTTCCAGATGATCAGGCGAGTAGGGTAGGGAGAGAGTGTAGATTTGCAAATTCTAGGTAGGGAATGACAAGGTTGGGATTCTAGTCGGGGAACACAGCAGGGCTCTCTGCTGCTGTTCGTGAACACTCTGTGCCCTCACTGACCTCTCCATCATTCTGCCCCTGACCACAGCTTGGACACATGGTAGGTGTGCTGTTATACCCTCTTTTTCCAGTTCTCACCACCTAGTCAAAGAATAGGGTTTTACTAGTCAATAAACTTCAGGTAGCCTTCAAAATGAGGTAGATATAGTAATTACTCTACATTGATTTGAGAAAATAAACCTCCCATTATACCAGTCAATCTGTTGATCCAGTTTGATCAAAAAGACATATAGTCACTTCTAGAAAATTCTTTGACATACATAAAGTGAGATTTTTCTGACTTAACAAAAGGAAAACGTTTATAAAAGTTAGTTTGGTTCATTGATTCCTTAATTTTACATATATTTATTAAATGTGCAGGCACTACCCAGGTGAACGATCATTTTTCACCCTCCTTAGTTGTAATTATTCACAGCTGCTTGAACATAGGCTATTTCCCAAAACATAGCAACCAGATCTATACATAGCTCTTTGATCTTCTGCAGTTTTATTCACAGGTAATCTCCTCTCTGCTCCTACATTGATGGTCACCAGACATATTGAGATCTATTAGATAATCATTATCTACGAGGCTCAGGACTTGCCACTGAGGTCAGTATATATAACAAGTTTCCCTCGGTAAAAATGGAAGGAACTCATAGATGTGTCACCACTCAAACTTCCTGAAATTTCTTTCGAATTATTTTTGTGCTTTTGTTCAAAGCAACATATAAACACTGTTTGAAAAAATAAAATCAGGGTTAACATAATGAAAATCAATAATCCATTGTCACTACTTTTCCCCGTTCTGTGTCCTACTCCCTAGAGAACGATTTTTATGTTTATGCTTTTTTTTTTTTTTATTTCCTGGTCCTTACCTACATGTATCTAAATAATAGATCAAGATTGCTCTTTTCATTCACTCAATCATTAATTGTAGGAATATGTGCTTATTGTGTGCCAATATTTCTCTTGAAACATACATTAAGAAATGCTTAAAAACTCATATCCATTTGACCTATAACCTCTTATCGATTGATGAACTTCAGCTCATCTTTGCAGCTATCACTGGTTTCACAGGCCAATATGATTTCAAGGGATTCTGAGCAAGGGGAGGAGATAAGCACTGTGGTCAGTCCACTACCTCCCACAGAAATGTGCTGGCTTTCTCTTTATGGAAATCCTTTCTATGCATAAGAACCTGGGAAGAGATGAGCTCACTTTCACACTCAAGGAACCAGGACAAGGTTGCCTCAGCTCTGTCGGAGTAGACATGGAGTGGTAGAAAAAGCAATGAACTAGGACTTGTGGAGCTGGGGCCAGACCCATTACCACACGGATAACCACAGCATTCACAGTGCTTGGCAAGTAGAGTGAGCCAACATGTTTACTACTGTCTTTAATGTAGTTAACATTTATTTAGCTCATACTATTTGCCGTCCATGTCTGCTGTGAATGCTACACTGGTTTTCTCATGCAAAGTGATTACTATTATTACCCCCATTTTTCAGAGAACAGAACAAAGGCCTAGAGACATATACAACTTTTTCAATGTTTGGGATCAGAACTGGGATTTAAACCAAGCCTCTGTCTACAACCCACATTGATCTCATGCTCCTCTTTCAGTTAAGTCAATTCCATAGCTATTAATTGAAGTTCTACTGCTTGTCTAGGTTCTAGACAAGAAGATGATTATGGCATGACAGATCAAACATCTGTGGAGCCCCTGTCTACATGCACATGGCCTCACCTTTGATGCAGCCATGTCTGGTAGAGAGTTCCAGGTGGTCTCCAACTCCTGATTCGCTATGTACTGACAGCTCCTCCCCTCAAGCCTGTGCCCTGTCTGAAACTGGGTGCCATCAGGAGCTGGCACTTCCTTGTTTAGGTGATATTGAAAAGTGTGGCAGTTACCAACCAGGAAGACACCCCTCAATAGCTAGAAGACAGAACCTAGTGGACAAATAGACAATTTTGAGAGACATTCTGTAGGCCCCTCAAGAGGTCCCTGAGTAACCAGGCCGCCCAGTGTCCACAAAAGCAACCTTCAAATCACATACTTATGTTGGCATTTCTTTCTTTGCTCTTCTGCTATCCTCCAGCCCCTCATTCCCGATCCCTGGGAACACCTTTGTCTCAAGGATTGCTCTCAAGGAAACCCAAGTCAACATGTAGGCTAGGGGTAACACAATAGATTTTTCTAAGTGCTAAGAAAGGGGGTGATGTGGAAACACGGAGTCAGAGATACTCAGCAAATCAAGATAGGTGGGAGTTAAGGAAGACTTCTGGGCGAGGTGATCCCCAGAGGATAAATACAGTTCTTGATATTTCCTTCAAGTACAACAAAATGAGCAAAACAGAGCAAAATGTGAAATACAGGCATTCACTTGTTCAATATTCTTTCATGATTATTCCCTGGATAACACAGTTATATACGGCGTTATAACAAACAATGGCCCTGGAAAAGATGCACAGAGGGTCAAAAATCTGCATAAAGTGAGAAGTGGAACAAGAAAGAAAATGAAAGCATGGTAAGGAGACTACAGTTTTGACCCCATTCCAACCTGAAGGAGGTTTCCCCACACAGCAGACAATTCTCAGACACCACGTGTCCTACCATCTCACTCAGTTCTACCCAGAGGGGGTATCAGATTCCACAGAGTAAGGCCTCAGTCCCGTGAGACTATCCTCCACTCTAGATGCCACTTGTAAGTCCAGGATGTCACCTGTGCTCCTGATCCCCTAGCTATAAATCAGAGGTTCCCACAACCCCCTCCTGGGGTTTGATTAATTTTTTAAAGCAGCTCACAGAACTAAAAAAAAAAAAATGAATTTACTCCCCAAATTATAGGTGTATTACACAGGATATTAAAGGATACAAATCAACAGCCAGATGAAGAGATACCTGGGGCGAGGTCTCAAAGGACCTTCTCTCCCTGTGGAGTTTGGGGCCCAGCTTGATGGCACATAGATGTATTCTGGTTTACAAGCGTGGAAGCTCTCTGAACCCTGTACTGTTGGGTTTTTATGGAAGCTTCATTACATAGGAATGACGGATTAAATCATTGGCCACTGGTGATTGATTCAACCTCCAGCCCTCTCTTTTCCCTTGGAATCAGGTTGGGACTGAAAGTTACCAACCCTCTTTTTGTAATTGGTTCCCCTGGCAACCAGCCTCACTCTTCTTTAACGGATTTCCAAAAGTCAGCTTGTTATAACAAGACACCCATTTCACCCTTACGGCTCTGAAATTACTTCAGGAACTGAGGACGGAGATTAAATATCATAACAAAAGATGCTTCTGTTGCTCTTACTGCTCAGGACATGTCAAAGGTTTAGGAGATAGGAGTCGAGAGCCATGGATGAAGACCAAATATATACTCGTTATAAATCACAATATCACAGGGATAGAGAAAGATGAAAATGGAGTCTCCAAAGAAGAGTGTTTAAGAACTGGTTGAACTGGGGCCAGCAAGTCCCTGGGTGTGGGGGGAGGTGTTATGGGCAGCCAGGAATATGTGAGTGTGTTCAGGAAATACAGTGAATGTGAAGCAGAGTCAGTGAGGGAGAGTAGGAGCAAGGTTGGCCCAGACTCAACAGGGCCTGGAAGACCAGTCAAGGACTTTAACCCAACGTTTTGTCAGTTTTTCTGGGACTCAGTTCCCTCATCAGATGAGCAAGTGATAAATCCACAGGGTCGCCTTATAGTTCTAACAACCCACATGCCCTACATGTAAGCTCTGTGGCAATCCTAGCCTTACCCCATGATAGCCCTGTTTTATAATCCTTCTTGGAAAGCTTGGATGTTTCACGGGGAGGAAGGTCTCCCAGTCAAGCAAAGAATATGAGAGTGCTGTATTTCCCTTCAAACTCTAATATCTTATATCCTAAATATAAGGTTAAATGTAACTTCTAGCATGGCCCTGCCTAGATGGGACTCAGGCAGTGACCTCCAATCCACGGTGTCCTTCAATGGCCTGCCCACTGTGGCTGGAAGTGGAGGCTTGGACTCTGTCCCCTCCTTTTATGTATTTATCTAGTCATAGGTGAGTGAGGACAGAAAGAGAAGCTAATGGGCTCATCCCAAGCCTTGGGTTTGAAGAAGAAAATTTCACCTGCCACACAGAGCTCAGAACACCTTCAATGATATTCTTAGAGAAAAAGTCAGAACACAGACTATAGACACATATGGCAGCTAACTTTGTGAGAAATCCCCTTGTCAACCATGACCTTTGGCAGAACCTTTCTGGAATGTTCTTGATTGACACTGCAATTTCAACCGACTCCTTTTAATAATGAGAGCAAACTAGGATAATCATTCCTTCCCAGTTAGATGGGATAAATGGAATGAAGGTCAGCATGGCAAGATGGAAATAAGGCAGACTTTCAATAACAGCTAGGCCTGACTCCTGGCTCTTCCACTCCCTGGCTGTATCGTGAGGGTGTTACAACATCTTGGACATCAGGTCTGTCATCTCTTACTCCTTAGACAATAATATTCACCTTAATATAACTATTTTAAGTATCACAATAAATGCATATAAATTATCTGACCCTAAAAATACAGCAGATTCTGCTATGATCATCAGTAATGAAAATTATTAGTGTTCTATCTTCCCACAGATAAAATAGAAACTCTCAACCCTTAGTAGAACCTCGTCTTTGAGCTCTGCCTGCATATGACGACGTAGCACATGAGAATCTAGGGTCTCTACCACGGATACACGGATGGATATATATATATATATATATATATATATATATATATAT
>NW_024412376.1:9910154-10120423 GCF_014898765.1 Herpailurus yagouaroundi
TTGGCTTGAAGTTTTAAGCTACTTACAACATGTGGAATTCAAAGCTGCAGGCACACGACTGTCAGAACTGTCGGGAAGATGAACTATAGGTATTTGAAAAGAAAACAGTAAGCAGTTAAGGAGCTGTTCTTGGAGTGTGATTTATGAAGGTTTTCATGACAAGACCATGGTTTTGATGAAAAAACAGTACACATTTCATGAAACCCAACTACATGGGTGTTTTGATAAACAAGTTGCTTTCGACCAGTAGATGCTATTCATACCTAAAGCATCTGTGAGAATAAATAGTCAAAGGGAATCACCAGAGTGATATAGAGGTAGCCCTGAGGTCCGCTCTCATAGACTAAACTTTGTGTGTCCCCCATTTTATATGTCATCTGAACCACAGGTGACCCTTCATTTATATTTTACAGAGGGAGGTATCAATTTATCAGCCTCCAGCCATGCCTTGTAGAAAGTACCCAGTTTTTTATTAAGTGTGCCTGTAAAATAATTTATATATTAAAGATAAAAAAGTCTCATAAAACTGTATTTAATATATGAAGGCACAAGAAAAAGAAAGGGTTTAGAGTTATAGTTCACTACGATGATCATAAGAATTATTCAGTCATTTAAAAAAGCTTAGTCCTACAGGATTCTTGCTAGAATATATTTCACATGACAATGAGCCAGTGCCACGATGGAGGAAATATGTACACAAATATATAATTTGCACAGCATTTGATTCTGGTGGTAATTGTTGACAACTACTTCATGCTTTCATTTTCAAATATATTTGACTTGAGCTCTGTTTTGTTTTGTTTCTGAGAGCCTTTTGGGTAATCAGCCACCTTGAACCAATTTGAGGATGGGGTGTTGTGGCAAGGGGCTTACTCATCACTCTTCCCCATCAACATGGCACTTCATAGCCATTGGGAAATACCCTACCCCAGCCCATGGCTTCTTCAACCATTCCCCGGTTCTCCCACATTATTTGCTGCTACCTTCCACTCCAGAGAAACAGTTACAGCATAAGCCAGGTGCACCCGCTGGAATAACTTGATTGAGAAGATTATATCTAAACAAGGATCAGCTATTAAGTTTCATCAAGCTGCATTTTTGCTCTATTTCATAGAAACAGCAGGTGAGTTAGACTGGTTGCTTGCTAAAGAAAAACACATTAAGAAGGCTTAAACCTCAAGCAAGCATGGATATAGAAGTGTCGTTGGTGATAAAAATCTAACCCGTAGGACATTTCTACAGCTATAATCTAGATGATTGAAATGAACATTACTATTTTAGGTTTAACACAGAGGATTTTGTGCCTCAAGGGGTACTTTTGAATCCCCGAGACAGTACCCAGCACCACTGAAAAATGTCTCTACACGTTATGTAGCTACATGGAATCCGATGAAAATATTTAGAACATACGTCTTCAGCAATGGGTTCCTGGCTGCCGCAAATATATCAAAATGACTATACATGGGCAAAATGGGAGAAAGGAAGGGAAGTGACAGTTTAAAGAAGATTAAAAAACCAGCCAACTTTTAGGAAGATTAAAAAAGAGAGAGCTGAGAGAATCATTTATAAAAGGAAGGATGTAAATTCTTTACAACCCGATTGGTTTTCCCTGGAATTTTCTTGCTTTAATGAAACCGTTATTCCCAAAGGACTGAAAGCTCTTTTTTTAATGTGAATAAAGCAGCACTGGGGTTTGGCATATTGTTAGTCTTTGGCCTCAGGAGACTATCTCTGAAGACCTAATTAGGTTACAAACATGAAAACGAGTTTAGTAATCCCTTGTGCGGGAGGGCTCAGGGTGGCTGATGTCTGCATGTTGGGATGGTTAACGCTTCCCAGAGCATTCTTTGTGAACTCTATAAATCACTACTTTTCTGCCTTCCATACCACAGCTAAGTTATCATCAAAGGCTCGTTTTAATCAGGTGACCTTTTCTACAGTGAAAAAATTAAAGATGTCTTGGGGTTTCCATTGACTTTCTGTATGATAGTTACTGACAAAGTTCACACATTTCCTAAGTTGTTTTTTTTTTTAACCTTTCTGCCAAATAGAGTAATAGGTCTGATTTATGGTTTTTAAATCAATCATTCCAAGGAATTAAAGAGCAAACTCTTTAATTTAATAAAATGGTATTTGAGCTTTATGAACCGAAGTTTTGCTTGCTAGCAGCCTCTAATGGTGAGCTCAGGACAACCCATTTAGCTCAGTAAAGTCAGAAGCATCTTGTGGAACTGAAAGAGAATGGCCTTGAGAGTCACAGGAGAGCAAGGCACTCACAGTTGCTGAGCATTTTCTCAACTGTGCAATGGAAATAATAGTATGCACCCCATATTGCAGTTCTAATAAAATGAGATGAACATAAAAGAAAGCGCTATGTCAAAGACAAAGTATTGCACAAACAAGATATTTCCATGTACACAGAGCCATACACATTCCCCCATGGCCAGTACATGTACTGCTAGCAGTTAAATAATGCATTGAAGTACTGAGTAATGAGATCATATATTTTATTACAATCGGGTCAATCATAGACCGAAAGAGAACATTTAATATGGGCCACCCAGGTTAAAATGCATGTTGTTACCCACCAAAAAGTATGTCATTACTCACTGGAAAATGAGACTACTAGAAATCCCTCTAGTAAAAGGTATGTGATCTACTCATAACAGGTATAGCATAGTGGTCCAACTGGTCAGATGATTCAGTATTACAAATCAAAGAAATGCTTATGGAGTTGATATTTACATGGATACACAGATAAACTGGACTGTAAGTTTCATAAGGGTAAGACTCAGTCTACCCTTATTGAGATCTCTCCCAATATCTTGAAGAAACTCTAACCTGTAGTATGGTTTGAATAGATGTGTGTTAATTGCCAGAGTAAAACAAAGTGGATTGAAATCATCCCATAAGTCAGATTGAATCTCCATTTTCTAAATCTTTGAAGTGAACCCAGACTTCAATAAGTCAGCCCAACGGTGCTCCAGATGGAAACCAGAGCTGGGCAACCCACATTGTGTTCATCCTTCCTTTGTTTGGATTAGCTTGGGACCACCTTGAGTTCCTGTTCTGTGCAAGGTTCTAGCCAGTTCACAGAGGTGGCTCTGTCCTCTCTGCCAGAACATATATGTTTACATTTCTGCTCAAGAAATCCTGCATCTCTTCTGTTATACAGCACAGTTGTTCATGGATTCTATTTCTTCAGCCAAGCTCATTTCTGAATACAAACAGAACTGGGTCTATTGGGCACAAAGTCTTGGGTGGATGACCTTTCTTTAAAAGGCAGCTGGTATCTGATATGCACTGAAGTTTTAAATCTATTCGATGGATTGTGTCAATACGAAAATGAAATTTAAAAAAACTTATGAGGTACAATTTGTGTACAAGACACTTAACTGAACGCTGTGTATTCAAATAGAAGATGCAACCTCTGTATTTGAAGGAGCGTCAAGTTCTCGCCTGACAGGTTTCATCTGTCCAGATGGCATTTCCTGGCACAAGTCCAAGAAAAAAAAAAAAGGCAGTAGAGATTATGTTGAGCTCAGTTTGTCAGATAGGACTTCAGGACAGAAAGGGGATTTCAGCTGCCCCCTGAAGAATATGGAAGAGGAAGGAAAAGTGTATTCTAGAATAGGAGAAATAATAAAGACAAAAAAGGGGAAAAATATAAGATGCATTTGGTAAAGTAAAAGAACAGCCAGTGGTCTAAGGGAGTAGAAGAAAGCATAGCAGGAGATAAGGCTGAAAACACAGTAGCATTTAAATTAATGTCCTTCTGACTTGAATCACTATAGCAGAAGGCATTCAGGGACCAGGTAGGGACACAAATCTGAATAAAGCAAAAGTAAAACAAAATAGCCTGTAAGGAATTGGACAGGGCATTTTCAAGTTATACTGTTGAATCTATTCATTTTGTTGTTAAATTTTTTTTAAGTGTTTTTGTTCTGTTTTGTTTTGTTTTGTTTTTTGAGAGAGAGACGTGGGGGCGTTGGGGGAGCTCGGGAGCTTGAGCAGGGGAGGAGCAGAGAGAGAGGGAGAGAGAGAATCCCAAGCAGACTCTGCACTGACAGTCCAGAGACTGAGGTGGGGCTGGGGCTATATCCCGCGACCACAGGATCATGACCTGAGCCTAAACCAAGCGTCAGATGCTTAACCAACTGAGCCACCCAGGCACCCAGAAATCTATTTTTTAAAATGCTAACCTGACCCCGCAAATGTAGGTCTTCCTCCCTTCTGCAACTTTCAAAAGACAATAAAATAGATAAAAATGAGCACAATTTGAAACAAAGGAAATAAGAACATTCAGTATAATTAGAATTAATACATGTATATTTCTGTTACCAGGAAGAGAAACAACAAACTAATTTTCCAAAACTAAAGTTATTATTTTCCATACATTTTCCCAGTTCCCAAATTTTTAGTATGCTGGAGAGCAGTGGTATCCAAACCTTAGCATGCACCAGAATCACCCAGAGAGCCTATTAAAACCCAGACTGTTCAACCCCACCCCCATAGCTTCTGATTCATTAGATCTAGGATGGGGCTCCAGAACTTGTATTTGTAACAAGTTCCCAATGGATACTGATGCTTTTTACCTGGAGATTATGCTTTCACAAGCAATACTCTAGAGGAAGCCACATCGGGCAGGACTGGGACTATAATTTGCCTTGTAAGGGACCGTAGTGAACAACATTTCTCAAATCTAAGTGTTCTTTGGATGACTTAGATACTGCTACTTTTTTGGTTAAGGCGCCACTTTGGTTACACCTATTTATGTATGAAAACTGAAAAACATGTTCTAGGGGTACCTGGGTGGCTTGGTTGGTTGAATGTCTGACTCTTGATTTCGGCTCAGATCACGGCCTCATGGTCATGGGATCTAGCCCCCCATCAGGCTCTGTGCCGTCAGCATGAAGACCGCTTGGGATTCCCTCTCTCCCTCTCTCTCTGCTTCTCCCCTGCTTGCACACACATGCGTGCACATGCTCTCTCTCTCTCTCTCTCTAATAAATAAACATAAAAAGAAAAAAAAGAAAAACACATTCTAAGGAGAACACTGGATGTGGCAAGTGGAAATAGAAAGCCTTCTCTCCCGGTGCACATGCTTATCAGATCCCTTGATTTTCACAACATAAAATAATCTTACACTTCGCTGCTCTTTAAACATGTTGTTTAGATTTAATTGGCAAGGTACAACAGCTACATTCTAGGTATCTGTCAGGGAGTTCACTCTTACCTTCACTCAATATCTATTTTTAAAAGCTGAAAGAAATTGTATTTGTCAAGCATTGTCTGAAGGATACGTCGTCCACACGTTCCTCCAGGTAATTTGTATGTGGGTGACACAGTGCAGTGTTCCTGTCAGTTGTGGAATATACGGGAAGCTATTTATTAGTAATGCGAGTTCAAAGGGTAAAATTTACGAATGATTTATTTAAAAACAAATAATTAGGGGCGCCTGGGTGGCGCAGTCGGTTAAGCGTCCGACTTCAGCTCAGGTCACGATCTCGCGGTCCGCGAGTTCGAGCCCCGCGTCGGGCTCTGGGCTGATGGCTCGGAGCCTGGAGCCTGTTTCCGATTCTGTGTCTCCCTCTCTCTCTGCCCCTCCCCCGTTCATGCTCTGTCTCTCTCTGTCCCAAAAAATAAATAAAAAACGTTGAAAAAAAAATTTTAAAAACAAATAATTAAAACAGATGTAGGGTTATTCTTCCAACATCATTGTGGCTAATTTGCATTCTGAATTTTATTTATTATTATCATTATTTTATTTTTTTTAGTGGAGATTTCTGACGCCTGCCTTACATACATGACTCAGCCATAAAAGCATCATCTGTCAAGTATTAAAAAAAATTAAAACTGTTACTTAAGGGCTCTTAAATATGTGCCTAACCAGAATCACCTGAAATTCTTGTTAAAATGAATATTCCAGGGTTCCATTCCAGACTCGTTAAGTAAGACTATGGTAGGCAGCTGGACTTTGATATCCGCACATGAAGAGTTGTTCAGTTGTTTCTAATGCCCATCAACATTGAGGACGGTCCTTCCCGGAACCCCAGTTCTGGGTCCCCAACAGAGCTGTACAGGAAAATTACATCCTTGACCTGCATTGCTGCCCTTCAGCAGAAATAGCTGGCTGGTCCATCTCTGCATCTGCTGTAAAGATGCTAAGAGGGAGTTCTTTGCAAAATCATACATCATCTCACTTAGGAGGACTCTCATAAAAAGTATATATTTTAAGTATTAATAATTTTTATTTTCTGGCTTTGCTTTTGGTTAACTACTGTAATGCCATATTATAAGAGAAGGGTTCTCTTTGTGCAGGACTGTAAGAAAGCGTGGAACCAAACTTGTGTTCCATCCTTGACGAAGAGGATGCCGATGGACATTTCAGCACAATCCCTACCTCTACTTCATGTCCCTGGACTTATTTGTTAGTTTGTTCCCCTTCTTCACCTTCTACTTTCTGTCATACCTTTTTATTTTAGTATCCCTTATGTGAAATCTTAGATATTTGGTGGAACTACCAGGTAAATAAGCCTGTGTAAATGTGTGTATATTGGAATTTGGCAAATGTCATATATTTTCTCTTTTTTTAAATATTTTTTAAACATTTTGTTTATTTTTGGGAGACAAAGAAAGACAGAGCACGAGTCAGGGAGGGGCAGAGAGAGACGGAGACACAATCTGAAGCAGGCTCCAGGCTCTACACTGACAGCACAGAGCCTGACATGGGGCTCGAACCCACAAACCATGAGATCATGACCTGAGCCAAAGTCGGAGTCTTAACTGACTGAGCCATGCAGGCACCCCAATGGTATATTTTTTTCTTAAGAAAACAAAGGAGATTTGAGATTTCATCTGAAATCAGAAATGGTGTCTTTTTAGGAATATATGAGAAATCTTCATCCAGCATTAACTCAGTAACATTTGGTCCAATATTTCTTATGATTTATTTTTAAAGCAATATATCAAAATGGTAAAGGGTACTAGGAATGATCTTCAGAGATTTTAACCAGACCAGTGGGGATGTGTATGTGTGTTCTCTTTTTTCTACATGTGTTCAGGTGTTGTGATCTTCTCTAGTTCTTTTTTTTCTTTCTTTCTTTTCTTTTGTCTTTATTTCTTTTCTTTTTTTTTTTTTGTGGATATTTTGTATCTTTACTTTGGATATGCAAAAATGAATTACAACTATTAAAGGCTATAGCCAGAGAAGTGAGCCAATTCTAAAAATGTTAAAGGAAATAGAAATTTGTCTGGGAATATGGTGCATGTCTACACGTACATAGTATAAGATCTCTGAACCTGACCTCCTCCTTTTTTAATGTGGATCCATCTGAATACACACATATGATATTGCAAGAAAAGCTTAGCTACTGTGACTGAACTTCCAGCCACTTTAAGCAAACAAACAAAAAACCAATTTGAGAAACTATAAATCTAGGAATTAGTGGAGGGTCAGTGCTGCAGAGAATGGTCTACTGTTCTAATTTTGCCTTGACACTTTGAGCAGAGAAAAGATACAATTCCAAGAAGGAAATTCTTTTGTCTGGCAAACGCTTGAATAAAGAAGTTGAAAGAGCGGAGAGAACTGGAAAGTAAGCTTGTTGGGGGGCGGGGGGAGGGAATAGCCAGCCATAGTGCATGCCTCCTCAGTGGGTTAGGGTGAAGATAGAATTAGTTGACAGCAGAAGTGATTTTTTTTGAATGGCTGCCCACCTCTATAATCTCATATGAGAGTAGTGTAGAGGTAACTTTGCTGAAAGAAAGAGTACAGTGAACAGTAGCTCTTGGTTTAAGCTCAGTGGTCTGATGCTAAAACATCTTTCCGCGTCACAAGAGGCTTTGGCTAGAAGTCAATGTACCCCAAAGCTATTCCTAGTCTGAGGAATCTTCAGATTTCTGCCCCTCTTTTGTCTGTAAAAGATAGCAGTCATAGTGGGCACCTGGGAGGCTCAGTCAGTTGAGGGTCCAACTTTGACTCAAGTCATAATCTTGCCATTTGTGAGTTTGAGCCCCACACTGGGCTCACTGCTGTTAGTGCAGAGCCTGATTCAGATTCTCTGTTCCCCTCTCCCCTCGCTCTCACTGCCCCTCCCATGCTTACACTCTCTCTCCCTCTCAAAAATAAATAAACATTAAAAAAAAATTGTCAGGGTGCCTGGGTGGCTCAGTTGGTTAAGCGGACAACTCTTGATCTCAGCTCAGGTCATGATCTCACCGTTCATGAGTTCAAGCCCCACCTTGGGCTCTGTGCTGACAGCATGGAGCCTGCTTGGTATTTTCTCTCTCCCTCTCTCTCTGCCCCTACCCTGTTTGTGCTGTCTCTATGTCTTTCTCAAAAATAAATAAACATTTTTAAAAAATAATTGTTATGGGGTGCCTGGGTGGCTCAGTTGGTTAAGCAGCCGACTTGGGCTCAGGACATGATCTCGCGGTCCGTGAGTTCGAGCCCCGCGTCGGGCTCTGTGCTGACAGCTCAGAGCCTGGGGCCTGTTTCAGATTCTGTGTCTCCCTCTCTCTGACCCTCCCCCATTCATGCTCTGTCTCTCTCTCTCTCAAAAATAAATAAAACGTTAAAAAATTAAAAAAAATAATTGTTAAAGACAGCAGTCATGGAATTTATATTTGACCCATGTCCCATCAATATAATTAAAAAGTGGAACAGAGAGAGAGTGAGGTCTTTAAAAACATGAAGGCAGGAATATGGTAAACAAAGGATTACCAACAATTAGGCTAAAAAGAAAGAATGTTGATTCATATGATTAGAGTTTTTATGTAGTTTGGGTAGTTGAGTAATTGGAAGGGTTTGCCCAAGTTTTCAGCTGTTAGTGGGGAGTAAAATACTCTTTAAATTGAAATTAAATATTGATTTGGTTTAATAGTAATTGCTAAGTTCCCTATTTCAGTTTGACTTTATACAATTTATGATCACCACCTCCGTCTCAAATTTTCTTCTAATGAAGTCAGAGCAATATTTTATGTCACATGTCTTTACGGTTCTTCTTAGCCATGTGATCCCATATATTCCAAGCACAGGTGCATGATTCTATGTGATTCATAGACAGAAATATTAAAATTTGGATTTCCTGTTGTTAATATGCCAAGTCTGCATATTATTTACTTACATATTTATTGTTTCTACTCCCCTCCCGTCAACACACACACTAGAATAGATGCCTCTAGAAGATCAGGGACTTTAACCATCCCGTTTACCTGCTAAATCACCAGTGCCTAGAATAGTACCTGGGCATGAAAGATACTCCATAAATATTTCTTGAATAAATTAATAAGAAGCAGGCAGTTACAGCACATATAAATCAGACTGTACTGCTGTTGGCAGTGATTGAAATCCAGGAAATAAAGACTCAGAAAGATAGGGGTGTGTGTGTGTGTGTGTGTGTGTGTGTGTGTGTGTGGTCTGAACACACTGAGGAAGAAATCAAAGACAAGTGTCAATCAGACCTTATTACCCTATCAGAATTTAATTCCTTAATAACTGAGAATTACTAATATGTCTAAGAATGTCTATGTCTAATAGGTCTAAGAATATGATAAGAATATTCTCTGACTCCTGATGTTGTTAAATTTCACACTGAAGAAACAGACCAACAAAACTGGTTGCTCACATTCATCCCTAGTAATCTTTCCAAATTATTTCCCCCAACTCTCTTCATGACTCTGACATTGTCCATTATTGACACCTAGTGAGTTTAATCTATCTCTTGTTTGCCAGGTTCTTCTATCCCATCTCTGGCTATCACTTCTACTGAATGAGAAGCTCTGGGAATAGGGCTCTCTGAGGAACCACCTGTCAGAACTGTCCATTTGGGCATCAGTTCCAAAGTCTGAAGGCAGATGCTGAAGGAAAATGCCAACATAATGTGCAAGATAAGACTGAGTTTTCCAGTGTCAAATCTAAATCAATGCTATAGAATAGAAATTATCTTTGAAGTAAAAAATTGGACTCTAATTGGTAAAGATCTTAAGAAATGTTATTAGAAGACTTTCTAGAACACATATAATCTCTGGATTATCTCTCCTTTACACCTCTCCTTTGTTGCTTCCCTTGCCTTGGGCCAAAACCATACACTTTCCTTTTTCAATTCCTACATTAATCAGTTAATGGTAACCAGAATGACACAATTAATAAAAAAAAAAGTCCTTCCCCCATATTTTGCAGCACCTAAACTATAAACTAAGTCTGTGTCTTATATTAAACTTCATCTAATCATTCTTTACTATTTAAGCAAAAACAGATTATATGGTCATATTCTTAAACTGATCAAATGACCAAAACAATGATATTGAACCAAAGTCAAAATGACTTGTGCTTGCTTCTAGCACATACACTCTACAAACGGCAAGTCAATATAACATTTAAAAAAATCTGGGGCATATTCTGCATGAGAAAGAGAACCAGAAGTCAACTGGTTCTGAGCTCAGAGTAAGACTTACCCATCAGCCCTTAAGCGTACTTTAGGAAGAGGGAGGGATCCCCACTTTCACACCCAACACCCAAAATCACAGCTTACCTATTGGCCTTGAGTCACTATGACTAATCTCATTATGTTCCTTATTACAATTTAGGCCAAGGACCATGGGAAGCCTAAGAATCATAGGTCCCCATTCATCTCCTTATTCTTATCCTCCAAAGACAGCCTACTCTCTCCTCTGGTCTCCAATCCCTCCCCACTCTGAAAAGTCATCCAACTGTGCTCTCTAGAACTCAACAGGAAAAACTGCATTCTCAAATTCTTCTCTGAATATCCCTTTCATCTTCTTGCTCTGAAATCCTGCTTCAAAGCCCTCTGAGTTAGTGAAACCCCAAATCCAATCCTTCATCCATCAGTTATACTACTCATGTTCTTTCCTTGTTTTAACCACCTGACAACCCTTGGGTCAACCCACCCTCATTGTTTTAGTTCAGGCTAGGTATAACCCTCTCCAACACCGCTCCTATATCACATCCAGGAAATTTCAGGGTCCATGTAGATGACTCTTCCCGTAACTTCACCGCACAGTTTCTCTAACTGCTCTTCTCCCATGGTTCTTTAGGCAATTTTGCCTTTTAGTCACTAACTTAACATCCTATATCTTCTACATAAAGACATGGATCCAGCCAAATTCACCCTCATGCTTGCCTGGATCTGTATCTCTTTCTTTATAAGATAAGTGGATTAAGTTACAAACTCAAGCTTTCTAAAAATCCACTCTTGACTCCGGTTCCTTTCTATCTGTTACTCCATTTTTATAATTTATAGCAAAACTTGTGTTGAGTAATCTATAACTGAAATTTTTTGGTTTCCCCCACTTTCTTTTTTATTTAATCCAAAGAGGCTTTCCATCACTTTACTAAAAGTGCCCTTGTCAAGGTCATCAGTGACCTCCATGCTATTAAATTCAATGATCAAAATTCAGTTCTGATCTTATTACACCTACTAGCACATTTGACCCAAGTGCTCATTCATTCATCCTTAAACATGTTCTGTTGGCTTCTGGAACTACATTCTTCTTGTTTTCCTCTTTATCTCGTTAGCCACCCCTATAGTCAGTTTACTGGCTCCTTCTCATGGTTCTAGCCTTTTGTGTGACTTTGACTCCATCTCGAAACCTCCTCTCTTGTCTATTTATATTCCCTCTCTGGATGATCCAATTCTGTCATGCATACTCTGATGACTCTCTAATTAATGTCTTGAGTGTAGACCTTTCCACTAAACTTCTGAACTCCAGATTCATGCATCTAACAGCCTGCTCAACACCTTCAATAAGATATCTATGTAAATTAATTTAAACATATGAAGGAATGAAAATGAACCCCTGGCCTTGCTCACTAGCTTCTCCCAGCCCCTGCCAATCTACTCCTCCCCTTACATCCATTAATTATAATTAACTCTTCCAGTTGCTTGGACCAAAAATCTTGACATTGCCTTTACCTCCTCTCTTTCTCTCATATCCCACATAAAATCTGTCAGCAAATCCTCTTATATCTACTTTCAAAATATATCCATAACCTGACCTTTCTATTTTACTACTTCAGCTTCTACTTCACTAATCCAATCCACCATCTCTTGCCTAGAATATTTCAGTAGCTTTCTAGCTAGTCTCCTTGTTTCTATATTCATCTTCCTTACAGTCTATGTCTATATGAAAGCAGAATAATCATTTAGAAAATTTGAGTCAGCAGCCACTCTATTCTAATCCTTTAAAAGCTTTCCATCAGGCGCCTGGGTGTCTGAGTCGGTTAAGCATCCGACTTCGGCTCAGGTCATGATCTCCCGGTTCGTGGGTTCGAGCCCCGCGTCGAGCTCTGTGCTGACAGCTCGGAGCCTGGGGCCTGCTTCGGATTCTGTGTCTCCCTCTCTCTCTGCCCCTCCCCAGCTTGCACTCTGTCTCTCTCTTTCTAAAATAAATAAGCTTTAAAAATTAAAAAAAAAAATTAAAGCTTTCTTTTGTTACTCAGGGTGGGGGCAGGAGGGGGAAGTACCGTGGTCAATTCTCTTGCACTCTATCCCTCCAGTGACTGTGTGCTTTCCATCATGTTGTTCCAGCCACTGGCCACCATACGTCCCTCGAATAGGCCACACGTGCTCCCACCTCAGTTCATTGGTCTGGAACAGTCTGCATAGAAGTTTTCTCTCAGATTATATGCTTCAGTGAGACCTTCCTTAATCACTGTATGTATAATTGTTTCCATATCCCCATTAACCTCTTATTTTTCTTCCCTGCTTTATTTTTCTGCATTTGTTTGCCACGTTCAAATGTACAATGTAACTGGTATGTAATCTTGTTGTGTCTCCTCTCCCTCGAGAGGGGACAAGAATTCTGATATTTCTCTTTTCTTTACTCTAGCCACAGTGCCGAAAGAAGTGCTTAGCACACAGTAAATACTATTTGTTGAATGTATGCATACATGAATGAATGAATAAGTGAATAAATAAATGAGTGAATGAATAAGATATTACTTGGCAGTTTCAACTTAGGAGTCATGATATAAATGATGATTGATACCAAAGCACAGTGTAAAAGAGTCTATAAAGCAAAAATTGCAAAGTAGATTCTCAGAATCAATAGGGTGACTCATGAACATCAAGAGAATAGGAAGTGTTAGAAATGTCAGGAATTCATAAGAAGGATTTGGGGCAAAACTATGTCGAGAATACAGTCTCCTCAATCCCATGGGGAAGTAGCAGGAGGGAATATGCTTCCACTTCCACCTGAAGTCAAAAGGGAAGAACTACTCCCAGGACCACTCACAGAGGCTGCTATGCATCCTCTAGGTCTGGGAGTAGGTTACAGTGAACTGATGATCACTGGCAAATGTAAAGACAAGAGATTGTTAGCTATTTATCTAAGGCATGGTACTCTAAGAGCACCTGCATAGAGGGAATTATCAAAAACAAACAGAGCTGAGACAGTGGCAGTCACCTGGGAAAAGTGCAGTGCCAAGTCTAAGGACAGAGAGTTTTATCCAATAGGAGCCTCTGAAAACCTAGGCGCGCCTGGGTGGCTCAGTCTACTGGGCATTCAACTTTTGATTTCGGCTCAGGTCATGATCTCATGGTTTGTGATTTCGTGTTCTGCATCAGGCTCCTTGACGTCAGTATGGAGCCCACTTTGGATCCTCTGTCCTCCTCTCTTTCTCTCTCTCTCTTTCTCTGCCCCTTCCCAACTCATGTGCTTGTGCACTCTCTCTCTCTTCCTTAAAAATAAATAAACATAAAAGACAGAAAGACAGACAGACAGAAAGCAAGCAAGCAAACCAGCCAACCAGCTAGCCAGCCAGCTTATGGAAGGAAGCATCCATGGGAGACTCAATGCTAAATACCTGACAGACTCAGAATGCCAAAGCACCCAACCATAATAGAAGTCACAAAAGGAAATCCTTATCCTACTTACCTCTCTTCTTTCCCAGACTCTGACCCTGATAGAGTACTAAACCATAGTCAGCAAGGTGAAGAAGGAGCAACATCGTAGGGAGAAAGAGTGGGTAAAAACACACAGACACACTCGAGGCAATGGTACAATTCACAACAGGACCCAAATAAAGAGGGAAGAATACAGAACATGAAATGAAGGTCAGAATCTAAATTGACTTTAGAACTGGAAAACATATTCACCAATTATAGCTGTTTGTGAATGTGTCACTTTAAGATTTTAACCAAGAGGGATCAGAAAAGTCATGGGGAATTACTCTATATTCTTTCAGAGACTAAGGCTAGGAATAAAGCAGCCTTAGTTCGTGGATTTGAGTATAGAGTGGGGAAACAAAAATAAATTTCTCTTGAGTACATATGGGTTGGGATTATTTAACATTTATTACAAAAGGGCGAAGACATGCAAGCCAAAGTATAGGATTAACCCTGAAAATAGCAAATAATCACCTTTTAACCCTGACCTGCCAATATAGTGGACATAAGGCGTTTGTAATATTTATCTGAAAAAGGATTCATAGTCTGTATACATAAAGAATTCCTACAAATGAATATGAGGAAGGTACATAACAAAATAGAAAAAATGGCAAAAGCCTTGATCAAGCCCCTCTAAAACATCAAAATGGTCAATAACTGTTAAAAGATGTTCAATCTCATTGATGATCAAGGAAATATAAATGAAAACCAGTTACAATTCCATCAAGTACTCAGCAGAAAAGCTTAAAACAAAACAAAAACAAACATCCAGTAAAAAGTGTTGGGAGGATACAAAGTACTTGAAACCTCAGCAATTATACTGACATGAATGTAATTTAGTAAATCACTTTAGAAACTGTTTGGAAGTATCTACCAGCACAACATATGCGTGCCCTATTTATCTAGGTATATACTCAACAGAAATGTATACATATGAGACCAAAAGACAAGATCAAAAGTGATCATGGCATCATCATTTACAGATGCCAAAAAATTGAAAAAACACCAAAATTTTTCACTCACTGTAATAGCATGGATAAACTGTTGCTACATATAACACAAGTGAATCTTACAAACCTAATATTGAGAAAAAGAAGTCAGACCATATAATGCATTTAGAATGATCCCATCCATCTAAATTTTAAATGTATTATGGTAGAAATCAAGATTGTATTTTCCAGTGGGGTGAGAAGGTAAGTAGTTTCTGGTAGGATACATGAAGGGCTCTCCTCAATACTGTTAATATTCAATCTCTTTTGATTGAAAGTCACAGTAGGTGTCCACCTGTGTGAAACTGCATCAAGCTGTACACCTACAATTTGTCAGATTTGGGTTTATATTTGAATAAATTCTTTTAATTTGGAATTTTATTATTACAAAGCAGAAACCCAAATAGTAAATGCAACAGTCAAGAGAAGAGGCAGTATATAACTGTTGCCATACTAAAAACTCCAACTTGGCTGCCTTACTTCTTCATGTTTTGTTTTGTTGTTGTGGTTTTTTTTTAATCAGAAGAAAAATCCATTGAGCTGTCCTCCCACATTTAATCTTCCATCAGGTTATCTTTCTACAGCGATTGTCATAAAAATATGAGTTGACCTGATAATATCTACATCTGCCTGCAACATATTTTCCAGTACTTGAATTTGAGCTTACTGTAGATGTGAGACATAATCTCAGATTCTATGATTTGTAACTTATATCTAGTCAATAAAAGAACAATATCTATGTCTGGAGTAATGTTTATCTAAACCTAAGGCATGCCAAGTTTAGAATCCAATTAAACTAAAAGTGCTACCAGTAATACCATTGTTTTAAAAATTATCTACTCCTATAAGTGTTCTTTTGTTTTAACAAGTTGTTTAAATGATACGTCTTCTCTAAAAGAATTTTAAACTCATGAGTTTATAAAGCAGGATATCCCATTTCTAAATACATGAACTCAAGAACTCATTTTTATTTCTAAATTTATTTTTAATTTTGCCTTTATTTATAATTCACATAAGGAGATTTCACTGGAGTCAATGCATTGTTCTGCAACTTGTTTTCTGTCATTTAACAATATGGCTTAAATACTTTCCTTGGCAGTGTATAACTTTACCTTATTCTAGCTACCACACCAAACTCATAGATACCCTGTACCATAATTTGTTTTCCCATAATTGAAAATTTAGGCTGCTTCTCATTTTCACTAATGCATTTTTTTCACTGAACATTCTTATGCATGTTATCTTCAAACACTTGTGCAAATAGATCTATAGAACAGATTTATAAAAGAGGGATTTCAGGATTTGGGGTTCAGGTTTGTGCCTTTCAAGCTTCAGTAGACAATACTACTCTCTGAAATTAATTCCACTAACCTATTTTCCAACTAAGATTATGAGAGTTTCTAAGATGGCCCTTTATCATCTCTCTATTCTGATATTCACACACTAACATAATTCTTTTCCCTTGATCATAGGCAGGACTTACTCAGTTTTAACAAACAGAGTATCTTAGCGATGAGAGGTTATAAAAAGACTGGGGCTTCCGTATTGGTCTCTCTTTCCTTTTCTTGCTGTGGGAATCAAGATGCCATGTTGCCCTTTGGAGAGACCCATGTGCCATAGCAAGGACAAAGACCCTCAGTCCAACAACTCACAAGGAACTGAAGAACCATAACCATATGAGTGAACTTAGAAGTGGATTCTTCAGCTCCAGCCAATGGCTTGCCTGCAACCTCAGGAGAGACCTTGAGCCAGAAACATGCATTCAAGCTTCCCAGATTGCAACCACACAAACTATAGGGTAATAAATGTTGTTGTCAAATTGCTAAGTTTTAGGGTAACTTGTTATATAATATGTTCTAACTATAACACTCTGCCAACTTTTGATTATCATTCAGTTTTTTTGCCAAATGTGAACACTAGTGACGTTGACATCTATATTTGTGCATACGAGAGCATATGAGTGTGTGTGGATGTGTCAACTGTTTCTTCAAGTTTTTTGCTCATTTTTCTACTGAACTGTTTGTCTTTTCTTGTTGATTTGTAGGATCTGTAATGTATTTAATGATTAATGCTTTGTTTTTCATAGATGGTACACATATTTTCATCTGTTTAACAATAGGTAATGTATAATTCATGTGCAGTCAACTACAGAGATTATCTCCCTTGTCATTATAATGAGAAAGTCATTGCAATTCCAATATTTTTAATGTTTTCCTGTATGTTTTCCTAAAAGCCTTAGAAACCCGTTTTCTATTTGGCTCTTGAACCCATCTGAGTTATGTTTTAATGAGGTTGTGGAGAGAGCTAAATAACATTTTCCAAATGGATAACTGATTGTGAAAGTATCAGTGTAATGTATCCGTCTTTTGCTCCCTATTTCATATGTCCAACTTTTGATAAGTTGAATTCTCATAAAAACCTGGACATTTCTGAACTTTACATTCTGTACCAATTTTCTTATGTCCAGCAATAACCAAACTGTTTAAATTGCTGTAATTCTATACTATGTTTTGATATTAGGTAGCACTAGCTTCTAGTAAGTTCCTTTCAAATGCAATCTCAAATTTTGTGCATATTGCTCCATAGTACACCTAAAATCATCATAGATTTTAATTTTAATATGAAGAATAATTTGGGGGATACTTTATCTCTTTCAAATACTAAACCATCTTTAACCAGGAACGTAACTCAACTTTTCCCTTTTCTCACGGCTTGCTTTATGACCTTCAGTAACCTTGTATAGTTTTTCTAATAGGTTTTACAAGTTTCTTGTCATACCTAATCATAAGTATTTAATGGCCTTTGTGGCTATTCTAAATGAGACCCATTTTTCTATTACATTTTAAATTGGTCATTGCTACTGTATAAGAAAGCTATTGATTTTTCAATATTGATTTTTATCTGGCTACTTTCCTGGACTCTTACTAGTTCTGATAGTTTTCCCATTGATTCTCGTTGACTTTTTTTATCTTTTATTCTTTGTGTGTGTGTGTGTGTGTGTGGCAGACAGTTTGTCAGACTGCGTGTGTGTGTGTGCATGTGTGTGTGTGTATACACAGACCTTCTTTTACTTTTAATTTATTGCATGGTCTAATCTCTTTAATAAATACCAGTGTTAACGTAGTAACTGGGATCCTTTTTTTGATTTCTGATTGCTACAATTCTTCCAGTATCTATCTTCTTGGTACTACTGTCACAGATTACCAGGAACCCTGACTTGAAACATAAATGTATTCTTTTGCAGTTCTGGAGGTCAGATTCCAAATGAGTTTTACCGGGCTATAAATTACTGCCAGAGCTGGTCTCCTCTGCAGCCTCCAAGAGGTTCCTTGCCTCCACAGGCCTCCGACATTCCATGGCATAAGGCTCCTTTGGGTCACTTGATTACATCACCACATTGCCTTTCCCTCTGTCTAACCTCCAATCACCCACATAATCCAGGATCACCTTCCCATCTTGACATCCTTAACTTCTGCAAAGACACTTTTACCGTGTAAGGTAACATATGCACAGGTTGCAGGATTTAGGACTTTTCTCGGAGGGAGGTATCTATTATTCAACCTACCACTCTTAAGATATTTCACTTTTATGATGTTTTCTTAAGGATTCTGGCAGATTTTTAAAACCAACTTTTAAAAATGTATTTCTAGTGGCGCCTGGGTGGCTCAGTCGGTTAACAGTCCGACTTCGGCTCCGGTCCTGATCTCATGACGGCTCGTGAGTTTGAGTCCCATGTCAGGCTCTGGGCTGACAGTTAGCAGCCAGGAACCTGCTTCAGATTCTTTCTCTCAGTCTCTCTGCCCCTCTCCCACTTGGGCTCTGTCTCTTAAAAATAAAGAAACATTTAAAAAAAATGTTTTTATTTAAAAATATATTTCTATAACTAGCTTACTCAAAGCTTCCTTTTTCTGAGTCAGTAATATTATAATGAATCAAATGTTTTCATCTATATGAAGATATTTATTCACTTTTCTCCTTTGTTATTGTACTAATTACATTAATGCATAGGTTTCATAATCTGAAATGCTTTTGCATTCTCAACCTACACCTTCTGAGCATAATTAGTAGTCTGCTAATACATCCCTGAAATTAATTTGGTAGTAGTTCATTTATGATTTTCATATCTGTATTCATGAGTTTCACGTACTATTTTTGTTCATTTTTGATATCAGAGTTACATTACACCCAAAGAATGCTTTGAGAAAGATTCAATCCTATAAAACAACAACAACAACGAACAACAAGAAACACTTTTACAAGGAAATTATTTTTTCCTTACAGGTACAGTTAACCTCACCCAGAGAACACTCTGACCGTGTTTGCACCTTGTCATGGCACATCAACTTCCAATATTTCCTCCATATGCTATCAACATTTTCTACCATTCCATAGGTGCAATTTGGTAATTTGTACCAATAAAAATGATTTTTACTAAAGTGCTCACTTTTTAACATAAAATACATTTAAGTTGGTACTATATTTAGAATAGCATTTGTTTTCTCATTCCTACTGTTATTTGTTTTTTGTGAATGTTACCCAAGTTCATGCATTTTATTGGCAATTTTAAAGAGTTTTTTTTTATCACCTCTTCTTTCTATTCCTATTTTTCATTTCTTTCTAGTTTTATCTCTATTATTTTTTTATTTCCCTTCACTTTGCTTTGCTCCTCCTAGTTTTTTAGTTTTTCTTTCCTTTAATCTTTATTTATTTTTGAGACAGAGAGAGACAGAGTACAAGTGGGAAAGGGGTGGAGAGAGAGGGAGAC
The DNA here is from genome assembly GCF_014898765.1 of Herpailurus yagouaroundi. Taxonomy (NCBI): domain Eukaryota; kingdom Metazoa; phylum Chordata; class Mammalia; order Carnivora; family Felidae; genus Herpailurus; species Herpailurus yagouaroundi. The sequence goes on from NW_024412376.1 coordinate 9,929,816, forward strand.
ACAGAATGTGAAGAAGGCTCCAGGCTCGGAGCTGTCAGCACAGACCCCAGCGCGGGGCTTGAATTCACCACCTGCGAGATCAGGACCTGAGCCGAAGTCGGAGGCTTAACTGACTGAGCCACCCAGCTGCCCCCTTGCTTCTTAGTTTTGTATACACAGTTTGTTTTGAATTTTTATTTTAAAATATAGGTGTTAAAGCTCTCATTTTTCAGCTCAGTAGGACTATGGACAGATACTACAGCTTTTGATGTATGCCACCCTTAATGCTTTTTAGCATCAAAATAGTTGTTAATTTATGTTTAGACTTGTCTTTATTTCACAATTTATTTAAAGGAACAGGACTTTTACCTGTGTAAAAATGTTAGGCTTCTGTTTTTAATGAATTATATTTGGGAAATATAGACCATTATTTCTACTTTAGGAATTAATTGGAATTTCTGTTAAGGCCTTAATTCTTGACCTATTTAATATGTCCTATTTGTTTTCAAAAAGGCTATGTATTCTCTTTTTCTTCAATGCCAAATTCCTCTCTTTTATTGTATCTATTGTATCATACATATTGTGTACATAAATTCTAACATTAAACTAAAGCATTAAGAGAAAAAATCTCTCCTATGTAAAATAAAAACTTTTCAAACACCCATACTGCTTATAAGAAATGTTGAATTAAAAGGAAGTGGGAAAGATATACCAGAAAGTGAACATGAGAGAAAGTAGAATATTCAATATTAATACCAAACATATTAGAATTAAATTTAAAAATATAAACAGAGCTGAAAAAGTATTATTTTATTGAGGAAAAATATATTTCACAATAAAGATATAAATTTTAGAACTATCTGTGTACCATGTAGTACATCATTTAAACACGTCAAAACATCATCAATATAAGGGATGGTTAATGGAAATACAATTGAATTAGGAGAGCTTAACACATTTTTCTTATCTCTTCAAAAACTAAGAGATGAATTAGCTATAAAATATCTGGCAAATTTCAACATGTCTTCAAAATGAACACACACATCAACTAGGAAGAGATGGAATTTCCTTCAACATGATAAGTAGCCTGTACAAAAAATCTACAGCTAACTTTATACTTAATGTTGAAAACAACTGAATCTCTAAGATTGGGAGCAGGGTAAGGCTACTACTCTTACGACTTTTATCCAGTGTTGTATTAAAGATAACATTCAGTGCAATAAGGCAAGCAAAGCAAATTCACAAAGTTTGAAAGCAGAAAGGAAAGGAAAGAGATAAAGAAAAAGAAAATGGTTTTACTTCTACTTGCCATGATTGCCTATGTGGAAAATCTAAAAATGTACCAAAAAATCTACTAGAACTTATAGATGAATTTAGCAATGTCGCCAATACACACACACATGCATACATGAACGTGCACAGTATATTTCTATATTAGCAATAACTGGAAATGAAACTTTTAAATAGCATTTGTAAGACTACTCAAAAAGTAAACAAAACAAAACAAAACAAACAAACAAACAAAAAAAACCACCAAAATGCTTATGAATAAATTTGATGAAGGTACACAGCATTCTTATACTGAAAACTACAAAATATCACTAACAACAGTGTTAAGATGTTCATTTTCCCAAAACTGATTTATAAATTAACCATAATTCAAATCCCAGAAAAAAAAACTTTGTTAAATATTGACAAACCAGTAAGTTTAGAGAATAACAATTTGAAAAGGATGTTATAGGGTTTGTTTTTAATTGTGATTTAAAGTTTTAAAAGTAAAACTATTATAATCTAATAATATAGTATTGATGTAAAGATAGACTTCTAAATCAGTGGGGAAAAAAAGATGACCCAGAATATACATATATATATCATATATGTATCACCATATGTATCAGCATATGGTGATACATACATACCACCATATATGTATCACCATTATGTATCACCATAATTGAATAAATTTCTCAATAATCTTCAAAGAATCTTTTCAATAAATGATGGAAGGAAGGGATAGCGATATGGAAGAAAATGAACTTTGATGCCAACTTCACATCATACATAAACATTAATTACCAAGAAAAAAAAAGAAAAAAACCTTTGTAATCTCTGTGTAGGGAAAGATTTTTTAAACTGGCTTTGAAAAATTAATATTAATATATTGGAATTCACAATATTAAAATATTCTCTTCTTCTACACAGTTAAACCCATACATTTATGTTTACTTGATTTGTGACAAGGGTGCCAATTTCATTCAATGGAGAAAGAATAGTGTTTTCAATAGGAAGTGCTGGAACAACTGGATTTCCACATGCAAAAAAAAAAAAAAAAGAGAGAGAGAAAACTTCTATCTCACATCATCTACATAAATTAACTCAAAATGAATCAATGACCTAAATATAAGAGCTAAAATCATAAAACTCATTAAAAAGAACACAGAGGCAAAGCTCTAATATTAGATTTGGCAATAGACTCTTAGAATAGAAAAGGCACAAGCAACAAAGAAAAAATAGATAACCTAGACTTCGTTAAAATTAAAACTTTCAGGGGCGCCTGGGTGGCGCAGTCGGTTAAGCGTCTGACTTCAGCCAGGTCACGATCTCGCGGTCCGGGAGTTCGAGCCCCGCGTCAGGCTCTGGGCTGATGGCTCAGAGCCTGGAGCCTGTTTCCGATTCTGTGTCTCCCTCTCTCTCTGCCCCTCCCCCGTTCATGCTCTGTCTCTCTCTGTCCCCCAAAAAATAAACGTTGAAAAAAAAATTAAAAAAAAAAATTAAAACTTTCAGTCATAAAAATACGTTATCAAGAAAGTGAAAAGACAACCTGAAGCATGAGAGAAAATATTTGCAAATCCTATCTAGTAAGGGTTTAATATCCAGAATATACATGGAATTCCTAAATACAACAAAAACTACCTAAAAAATGGGCAAAGGACTTAAATAGAAATTGTTACATTGAAGCTATACTAATGGCCAATAAGCACCTGACAAAACCCTCGTCATTAGGGAAAATGCAAATCAAAATTACAAGGAGATACCACTCCACACCCACTAGAATTATTATTAAAAAACAAAACAAAACAAAACAAGTGTTGGTAAGGATGTGGAGAAATAAGAACCCTCGTACATTGTGGATGGGGATATAAAAATGGTGCAGCTGCTATGGAAAACAGTATAATGGGTCTTCTGAAACTAAACCTAGGATTATCACATAATGCAGCAACTTCACTTCTATGTACACACTTGAAAGGAATGGAAACAGGGACTCGAAAAGATAAGTCTATACCCATGTTCATTGCAGCATTAATCCCAATAGCCAGACACAAAAGGACAAATATTATATGATTCCACTTCTCTGAAATATCCAGTATAGACAAATCTACAGAGTCAGAAAGTAGATTAGAGGCTACCAGGGGCTGGGAGAAGAGAAGAATCAGGATTTATTATTTAATAGTTATAGAGTATCTGATTGGTGTAATGAGAAGTTTTGGAAATAGATGCGGTGACAGTTGCACTACATTGTGAATATGATGGGTGCCAAAAATATTTGTGACATCCAACAAAGGACATATATGCAGAATATATGATAAACCCTCACAACTCAATAGTAAGAAGACAAAATTTCAAAAAAGAAACAGTCAAAGAATTCAACAGATAACTTCACAAGTGTAGATCTATGAATTGTCAGCTAGCTCAGGAAAATGTGTTTAGTTGTACTAGTCACCAAGGAAGTGCAAATTAAAATAATTTCACAACTATGAGAATGACAGAAAACAAAACACAACCTACCAAGTTTCTGACAAGGATATGAAGCAACTAGTTTCCACTTACTGGCGATGGAAGTGTTAAATAGGACAACCACTTTAGAAAAATTTGTCAATTTCATATAAAATTGAAATATCCTTACCAAAAACTTGGGAACCCCACTCCTAGGTATGTACCTAAAGGAAATGAAAACATAAGTTCAGAGAAATACTTGTGCATAAGTGTTCATAGCAGCTTTACTCAGAATAGTCAAAAAACTCGCAACAACTCAAACGTCCATGAACAGGTGAAAACATAAATTGCTGCATTCATGCGATAGAACGGTATCTAGAAATAAAAAGAAGTTAACTACTGATACATATAGTAACATGGATGGATAAATTTTAAAAGTCGTATCCTCAGGGAAAGAAGTTAGACATAAAATAGTACACACTACATGATTTTATTTATGTAAAAATCCAGAGTAGGTACAACTAATCTATCCTAGTAGAAATCTGTTCAGTGGTTGCCTGGGGCAGAGGGTGGGGAAGATGGCCAGCAGGCACCTGTGAGGATGGAAATAATCTCTATCTTGATTAGGAAGTTCATTAAATAAGCATATGTATGTCAAAACTCATTGAACTATACATTTAAAATGTGCGTTGTGAGAAGGTCTGGGAGGCTCAGTCAGTTAAGCATACAACTCATGATTTCAGCATAGGTCATGATCTCGCAGTTGATGAGTTTGAACCCCATGTCTGGCTCTGTGCTGACAGCGCAGCACCTGTTTGGGATTCTCTCTCTCTCTCTCTCTCTCTCTCTCTCTCTCCCCCTCCCCCGCTTGAGGGCATGCGCTTGCCTGTGTGTGCGCACGCGCACTCTCTCTCAAAATAAAAACAAAATGAGCCTTTTATTGTATGCAAATTATATCTAAAGAGAGTCAATTAAAAAAATACATACTGCTCAATAGGTAATGGGGACTAAAAAATACACTTATGATGAGCACTGAGCAATGTACAAAATTGTTAAATCACTACATTGACTCCTGAAACTAACATAACCCTGTATGTTAACTAGATTGGAATTAAACTTTAAAACTTAATAAAATTCTAAAAATTTAAAAATAAAAACTACATCTCTCTCAAATACTTAAAGAAGAGTTATTGATAATTATGGTGCAGATAGTGTCTTAAAGCATAACATAATCATAAGTAAAAAGATTAATATATTGCAAAGAATAGAGTATGGAAATATTTTACATCTCTGAACAGCAAATAAAGTGAAAAAGGAAAATGTGACAAGAAACTTTTTATATATAGAATATATATTATACATATACAAACACATATTCTAGCTCTAGGAAACTAAAAAAATTAAACTTACCACATCCAATGGTAAATTGTAATACACAGGCAGTTTTCAGAAAAAGAAATGAACAAAAAGTGATGAAATATGAAAAGATACTCAAACTCACTGATAATAGGGGTAATTCACATTTAAATCTTAATGATAACTTTATATATTATGAGATTGGCAAAGCTGGTGTTGGTTCACAACCTTGGGAGCTTCAGGAGTGGGTGAAATCTGAAACTAGTCCCCGGGACAGAGAGGGAAGGAAGACAATGAAGAAAATGGCAGAGCATTCCAGATAGGTAGATGGTGGGTATAAGTGAGAGAACTTACCTACTAAGCTGGTCCTGGGCTTCCACAAGACAAATCTCAACACCTGATGGTGAATCTTAGGCGTTTATATAGAGGCCTTAACAAGGGTCAGGCATGGAATACTGCCCAGATGATTTCAATAACACATTACTCTCTCAAGGCTGTCCTTGATCATGTCTTTGGTGGTGGGGACGGTGGAGAGAACATACACTCCAAGGGCAGCGGAAGAGGGAGAAGCCTCTGATTGCCGGGGTCCAGCTGGCAGGTCCACCAGAGGTCATATCCTTTCTACGACCTTCTCCAACAGTTTGGGAAGTTCGGTAATTCAGTATTACCACTACATGGAAAAGAAAGCATTTTTCTCTTTCTTTCAAATATACATTGTTAATTTTCTTAAGAGCTATTTGGTGGAAGGATGAAAATTTAAGTCGTGCGCACCATTTTTTCCAGTATTTCTGGTGTAGTTATGCAGTTTAAGGAGGCATATGTGTGTATTAAGTACCATATTGCTTAGAAAAGGATAAAAAGGTCATTAAGTATTAATCAAGACATAAATGGTGAACTGAAATGAAAAAAAAGCAGGCTATGTATAATATATCTGTCAAACATGTGTAGAAAAATAAATGGAAGGATAAACTGTCAATAGTAACAGCAATGTTCTCTGAAATGGTGGTAGTGATGAGCTCTTTATAGGTTTTTGCATTTTTATACTGAAAAAAATTAGAGTTAACATGTCAAATCATAATTCAAATCAGTGCCAACTCCTGTAATGCCATGCTTATCATCCATCTTTTAAAGATGAATAATATTCCTTCTTAAAATTAATATATTCATTATGATAGCACATCAACATTTTAGATAAAATTGTTTAAAGAAAATAAATTTCAAAAAACTTAACTGAATTTACATCATTTTCATTATTTATAGGTTTGATGACATTATAATTCCCATTATATTTACAGATTTTAGTATTCTCTTCTGTGATGTACACATGAGAACAGTCTCAGAACTATCTTCCTAAGCATTTTTCATAGTTTATTTTTTTAATTCCTGAAAATTGTATTCTTAACTTCTGGCATAATACAAAGCCATTTGGTAAGATTTCACTGATATTTTCTTTATTTTCTCATTCTTTGTGCATACAATTAACTATTGTCATTTGTTTTTCAAATTTATTTTTCTCAAGAGCAGACATTTTTGAGATTTGAGGGATAAGGTTGCTCCCTTGGCCTGTGTGCCAGACATTGCCAATTGGCAATCTGACCACCATTCCCACCCTCATATCCCTGCTTCTTCTGGACTATAGAGAAAAGTACATTTGGAAGACTCACCCACAGCTGGGATTGGGAGGTGGATGGGTTTTAGCTAACGTGCTAGTATGGATACCATGTAGGGTCATAAAGGCAAGGGCAGTTTCCTGCTTTTTTGTTTTTTGTTTTGTTTTGTTTTGTTTTTGTTTTTTCCCTGTGAGCAAGCAAGATAAAGATGATGTGCGTGCTTACTTGTAGCATACTTCCCGTGTTTGTCTCGTCACCAGTTCTGCCCAAACTATTGAGAGGCAGTTACATGCACAGCCGAAGTCGCAGCAGCTGCAGCTTCTTGGCGTCTGGATTGCAGCTGTGACCATTGTCCTTGGATTCTTTAATGCTGTGGCAGCCCCTGACTCCATTCTTCTATGTTTTTTGTAAGCATCAAATTTCCTGTAGTAAAGGAAATTCCTTTTCTTAAAGACACCTTGAAGGAGGGGTGCCTGGATGGCCCAGTTGGTTACGGGTCTGACTCTTGATTTCTGCTCAGGTCATGATCTCACAGTTTGTGAGTTTCAAGTCCTGAGTTGGGCTCTGTGCTGACAGCCCGCTTGGGATTCTCTTGTCTCCCTTTCTCTCTGTCCCTCCCCTGCTTGTGCGCGCGCTCTCTCCCACTCCCTCTCTGTCTCAAAAATAAATAAATAAACACATTTTTTTTAAAAAAAGTACCTAGGGGCACCTGGGTGGCTCAGTCCCTTAAGCAACAGACTTCGGCTCAGGTCATAGTCTCAGTTCTTGAGTTCAAGCCCCATGTCAGGCTCGGCACTGACCATGTGGAGCTTCCTTGGGATTCTCTGACTCTCGCTCTCACTCTCGCTCTCCCTCTGCTCCTCTCCCACTTGTACTGTTTCGAAAATAAATAAACTTAAGAAATTTTTTAAAAAGTACCTAGAAGGAGATTTCTTTCCATCACTGAACATTAACATCTAGAGTATTCGGTATTAGACATGGTGGGGGAGTAGCCCTGGATGGAAAAAAAGCATGAAATAGGTGGCACTGGCTTAATAACTGATTAGAACATTGGTGTGTATTAGCTTCTCTGCTGCTTTTAACAAAACATATGAGGGGCGCCTGGGTGGCTCAGTCGATTAAGCTGCCAACTTCGGCTCATGTCATGATCTCGTGGCCGGTGAGTTCGAGCCCCGCGTCGGGCTCTGTGCTGACAGCTCAGAGCCTGGAGCCTGTTTCGGATTCTGTGTCTCCCTCTCTCTGACCCTCCCCCGTTCATGCTCTGTCTCTCTCTGTCTCAAAAAATAAATAGACGTTAAAAAAAAAAATTAAAAAAAAAAACATATGAGAGAAAGGTAATGTCAGGGAAGTGTAACTGTATAAGCAGTAATGGAAGAAATATAACCGCCTAAAGAAACTCTTTTCTTATAATCTGCGATATAAATTGACTCAGAGGTTAGGAATTTCAGGACTTAGAAGTTTGGAAGGGCCAAACCAGACTTACGAGAGCCTCCCATTGAGTGTTTCCCATCAGGGACAAAGTTTAGATAAATGGTGTTAATTTCTGTGGTAGATTCATCTATTGACCCTAATGTTTCACTCTACCTGTGTCCACACCTTTTCTCATGTGACTTGGCATCTGTGCTAAAGGTGGTTGTATTCCCCCACCTCTTGCCTTTGGGCGTGGCTCCGTAGTTACCATTAGCCAAAGAAAGGTGGGCAAAAGTGATAGTGGCCACATCTGAGCATGGGCCTTGAGATGCATAGCAAATTTCCGTGATTGCCAAGACCCTCTTTTGCCTCTGCAATTACCAGCTGACGTGCTCATCCAAATAGAATGAGAGATACCTGGAATCAACCTATAGCTTAGAGTTATCTAAATGAAAAGCCTAGATTAGCTGAACTGCAACCAATGGCAGACATGAGTGAAATGAATGCCTGGTGTTGTATAGCACTGAGATTTTATGATTGCTGGCATTTACAGACTCAACAACCTCCTAAGCCTGCTGTTTCAGACTGCCTCACAATAACATTTATAGTTAATAAATTAGGCTGTGATGTCTGCACAGTCCTGAAGAGGAGTGTTTTTCTGTTTTTCCGGTTTTATTTTGGTTTTGATTTTTGGTTTTTGGTTTGTTGTTGTTGTTGTTGTTGTTGTTTTCTATTTCAGATAGGTGCACAGGTAATAATGGACAAGGAAGAATTTCTCAGAGGGCAAAGTCAGAAGCAATGGGAGTTACTGGACAAAAGGATTCCTCCCAGAAATCAGAACCAGAGGTTGACCAGGAAATTTAAACTACTGCCAACGTAGAGACTCTCTACCATTCCTAGCCAGCAGCGGTTCTTTGTTGCTATAGAATTAGAACTGCCGTGTGCCTCTGGTCCTTCCCTTCACTCAGTGTAGGATTTCAATGCAACTATTCTGTTGTGTGGAGAATTGCGGAGGATAAATTTCCTATTTCGGGCTGCATCAGATGCCAAAGGCCATGTCTGGACGATATGGAAAGGACTGGACCTTACACAGAGATCCCAGATTTCAAGTTGTATACTGTAACTGAATGAGATTTGGGATAGTATCCTTGGAAAGTAGTCGGCAAAGGTATGAGAGGGGTGTCACCAAATGAAATGTGCATGGAAATTATGTTTGCAACTCCATATGGGTTCCTTGAAAGGTATATGTGTGCCATTCATGTTCTCTTTTCCCTTTTCTATAGGCTATAGCACTTGGTGCCAGTAAGCCAGCCTTGATCTTGCAGAAGAAGGGAACCACTTTAGAAGTGAAGAAGCCTAGATGCTTAAAACTTTGAGGAGCCTATCCATCCACCCATTCTGGAATATCCACCTTTTTCCTAGACAAGGAAAAAATCATTTGTCTTCCTGATTGATCACTAATTTTCTCTTTCTCTTCCTTTCACTACTGTTCTGACAGCAACTTATACTGTAGATGACTATATATGAGTATTTAATAATAAAAGTTTATACACAAATAATTATAGAACTGCTCTTCAATTAGCAAATTATATTTAATCAGTTTTTCAGCACTGGCTTTATGCTACAGTTTGGATTTATGCAAATGAATTCAGCTTTCTTTTGTATGTGTACTTTCCATGCTTGTTCATCTCTTCTATTTTATACTGAATTTATATTAAATTTCCCTTTACTTTGTTTGACTTTCCAATAAAAAACCAGTCATATTTAGATGTTATCAAAATATAAAAAAAGAAAAAGCTTTGAAACTATGCATGGCAACGGATGTTAACTAGACTTATTGTGGTGATGATTTTACAATATATAGAAATATTGAATTATTATGTTGTATATTTGAAAGTAATATAATGCTACATGTCAATTACATCTCAATAATTTTTTTCCTAATCTTAAATAACAGCATTTCTAATCTTAAATGAGATTAATGGAATTCACTTGTAACACATGGTGTGAGGCCTTTCTTCACTTTATTTTTGAAGTAGAATCTGTCAGTATTCCTCATAATGCAAAGAAATCTGAAAATGTGAGTTTTAAATAAAGATTCCATAAGCTTAGGTCTAAATTTTGAGACTCACAACTTCAAGCAGTACTAGAACTTTATTTATCGTATTAGTCTTCTCTCCCTTGGTATTTTTCCATTAGAATCATTTCTAGCTTAAGAAATTCTAAATCACTTTGCAGTTCCAGACTAAAATAGAGCAGATGGTCTTTTCTTCTGTCTTCATTCAACTAAAAACCCTGCACGTTATATATAAAACAGTCATAAGAAGACCAAAAGATGGAAAGAAGAAGCATACTATTGAGGACCTTAGGACACAAGGAATGACACATTGTGAATTTCGTGATTTTCCTTTTTGCCCTATATATCCCAGATTATTTGCTAGAGAAGCCAGCAACCTGGAAATATCAACAAAAGCACACAATAAAAATCCCACCAAAAGTCATCTCTTTGTAGCTAAAGTACAGGAAAGAGGAAACTTAGCAAGGCATAAAACTTTTAGATAATAGCCAAACTACATCAACCAAAAGCCCCATCTCCATTCCCACCAGTAAAGGCCATGTGGTGACCCCAGACTTCATCTTCTCCAGGCTGTAATGAGGTGTTCCAACCACTGCCCCCCCCCCACACACACTGGGGTGGTGTCAAAAAAGGCTGAATGGGGAGCCCTGACATTCATACCTGCTCAGAAATAATGTAGCCCCATGGGAATTACGAACATCCATCCCAACCCAGCAGTAACAAGGCAGTCTCCAACCTCTCATTGTGGTAATGTCACTGAGAGGACCAAGAGGAAAGCTGGAACTTTCAACATTACCCGGAAACAATAGGCCTCCCCTCAGCTTACAGTGTCAATTGAGAGAAATGGGGAACAGTAATGAGGTACCCCTCCTCATCCTAGCCAGAATGTATTAGGCTAGTGGAGAGCCTGCTCCCCTCCATCTGCCCATCAGGAGCAAGGAAATCTGTCTTCTGAGGCAGCAAACAGGTCAAGGGGGTAACTTGGACTTCCACCACCCACCTGGCTCTAATAAGGTGGCAACTCTCCTTGCCCCACCAGTGTGGTGTCAGAAAAAACCTGTTATAACAGAAGATTTAAACAATGTCCACAGTCTTACAATAGCCAAAAATGTCCAGGATATAGCTTAAACCACACATCCTTCCAGGAACCAGGATAATCTCAACCTAAATAGGAAAAGACTTGCTAAACTTACTAAACAGATGATAATGTGAAAAAACCCATGCCAGTACACATCATAAACTTCAAAAAACTAAGAAGAAGAAAAAAATATTAAAAGTAGAAGGAAAGAAATCACACCTTATCTGTAGTGAAGAAGCAATTTAAATAATGGTGGGTTCCAGAGAGGCCAGAAGGGAGTGGCACAATATTTTCCAAGTGCCGAAAAACAAGAACTGTCAATCTAGAATCCTATACCCAGTGAAAATATCCTTTAGGCATGAAGCGGAAATCAAGATTTTTCTCAAATGAATAAACACTAAAATAATTTGTTTTCGGGTAGACCTACCCTAAAAGAATTGTCAAAAGGAAGTTCTTGAAAGAGGGAAAAAATGATATAAAGATCCTTAGAACTTCAAGAAGGAAGAAAAATAGAAAGGGCCAAAATATGAGTAAATACAATAGTTTCCTTCTTGTTTTCAGTTTTCTAATTTATGTTGACAGTAAAAGCAACAAACATAATGATATCTGATGTGGATCTTGATACATGTAAATATTTAAGACAATTACACATAAGAGAAGGGAAAAGAATTTAAAAAATGGTAAGGCTTCTGTACTTCACTCAAGCTGGTACAATGATGGCACTAGGAGATACCTATGGTGATGGAATAGTACTGTATCCTGGTTGTGATGTGGTTAGAAAAATCTACACATGTATTAAAATGGCATAACTATCACACACGTTCCTGGTTTTGACATTGTACCAAGATAAGATGTAACCATTAAGGGAAACTTGGGAGAAGGTCATTGGAACCCCTCTGTACGACCTTTTCAACTTCCTGTAAATCTATAATAATCTCAAAAGCTAAAGAAGAAATGAGAAGAAAATCTAAGCTTACTGTGTTTAGCAGCCTAGACCTTAACTAGTCTTATGATAACGAACTACCTGTGTCTTTTATCACTGTTTCGTCAGTAAGTGTAAAATGAGGTGCTGCAGGGTAGGAAGGGGGTAAGAAGAAGTAACTTCAGAAGAGCTTCTCTTGTTTAACTACCAGTGAAGATATACCAATATTTGTGGCTAAACGAAATGTCTACTGTCTCTTTTCTTTACACCTTGCTAAATAAATAAAATGGAGGGAGAGAGGAAGAGAACACTTAGGAACGAGGAAATGATATAAAGAAAGCAGAAAATACTCACAGCACCATCTTAATTCTGGAAGGACTAAGTAAGCATTGGCACACCGTTCATATATTTTACTATTGCATTACTTTTATTGAGTTACAAATTTCAGGAATCTTCAGGAATGTATTACACTAGTCTCAAATGGCATCTGAGAATTCTATTACCCCTTTTAAATACTATAAATCCTGACATTTTATATTACTGACTTTTACTTCATTGAAAACTGTAACTACACTTAAAAAACACAGCTAGGGACGCCTGGGTGGCGCAGTCGGTTAAGCGTCCAACTTCAGCCAGGTCACGATCTCGCGGTCCGTGAGTTCGAGCCCCGCGTCAGGCTCTGGGCTGATGGCTCAGAGCCTGGAGCCTGTTTCCGATTCTGTGTCTCCCTCTCTCTCTGCCCCTCCCCCGTTCATGCTCTGTCTCTCTCTGTCTCCCCAAAAATAAATAAACGTTGAAAAAAACACAGCTAATTGATCCATCTGTACAGTTCAGGTCGTTTTTCTCCATCTTCACTTATTTTCATTAATTTTTATATTATTTCCCTGTCTCTGCCCCTTCCCCATCACGGAAACATGGCCTTCATTAAGAAAAGTCCTTCTTGAGTCAATGGGGTCAAAACTTACTGCGACTAAAGGTTAAAAAAAATAAATATTTCTACACCCTAAGTTTGAAACCACAGGCATGCCCAGAGAAGAGGAAATTACCAATCAGGAATTTCTCTCAATCTCAGGGTGACTTCACCCCGCTTCGGAATGGCCTGAATTCTCCAACTCCTTTCTTAGATGGAGTTGGTCTCTTGAACACGTACGAACAGAAATACTTGTAAGAAAAATCTCAACTTTTATTCAACGTGCCTGAGGATGTGTTTTGATATTCACAGAGAAACTATTTAATTTCTTATTTAAAAGTCTCTCACTAGACTTCTTTTTTCACATGTAAGAAAGGTGGGACCAGGGTATAAATTCTGGTCAGCTGATGCAAGGATGCAGCCAGCCCTTTGAAGTGTAACCACCAAAGTGCCCACTCCAGGCACCTCTTCTCAGTGGATATATTCTAAAAAGAGTCTCAAAAAGATTAAGAGGAATGACAAGATCAACTAATCTCCTCCCCTCGCCTCGGGCACCTATCTCAATAATGGCACCACCACAACCTGGTAGCCCTAGACAAAAATCCTGGTTTTTCAATCACTGATTTTTACCAATTCTACTTCTGATGTAACACTGTTTCTTCTCCCAATACTATTTCCACTGCCAATACTCTCTTACTTAAAATTGTGATCTCCACACATTCCATTCACTACCTCACCTCAACCCCATCTTCTGTAGAGTGACGCTAACAACACATCTACCTTATCCCCTCAAAAACTCCTCCCAGGCTTCCTTTTGCCAAATGTACAGTCCTAACTCTTTTATACACCTTTTGCAATTTATTTGTCTAAATTTGAAAAGAGGTCAAACCTCTCCCTGGAACTTAGAAAAAAATAAGGAGAGAGAAAAAAACAAGGACTCTTAATTTCATAACTTTCAACCTCTGTTAAAAAAACCCACTGACATCATGAGGTTCTATATTCACAGCTACTTAGATAAACATACTCCAGGCACTCCAAAGATAGAGGAACAAATCATACTGTGCTATGTGATTAAAAAATATAAACTATATCCACTTCCAAACATCATTAGGTATCAGATCCTGTCCACTTTAAATACATATTTCTTTCATCTGAATGCCTACACTACAGACCTCAGATACAGTAACATCCTTGAACTGTAGACTGATAGAAACCATTATGACCAGAAGAGAATAAATCCCCTCAAATTTTCAAGCTTCATCCATTGTTTAGTTTTTACAAACTATATGGCTATTACAGTCAGAAATTATACATATAAAGTTATGCAATCGCAGACAAGTTTATATCACACCATCTATAAACTGCCTCGTTCTTCTTTAAGTCCTTGCATTTCAATAAGTAGAATATTTATTTTCTATCTATGCAGTCACCAAAACTCAAACAACAAAAGAAAACTATGTTTTAAATTTCTCCTGTTCAGAATTTTTGCCATTATGTGCAGCTCTAAACATGCTCCTAGGACTCAGTTGAAAAAGGCACTGCTTCCTGAGTATCTATAGAAGTGGAAGAATTTGCAGAGGATACTTGCTGCTAATATCTAGGCGGGAACTCCCGATCTAATAATTTAATTTTTCTTATTCAAAGACAGCTGTGTCCATCAACACGTACCTTATTTCCAAAGCACACGACATCCCGTTTTCAAGGACTAAGATGAGTCAAGTCTTTCAAACATTTGATGAGTAGACAGAAGGAAACCCCCTTATTTTTTTCTCTTGGTCAGTAAACAAACCCAGAGAGAATAGCTTTCCAGCATGTTGAAGATGCTCTGGCAGATCATTAATCCCAGAAAAATCTCTCCAAACTTACTGATGCGTGGATTCCATTTTCAAATTTCTCATTAGTTCCTCTTTATGGATTAAATGCTGATGTTCACGAGTGAATGCACACAGCTTCAGCTGATGGATGTAATTGGGTTGTAATGGATTTTAGCTGCTGTTCCTTCTGATCTAGCCAATTTGAAATGCAGTATCAATGTATTCTCCCCGTCTCTCGGTAGGGAATGAGAAATTGAAACCTACAAGATGAAATTTATCAACTTTCATAAAGTCAGCTTCAACCATCATAAAACTGTTAAACTTCTCATTATCATTCTACCGCCGTTATTTCTCGAACTCTGGTCTAGCAGTCAAAATATTAAAGTGTATTTGGAATAAGTAGAGTTGATCCTTCAATATTCTGTGTGTCCTCAACATTGATTTAGGTGCTGTAAATAGTACCAAGTGAAGATGACATTAACACAGCAAAATTTAACACCAGAATCATAAAATGACAAGAAAAGATTTAAAGGTTGCAAAACCTTGTGCAATTTTATATTTAAAAACATGATTTGCAGCTACACTAGGTTCAATAACAAAGATTGCATGTTTCAGAGTCTCAAACATTGCTACTTGAGCTGTTCTTCTGGTGTTGGATTCCTCTTGGCATCTAGTGACAAATGGGAGACATGGATTGGGGAGAATCTAAGTTGTTAGCTGTCCCAGTCACCCTTCATTTTCTACACGTGTGTGTGTGTGTGTGTGTGTGTGTGTGTGTGTGTGTGTGTGTTTCAAGTCCCAACCAGTATTTTCCTGTAGTTATTATATATTCAGGAGCACTATAACAGTGAGGTCAAAATTTAATTGAGCTCAACTAGAATGAACTTCCCTTTTATCACAAATAGTGTAAAACAGAAGATACAGTGAAACAGCTATTAAGAATTTTTAGTGAAGAGTATCATGGGAAAACAATCTCCTATTCCTATCAACCTTAAGCCCTCTTTTTAAATTAACATAGAAATTCAAGGTTCTCATACAATCCTAAAGTTTACTTAAATAATGCAAAGAACACTGTAAAACACCACTAGATATTTACACACCACTTTTATTTTACTCTACAGAGACAAGTTATCACTGATAAAACCAGAGTGCATAGGCTAGATAGAGAGATAGAGAAAAAAATATTATCTGGGTCTTACCAGCCGCATCTCTGAGTTTAAACATTTTTTTTTGGACTGTGCATGTTATGAAAACATAGACATGCAACTATTTTTTGGGTTCATAACTTAGCCAGCTAAAGTACCATTTATATCTTACTTGCTTTTCACAAATAATACTAATTAGCACATACATTTCATTTAGCATCTTCAAACCACTTGACAAACATTAAGTAATTAATTAATTAAAGAGAAGACCATGATGAGCTTAATTGGAATCTCCCCAAGGACACTCAATACTTCTTGGTTCAAACAGGTTTTGAAATAACAAGAATAACCTTTCTTGTGATATTTGACTGCCAGTTCGAGCCAGGAGAGTACCTGGGTGCATGACAATTAGATGTTTTTAAAAAGGTCAATCGGATTTTGTGTAACCTCCAAAATGAGAGGTTAAATTTTTTCTGATATTTTCCTCTCTCTCTCTTTCTCTCCCTCCTTCCCTCCTTTTATTCTCTCACTCCCCACATATACACACACCTACGCATACACAATCAGCTTAATATGCTAAATAAAAATCCTTCTTCCCACCCAAAAAACCACATCTAGAACCAAATTTATCACTAATAATGTTATGTTAACTTCCAACCAAACCTATACGGGAAGGCATCATTTTAAAGAAAAAAAAATCACTTGATTCACTCCTATAAATTAATATTAAAACCGGGAGTTATAGATACTAGATAATAGACAATCCCTTCCTTTTCTCCCTGTAGGAAAGAAATTAACTCAGAGCCTTAATTTGTTTTTCTGCCAAGGAGAGAGGCCTTTCTATTGACAAAAAGCAAAATTTAATTTCTTTATCATTTATTGTTTTTATTTGTACCTGATTTAAAGGCCTAATATAAAATAACCTTTCTTATTGGAAAGAACCTCATTTCAAACATGATAAAATCTCAAGGAAAAAATAATATATGAATTTTCAGAGCTATTCTATAAACCTGTTGCTACAGTGTCATCATGTCATGTGGACTCATCAAGGTGACTCGCTAAAGCAATGTAACAAAGAAGGTGAACCCCACAACACTTTCTTCTTCATTCTATAATCTTCTCTCTCAGTAACAAAAGACTTTCAAAGAGAAGAGAGTAAGATAGATCTATGTTGCATGTGACAAATATTCTTTGATCTGATCATAATTCAAAGTCTAGAATTGCCTTCGTAGACAGTATTTATACTGCTTTAAAAAATCCAATTCAATACTAAATATTCACCAATTATTTTTGATTAAGAAACAGTATTAGCTAGCCTGACCACCCATCCTATTATTTACACTTGGTGAAATTGGTTTTAGCCATTTCTGAAAATCAACTCCCTCAGTCAGAAGTTGCAGGTTGCTATGGTTAGGCAGAAATAATTAAAAGAAAAGTGTGCTTGGTGCTCTGAGAATAATTCCAAAAGAGGATCTCAAAAGCAAAATGATAACACAGAAGTACTTAGATATGCTTATATTTCGGTGGTTTTATAAAGAGAATCTAAATAATTTGGGGAAGTTTTATAAACACTTACTCTAATGATATTGTCTCTTCTCAGAAAACTATATAAATTTACCCCTCCAGCTAATAATCTACAGTTTGCATATCCTGGCCATCATACAGGATTCCCTGTTTTATCTTGGAGATCTGAAGACTTGTTTCATACAACTGGCTCCATATACAGGGTTGAAGGCCAAGTAAAGGACCATTGACTTCAGTTCAGTTCATGAAGCCTGTGTCATTCAGATTCCGTGGGCACCCAGTGAATATTCATCTGGAGTTTTAAAAACAAAGTTAGTTCATTACATGGAAAATGCAACTCAATGGTATTTGATTTTTCTATATTTAAAAAAAAAGATCTGGGTTGATTTATTTGGGGTGCCAGGATGCTTTCTGTACTCTTTAAAACTAGCAGTGGGGGCACCTGGGTGGCTCAGTCATTTAAGTGGGTGACTCTTGGTTTTGACTCAGGTCATGATCTTGTGGTTGGTGGGATCGAACCCCACAATGGGCTCTGCTCTGACAGCGTAGAGCCTGCTTGGGGTTCTTTCTCTCTCTCCCTCTCTGTCCCTCCCCTGCTCTCTCTCTCAAAATAAATAAATAAACATTTAAAAAAATAAGAAAAAAATAAAACTAGCAATGAAAACAAAAAAGACTCTTCTCTAGTGGGATGTCTGCATCTGTAATGTGCCTGAGAGAGAGAATAAAGCTGAGGCGAGTAAAGGGAGAGCTAGAGGTGATGGTGAGGCTATAGGGACGGGGATGGTCCAGGAATCAGATGGAAACCCTCATCAGTTTTTCACCCACAATGTAAACTTGAAGTGGGCAACATTATTATGGTCAGTTATTACAAAATTAGACAGAAACACCAAAAGCAAAGAAAAGAACCAAAAAGGAGGACACGCCTGGGTATGGTGTTTTGTTGTTTTGTTTTGTTTTGTTTTGTTTTGTTTTGTTTTGTTTTAAATCTGTCCAATCTCCTTTAAGCATAAGTCTCCTCTCCACAAGGTTACTGGAAGAATAAAATAAGGAGAAAGATGGATGAATACATTTAAAAACAGTTTACAATGGTAAATGGGTTTTTTTTCCCCTGACTTTTTATTGTCCTCCTGTCTTCTAGAGGTTAGATTGTTCTAGGCTGGTGAAGCTTTCCTGCTTTAGAGCCTCTCTTTTTCTGCTAACTTAGACCCAGTCAGTCCCTGCACAAAGGTGATTAGTATTTCGTGGGCATCCAGTGAATAGTCATCAATTTGTACAGATTAAATTATTAGCTTGTGTGGCTGGGAATCAGGTTCTTGCTTTTTTTTCTCTCCTACTCCTAAATATGTAATTTAAGAAGTTCTAAACTAATTATCCAATTTCAGCCAATACGAGGTCTAAATTTCATAGCCTTATTATCTTTATTATAAGGCTCTTCAGTCCCACTTCAAAGGCAGTTAAAAGATTGGCATCAACACTAAATTATACAGCAAGGACACTTTGCACTAAACTCGTTTTATGATCCTCAGAACTGAACCTGATTTTCTTATCTGCCAGATTATGCAAAATTAATCAATTCTTTGAAATAGCAGTGAGATATTGTTTCCTTCAGTTAAGAAGAATGATTCAAGGGAATAGAACTGATGTTTCACTATGTTTATAGAGTAAAATGTGAGGAGGATCCAGAGGGATAACAGAATCCTGAATTCTGCTTCTTACTGCCTTTCTACTTGATTTATAGACAATCTCTAAGTTTTCCTGGTTGGCGGGGGGCTGGGGGGGTTGGGAATGGACAACTTTGATGGGAAAAAACAAACAGAATCTTTTTCAGCTTCCAAGAAATTCCTCAAAATAATACAGCACCAATAGTGAGAACACCATCTGGTAAGTGCATCGGACATTCAGTGACTCACATCATGTTTGCCACAACATACATACATGTGCCCAATAAATATACTTTACATTTTATTAGCCTTTGACCAAATCCGAGCTCTCCCATTGTTTCTAGTCAATACCACCTTCTCAACCTGTCTCCCTTTCTCTTTCACACACACACTCACACATACAATTCCTTATTCTTCATATTTGGCCACAACTCTCATTCCCTGATCTACTTAAGTATATATAAATATACAGAAATAAGGCCCTCTATGATTAAAGAAGAAAGGAGAAACCACCAAGAAACATCAGCAAAAGTGTTTATTGTTAGTATTATTACTTTAGTTGTGTACTTCATTCTTGTCCCTTTAGGTCATGAGAGCCATTAATCCAGACTGCCAGCCAGCACAGAAATTCAGAAGAAGAGATTGGAGGATTTTGATCCAAATCCTTTTAGCCCTGAGAACACCAATAAACAACCAAAATATCTGCCCTCATGGAGTTTTGTTTTCTAGTGAGAGAAGACAGAAAATAAACAATAGACAAAATAAATAAGTTAAACATTATACTATGTTCGAATCTAACTGTTAAGGAAAACAGAACCGTGTAAAGGGGATTGGGAGTGTCAAGGGCTGCCTCATGAGACAATGACAATGAGCAGTCTTGAAAGAAGACAAAGAGGAAGGCATTGGATATCTGCAGAAAGAGAATTGTAGGCAGCATGGTGGCCATGGTCAGCTGTGCGTGTTGTAGTGCACAACCTAAATAGCCCTACCCAGTATTTCTGCCAGGCAGAGTCAGTGGCAACTGCGAAGTGCTGGGCAGAAGCATGCCTTGCAGGTTCATGAGGAAAAGAGATCACTGGAGCTAGCCCAGAGAGAGCAAAAGGGATAATAAAGAGAAATTCGATGAGAAAAGGAATAGGAGTCCAAATGAGTCTGTTTCCCTTTAATACCCATGGTGATTGTTTTGTTGTTGTTGTTGTTGTTTGTTTTTTGTGGGTTTTTTTGTTTGTTTCTTTTGGTGAAGGCCCCATAAGTAGAAGGCATGTTTGACAATACAGCCTATGCAAGGAGACCTCACTGATAACCTTGGCTCATGGTTGTCATCATTCTGATTGGTGCATTAATGACCCCAGAAGATCAAGAGGCAGCACAATGGCATGAAATGAGCAGATAGTTTTGTGTTAGATTCACCGTTTTAAATTCTGACTCCATCATTTACTGGATGTGTTCCCACAGGTTCATTTCTTAATGTGATGTCAACTCAATTATAGGTAATCTACTATACCAGGACCCAAAATAAAAGAAACATACGCGGAGCTTTAAGCCTCAAGCAGCTTGTAGTCTAATTCAGGAGCTGGCAAACTTTTTCTATTAAGGATCAGATAATAAATATTTTCGACTTAGTGGGCCATTTTGATCTCTGTTGGAACTACTCAACTCTGCCATTTTAGCACAAAAGCAGCCAAAGACAATATAAAATGAATGAGTATTACTGTCTTCCATAAAAGTTCATATACAAAAACAGGCATCAGTCCAGATTTCACCCAGGTGCTGTAGCTTTCACACCTGATCTAGAGCATCATTATCCAATAGAGCTTTCTGTCATGGTGGGAGCTTTCTACATTTGCATGGTCTACTGCAATACAACATAATATATAAGATAATAAAGAATATAATATAGGGGCTGATAGCCACATGTGGCTATTGAACACATGAAATGTGGCCAGTGACACTAGTTGTTACTGCATTGAACAGCCCTGATCTAAAGGAAAAACTAGGCATAGAAAAATACAAAGACTATATTAAAAATGACAAAGGTAGGGGCTCCTGGGTGGCTTAGTCCATTAAGCATCTGGCTTCAGCTCAGGTCATGATCTCATGGCTTATGAGTTTGAGCCCCACATCAGGCTTTGAGCTGATAAGTTGGAGCCTTCTTTGGATTCTCTGTCTTCCTCTCTCTCTCTCTGCCCATCCCCTGCTCACTCTCTCACTCTCTCTCTCTCAAAAATAAATAAACATTAAAAAAAATTTTAAGGAGTGCTTGGGTGGCTCAGTCAGTTAAGCATCTGACTTCAGCTCATGTCATGATCTTACAGTTCATGGGTTCGAGCCCTGCGTCGGGCTCTGTGCTGACAGCTCAGAGCCTGGAGCCTGTTTCAGATTGACAAAAGTCATATTCATAAAACCAAGAAGCAAATAGTACTATCTGGGAGTTTAACTGAAGACTTCATGAACTGAGTGGCATTTTAAATGGGTCTTAAGCCATGGGTAGACTTTGGTAGGTTTTCTAACCTTGCTTATTAAATCAGAATAGAAATAACCAGTGCTGCAATAGGGACTCTTTACAACATAATTCTGCTTACAGCAGTGAAACTTACAAGTTGAGAAGCGTTTTTATACTTAGAGCCACTTGTTAGGCACTCCACTGTTTCCCCGATTACTATGGTACAATGGGAAAAGTATAGACTTTAGGACTAGGAAGAACTGGTTTGAAGCTTTGTTCTGAATCTTACTTATCATGTGTGTTTACATAAGTCCCTTTACCATTCTGAGCAACAGTTTTCATCTTTAAGATGGAAAAAGTAGCACTGATTTCTTAGGTCATTTGTAAAAATTAAAGATGATTTGATGATAGTGTTTAGGATAAAGCTAAGAACTTGAGACTCAAGCACTGAGTTATTATGTAATTACTGTTACATCATAAACTCATTGCAAACAATCCTCACAATGCTGTGTAAGAAAAAGTAGGCATTATCCTCTCCACTTTTTGCGTAGGAGAGTTATTTGTGTATGACGTGTTAAGATATCTTGCCCCAAGACCACATAGCCCATAAATGGTAGCATCAAGTTGAGAAGACTCAAAACTTCTTATACCTGTTCCAGTTCCTTTTCCGCTATTATCAATTCCCTTATCAAGACAAACTAAATATTTGGAATATTAGTTCTAGACTGAATCTGTCATCTTTGAGTTATAAGAGATATTCAAGCTGATGGGGTTTCATCCAACTAGTCGCTTATGTTTACTAGTCAGATTTCCTGTTTTGACATGAAATATGTCCAGACTTTATTTCATTATTTAAACAATTTTTACAAGGTATCTCCATCTGTGTAATCATTAATCAGTGCCACAGTCTAGAGCAATGAACCTGGATATTCAAAAGCATTATGTAAAACAAGTTAAACATGCCAATGCCTAGGGCTTTATCTCTTAAGTCTTCCTTGACATGGGTTTGTGGTAAGTCCTGGCCTTTCTAACAGCTTATATTTAATTTATGTTTTCAAACGGAAACAGCAAATTGCTTAAAATATAAGGAATTTCATTTCATGCCATCTTTAACCCCACCTTGCTTCTTAACAGTCATAAACATTGGCATTGAGCAACACAATAGTTTTTCATATTTCTAAACAAAAAAGTAAGAAAAGGACATAGGTAAGTGTAAGCATGTATTTTCTTTCCTTACATCAAAGCAGAACTTAGATTAATAACAATAAGCACTACAAAAAGTATATTTTGAAAAGCATGACATATTTGTGTTACACTTAATCCATTCCCTCATTCTATCCATTTTATATTGTTTCTTATTTTTTAATATTTATTTATTTTTTATAGACAGCGAGAGAGACAGAGGGGGAAAGAGGATCTGAAGCAGACTTTGTACTGACAGTAGAGAGCCCGGATGTGGGGCTCGAACTCAAACTGTGAGATCATGACCTGAGCCAAAGTCGGATGCTCCAGTGACTGAGCCACCCCAGGTGCCCCTCATTCTGCCCATTTTCTACATCTTCCTTATCAACTAGGATTCTCCAATTCCAATTTATCCTCCTGGGATTGAATCCCTCTGGGTGTGTGTGAAAAGAAACACACTGGCCATCTGAGATCTTTACGGTATGTCCTACAGAAATGATGATGTTGCAAACAGAAGAAAGCACTGCCTAGCTCAGGGATCAAACCTTCTCTTTCCAAACATGACACCGAAATTCCTCATCACTTTCTTTCTTGTAACCAAATAGGTATAACTAAATGTTCCCTCATCTGTCTGCCATTAGTATGATATCTCTTCACGGGATTCAAAGCTGGGACCCAACTTACCATGCCAACAGAAGGAAGACTGACAAAGGGAGGAAGAAGTAACAAGACAAGAATATCAATCTCTTATCTCCTCAGACAGACATTTCTCCAAAGAAGACATCCAGATGGCCAACAGACACATGAAAATATGTTCATCATCACTTACAATCAGGGAAATGCAAATCAAAACTACCATGAGATATCACCTCACACCTGTCAGAATGGCTAAAGTCAACAACACAAGAAGCAACAGGTGTTGGCAACGATGTGGAGAAAAAGGAGCACTCGTACACTGTTGGTGGAAAAGCAAAATGGTGCAGCCACTGTGGAAAACAGTATGGAAATTCCTCAAGAAGTTAAAAATAGAACTGTCCTATGATCCAGCAATCACATTACTGGGTATTTATCCAAAGAATACAAAAACACTAATTCAAAGGGATATATGCACCATGAGTGTTTATAGCAACATTATTTACGATAGCCAAAATCTGGAAGCAGCCCAAGTGTCCGTCAATTGATGAATGCATAGGTGGTATTATTATTCAGCCATAAAAAATTATGACTATTAATATCACAATATTATGCAGCCATAAAAGAGAATGAAATCTTGCCATTTGCAATGAATGGAGCT
Organism: Herpailurus yagouaroundi; assembly: GCF_014898765.1. Lineage (NCBI taxonomy): Eukaryota > Metazoa > Chordata > Mammalia > Carnivora > Felidae > Herpailurus > Herpailurus yagouaroundi. The sequence continues at coordinate 9,953,935 of NW_024412376.1, forward strand.
CAAGACTGTAATGCTAAGCAAAATAAGTCAGAGAAAGACAAATACCATCTGATTTCATTCACATGTGGAATTTAAGGAACAAAACAAATGAACAAAGGGAAAAAGAGAGACAGAGAGAGACAAACCAAGAAACAGACTCTTAACTATAGAGAACAAACTGGTGGTTGCCAGAAAGGAAGTGGGTGAGGTGATGGGTGAAATAGGTAATGGGGACTGAGGAGTGCACGTGTTGTGATGAGCACCAAGTGATGTATAGAATTGTTGAATCCCTCTACTGTACACCAGACTAACATACCACTGTAAAAAAAAATAAAGTTATGTTTAAAAAAACAAACAAAAACCAATCTCTTGGCTCCTTGGTAGTTCCTCTCACTACTCCTTAGAACTGGGTATCTTTTATAGGTTCCCAAGTCAAACTCCAATCGTGATGATATTTTGCACATTCTAAATCATTATAACATGTATAACTCTACAATTTTTTCTAGTCAGTCCAAAGAGAATTTTAGAAATGTAGAGTCGGAGAGGAGTGTTGAAGCAGGTAGGAAATTTTATTTATTTACTCGTCTTATTCAATTCACTCTTCATTACAGATGGTCTGGAGAGGTGAAGTTCCTTACCAAAAGTCTGATGCTATTTCATGGCAGAACTGTGTTTAGCATCCATGGCTTAAATGTTTTAATGCAGTACTTGTTCTATTGTACATCCTACTCCTTTTATTAGGCAGGCATCTCCATGAATATACCATAGCTTTGTTTGTTTGTTTTATTTTTAATAAGAAACATAATATTCTAGGGTCTTTTTGTATAGGAGTCTCTCCCTACAAGCAAGCTGTCTGGGGAAGTTAAACACATAGACTTCAGACATTTCAGTTTTGTGAAATAACACTGTTCGTGGTTATCTTAGTGACTTCTTGTGGATTTCCCCTTCCCATATACTTTCATACCTCTTTCACACATTCAAATTTGTCAGTTATTCCTCTCCTAACTCCATAAAGACTTCCCTGAAGAATCCAGACTTCAGGGACCTCCTCTTATACTCAATCCTATGTGTATTCGCCCTACATGATGCACTCATATTGCACCTATCAGGGCTGTGGCTCTCAACTAGACTGTATTTAACGTTCGCCTGGGAGGGAATGAGTCTGGTGCCATGTTTGGCATAACTTCTTCTCAATTATATACAAATTTGAAGGATTGAATTAGTATTTTTGATGACTTTAAAGAGAAGTTCTGACTTCCCAAATTACTCTCAAATACTCCTGTACCTGGTTTATTAATTGGGTGGATGTGCCTCAAAGTCTACTCTGGGTTTGGACGCTATCACTTCATTAGTATTCTTGCCCCCAAAAGACCTTTCTACATTTAGCTGAGCCAACAGTCTTCACAAACATTGACGTTGCATTCACATCACAATTCAGGAAGCTTTGTTTCTCTCTTAATGGCCAAGAATAAAACTTTAAAGGAAAACATCTCCACGGGAAGTCTAGCATTGCTTAGGAATGAATAATCTGTGGCTGCCAGAAAACATTACTTGATTATCAGTCTGAATTCTCTTTGCTCCTTAGTTTCATCCCATTAAGTATTTCTTTATTCCCTTGGACCACCCCAGACTGCTGTTCTCCCTCCTGGCTGTCTCTATATCTTTCAAGTATTTGGCAAGCTTCAGATTTTGATTGATCCTCCCTTTTTTTCTCCTCCTCAAGTGCTAACTTCTATCTTCAATGGACTCCTGTCTATTGTTCTTTGAGATTAAATCAATGAATATTACAAAAGCCAAAGAATTCTTTAACAAGCTTCTTTGCCCCTCCCTTCACCTCACAAAGGATTTTTTTTCCATTTCATCACTTTCCTTCCAAAAGTACCATACACCTTAATTAAATTATTACAATTCTTTTGAGGATTATGAATAAATCTTCATTTGTTTTCTTTATTAGCATTCGATCTGCTTTTTTAATTGTGTAAATGTTCCCCGTAGGCAGAAAAGCAATATAACGCAAATGAAGCAGGGCTTTTTGTTAAGGAGAGTCAATTTGATTAACATCACCGTCAATATGATGAATGGAAGCATTTTGGAACAAGTTGCCCAGTAACTTGAAATTGACGATATAATGTGTGTGTCATTAGGACTAGAACAATATATTCAACAATATATCATAGCATTGATCTGGGATGCTCCTTAGTTTGGAATAAAATAATGATTCTGTGCACTTATATTCATTCTTGGATTCAATGCTTACAAATAGACTTTATCATCTTGATGCTTAAATGACACGGAAACAAGTGAACTTCATCAATGCTGAAGGAGTAAAATGGTAATTCAGGGATCTGGATTCAGGGCTTAGAGTGATAGAAATTAATTACCCCTATATGGCTAACATGACGTAGTTAATAAGAAAGGATTTATAGCAAATATAAGTAAATGTTCATGGCAACCACTTAAAATGCAAACCCAGAAATTACAAACTTGACATAGGCTCTATGTCAGCCAAATGCTTACCAATATTTAACAGTGGATAAGTGTCTAATTAACAAGTTTTCTTGTCAAAAAAGAGTAGATAGAAGAAAAGGTACCTAAGGATTGGATTAAGAGTGCTCTAAAAAGAAACTTTCTTCTTAGAGGCTTTCTTCTTATTAATGGATCTCTTATGCTTTCTGTAAACTAAGGTTGTAGATCTTAGGAAAATAGAAAATAAAGGACATATTTGGGTTTTGTTCAGTTTTTTGGCTTTTGTTTTTGGTGGGATTTTTGGTTTGTTTTGTTTCTTTGGTTTTTTTTTAATTTTTTTTAATGTCTATTTATTTTTGAGACAGAGAGAGACAGAGCATGAACGGGGGAGGGTCAGAGAGAGAGAGAGAGGGAGACACAGAATCTGAAACGGGCTCCAGGCTCTGAGCTGTCAGCACAGAGCCCGACGCGGGGCTCGAACTCACGGACCGTGAGATCATGACCTGAGCCGAAGTCGGATGCTTAACCGACCAAGCCACCCAGGCGCCCCTTGTTTCTTTGTTTTAAGCAAGCTTGGGACACAATTTTGTTTACGGGGAAAGAGAAGGTAATTTATAAGAATAAAAACACACTAAGTGAAATATCAATGAGAGGAAGGGAGATAAAGTGATGAGTTTCTTGTGAATCATTTATTCACTTGACAAAATAAAAATAAAAATGAAATCACCATAACCATGTGACAGAGAAGCAGTGACTAAATTAATCTGTTCTATGTGAAAGAAAAACATTAAGAAATGTATAAACCCTTTACGCATGAAATCTAACCACTTTTTTCCCAGTCTTCCTGAAAAGGAACAAATTGATTCTTAAATTTAACCAATTCCTATAAATTTGCATTACTTTATTATCAATTAATAGCTGCCCTTCATCCAAACTCTCTTGGTTTCATCAATAATTGTTAAGATATCCAGATTTCTCAGTTATTATTATTATTTTTTTTAATGTTTATTTATTTTTGAGACAGGAAAAGACAGCATGAACGGGGGAGGGTCAGAGAGAGAGGGAGACACAGAATCTGAAACAGGCTCCAGGCTCTGAGCTGTCAGCACAAAGCCTGACGTGGGGCTCAAACTCACAGACCGTGAGATCATGACCTGAGCGGAAGTCGGACGCTTAACCGACTGAGCCACCCAGGCGCCCCTCAGTTATTATTTTAATTTCATTATATTATTTGTCATCTCTAGAACTCACTGTTAGGCTCTTTGAAGCAACTAGTGTATATTTTATTTGATAAACTGACATGTGCAAGTGAAACAGAGACAACTTACTTTTAAGAGACCTAGAATGGATGGAAGTTCAAAATTATGAAATTCTGTTGTAGACTAAGCAATTGGTTCCAGGCCATAAATTTTGGGAGGTAAATGCAGGTTTTAGTACAAAGATAAATTATGTACAAATGCAGAACAAGCATCTTCATGGGAAGAAGTTTGAAAGTACTTTGATGAGAAAAAACGAGTAAAAAACCTAAATCAAAGACTCCTAATAGTCCAATCACAGTTTTCCCCAACAGTTACTTTATTCTTCTTTTATTTCTTCAGTGGAGTATAAAAGATGCTAACGGGCAAAAAATATGAAAAGTCAGAGGGTTCCCTTCCACTTTAGCATATGTCAGACCTGTCTTGTTAGGGTTGAGGTTAAGTAACTAAAAGCCTAACAGGGAAGGAAAAAAAAAAAAAAAAAAAAAGATTTTGAATAGTGAGCCAAAGAAGTGGGCACTCTTGAAATGCATGGACAAGGGGCTCAAAACAAGTTAGAAAATTATGGCCAACTGATCAAGAAGGAGACAGTGAAAAAAGTGATTCAAGACATTTCAAGATTGAGATACCTATATGCTGAGGGAAACATATTCCTTTACCTCTTGTTCTGAATTACATTTAAAAAAGACGGTAAATACAGTCAATATGCTTTTATGCAATTTTTGAAAGTACTCTTTTTTTTAATCTACTTATTTGTTTTACACATTCTTCCAGAATATGAGATATCTCTGGGACTTTCTCTTTATTTAAAAACAAATGAAAGTAGAAAAGCGTATGTTCTCTATTGATATACGTAACACTAAATATGGAAGATCGGAATGTCGCGATGGTAAAACCAGGACTTTGTTTATGTGGTACCACTGTAGCTTTATTTCACATACAGTAACCAGGAGAAGAATAAAGGCTGTTATTTAATAGGTACGAGACTGAAAAGGCATTGGTAGCGGTGAATGCCACAGAAGGCATCAAAACTTTTTAGGCATCATTTCAGTATTTTAATGTTTCTTGAATAAACTGGGGGCATTATCACATTTCTTCCAACGCCCATATTTGATATCATCTTTGAGTGGGGCACTCAGATGCCCTAAGAACAAATAAACAAAAAGTAAGCCACCCCTGAAAAAGGAGAGAGAAGGGACCATTTGCCCTGGCTTCCATATTGGGTTTCATCACATCCCTTCTCCTTTGGCAATAGCCTTTCCAGTGCTTTCCAGTGATCAGATAAGCTCAGGATTAAACCCATGTCAAATCCCCCTATTCTGTTATCTCGTCCTCCTTCTGGGTCCTTGTCCCTTTGCCCTGAACCTCCACCCTGAGGAAGGATTCCAGGCCAGTGACCTTTCCTTTCTTTCTTTTGCAGATGGTTCTTGCTGTCAGCACACTTGCTCATCTCTTTAGTCCAAACGTGCCCCTTACAAAAATATCTATAGACCCTGACCTTTGAAAAGGGCACAAGGAGTTTTTAGTCGGACCTAATGGAGAGGAGATGAAAGGCTTGACAGTCTCCATGGAGCCCAGCGATACTACAATTTCTCAAGGTTCAGCCCCCCTCTCTGTTTGCCAAATCACTGTGCTTCTTAGATAACTAGAGCTAGTAAATCTGCAGCAGAGGGGAGGAAGGAAAATAGTTCTCAAAGTGTAAATTATAGCCTACCACGGGGGAAGGGAAACTTGTCATTTTTCAACCTAACTTTCTTTGGCAGAAGTAGCCTTCCAAAATTCCCTTGAAATGTGTGCTCGACTCCTGGCAGGCTTCTGGCGATGTAGTCCCCTTTGTTCAGGAATGATTATTTAAGCTTTCCAGCTTAGCCTCATGGTGCAGTGTTGAGGAAAGCTATTTATTTTCCATGTTCTTTCTTCTTATCCCAAAACAAATTTGTCTCCACAGGACAACATCACTTTCCCAGGAACTGAAACACCTCCAATGTTGTATTTATGACTGCCTTAATGCGTACACTCTTTGTTTATCACACACACAGAAGTCATATGTAAATTAAAGAAGGTGTTTAACTACACCCTCCTTTCAAGATCAGTGCATGGCTTTAGATGCGATATTTAATTAACAGTAGTACAGCAAAAGATGGCTGACTTTTAGAAACAAGAAAGCCACATACAGGTGGAGTCTCCCTTTCCCTCTCATTACCTTGTGTGTGTGTGTGTGTGTGTGTGTGTGTGTGTTTAATTAAATATCCCTGGGTCCTGGTGACACTGCAAATGTTTAACACAATACTCGTTCTTTAGGAATGCTTTATACTTATCACATCTTGAAGATGGACTTATCAGCTCTTTCTTTCAACCACATGTCTCAGATTAATATGCATTGTGAGAGCGCTTATTTGACAGGTTCAGAAGGGTTGAGCAGCAGGGAGATAACATTACGAATCCCACTAGAATTAGTAAAAAGAGGCCGAGTGGCTGCATTAAGTCATAGTCAATAGTTTAGTTTGAATGAGAACATGTGCTATTATCTCACAAGCACATAAAAGAAGAGGGAAGGAGATAAGAGAGCTGTATTTTCCACCTGTTGGCACATCCGTGGTTTTATTCTAATCCCCATCTCTCCCCATGCCCTTCATGAGAGCTTGCTCATTTCGCTTCAGTGTGCCCAGTGAGCTTGGGTATTTCACATGACTGCCAATGAGACAGGGTTCCTCTCCTTTTGAGGTTCATCGCAACCCCAATGAACAAAGTATCATAGATGCCTCGTTTCATTTATACTGGATGCGTGGCACACCGCTTTCCCTTTGGATCTGTGTTGTCTCTCTCACTTGAGAGCTCTGTCTGCCCCTGCTGTAGAGCTGCCTGAGTGACAGCAGGATCACCGTGAGGAGAGATGTGATGGAGCGGTTTCTACCCAACCCCTGCCACTCACGTGTGCTGCCCTACCCCTTCCCTCCTACTCATGGACTTGGTGCAGGAGTCATCTCCTGAGTTCACCCCTCCCCACACGTCACTTTCCCACCACCCCTTCTTCAAGGGTCTACACTGTGCCCAACTGCAGTCAGGACATGAGAGGAACCAACACTGTGAAATAAAGCAGACAGTGATGACAGCCTTGTCGGTGACATCTAGAGCCACCCGGTATCACTTATAAAATTTCATTTTCCCCCAAAGAAATTTGCCATTGGTGCTTGCCAAGAGAGATGAACTTTTGTTGTTGTTTGCATGAAAAGCTCAGGGTAAAAACAGAAATGTTGATTGAAACAGAATATGTGGTGCATTTAGCCCCAGGGGAACAGGAACATTGGCCACCTGCTACATACACCAGAACTGAAACTTGAGCATGAATTTGCCTTGGTTTTAAAGGGTCAATGTGCCTTGTTGATTTCTACATATCAGCTATATCCCTACATTGGGGCCTCCACTGTTAGTTTACTTCATATTCTGTTCTTTCTCACTAAAGGAAAACTATTTTCATATAAATAAGGAAACTCTAAAACTTACCTTTTGCCAGGATGCTATGAACACGAGGAGGTGCAGAAAGGGACAGGCAGCCTCCTCCTATGAAACACTTCAAATGAGAAGTATTTTCTTTTCTTCCTTGAGTTTTGGTGTGTTAGTCTTTTTACCTGACATGCACACTGCCAAGGATGATGTACCTACATTGTGGGTTAAAGATTGTCCTCAATTTGGAGGACCCCATAGGATAGCAAAGCAGAAATATGCAAAAATCAATGCAGTGTGTGATCAGTTAAGTGCACTGGGGGATTTTAGGTAAAGAAACAAACAAAGGATAACTAGCTCATCATAATGGGTATGGATGAGCCCGGGAAGAGTGTGAATTGCAATTCAGGGTATGAAAAGACGTAGGATGTCCAGGAAAAGTAACAGCCGAATCAAATATTGCAAGAGTAGATGCCCACGAAGGAGCAAAAGAGGTGTCACAAGACATGTTGAAGTTATATCTCAAAGCTTTTCATAGTCCATGCCGCATAATTTTTACATTATCCAAAGGACACAAGAAGATCGTTAGAGGTAAAGGAGTTGTGTGTGTCCTGGGAGATATTGTCATGAGTGTGGCCTGTTTGAGCCCTTAATGGAAACACCTGCATTCCAGCTGAAAGAACACAGGCAGAATCATTCTCCACCTCCTTGAATGTCACGCAAACCCTGGGACTGAGCTGATGAGGAAGGTTCAGGGCCAGAAAACTGTCTGGGAGGGGGAAAGAGAGCAGTCACAGAAGGTGAGCAAGTACCAGGTATCAGAAAAACAAATGATCCCATTTTAGAGAATTAGAGTGGTCTGGAAGGGAAGTATGAGTACATTAGGCTCACCACTTACCGGTTAATACACTCTTTATTTTCTTCCCGCTCAGCTCACTTTCTTTCAGTAATGTCATCCATTCTTATGGCTTCTCTGTAATCACTATTGCATAGCCACTTTCTGTGAGCTGGAACAGTAGGCAAGTGTTACACACCGGGGACATAACCAGAGTCTGGGCTTGAATGGTGGGTAAGGGGTAAAGAGGCAAGCACCTGGGGAATTGCCAAGCATTGATGAAAGTCACGGGCACTTTTCCTATATTAAAATTCAAGTGCCGATGGGATCCATTTTTATATCAGTAATGACCAATCTTAAGAGTTAAAAGAGAGATAACATCTGCTTTGTCATTTTATTTTTACTTTGAAAACAAACATGACACCCATGGTGGCTGCAAAATATCCAGATGGTTTCCTCAGTTCACTTAAAAAGCTTCACACAGTGGGAGAGAGAAAAGCTAACTGGAGAGTTGGGGAAAGTGTTCCAAAATGATCTACATGGGAAAGGGGTGCCTGGATGGCTCAGTGCCCAGTGTCTTGATTTCGGCTCAGGTCATGATCTCATGGTTTGTGAAATCGAGCCCCATGTTGGGCTCTGCACTGACATCACAGAGACTGCTTGGTATTCTCTCTCCCCTTCTCTCTCTGCCCCTCCCCCCTCATGCTCTCACACTCTCTCTCTCTGAAAAAAAAAAAAAAAAAAAAAGAATTTTTTCAAAAGATCCACATGGGAAGAATCTATCCAGGAATGACAGGTTGCGCGAAGATGATGTGAGAGTGTCAGACACTTTTACGATCCTTTCCTTCAGTCTGGCTTGCACACCTTTTGAAAGAGCGCACGACTGCAAAGGGAGGCCAGCCTTGAAATCAATTGAGAGAGCAGAGAAAACGGTAATAGCATCTGCAGCCACAGGACACTCTGCTACAGTGAGATTTGTTGTAGGACAGAAATGACAACTATATAACAACATCTTATGGATATAGGCTTCCTGAACATGGATGCGAAAAGAAGAAGAAGCACAGATATCTGGCAGAAATGTTTGCAGCATAAGTTAGGGCTTTGACAGAACAAAGTGGGCTACCAATAACACAATGCAAGAGGAAAATGGAGATGCTCCTGCAGTGGGGAAGGATCCTGGGGCAATCACCATGCCTTGGAGCGCCATATCTCAACTTTATTTTTAGCAATAGCATAGCTCTCACACACACACCACAGCTTGGACTTCTCATTTTCCCATTTGACTCATTGATGGATGTTGAACGCTAGGGTGACTTCACAGAGATGGTCTGATAATAACAGAAGAAAGTAAGATGAAATCCATCTAGCTGCACAGGTGAAATTCACAGAAACAAATGCTGCACTTAGATTCATGCTGCTTATAATAAGCTCATAATAATATTAACCCAAAAAATCAATTCCAAAATTACCGTCAAAATTCATTGACGCTCTTTTTGAGTCAACAGACCGATTTCTGGTTGAATTGCTTAATTTATTTCAAGCCTCGACTGCACAGATCTTAAAACATTGATTTGATTATTTTAAAATGGGGAAACTTTATATAGCACTATCAGGTCAAACTGCATAAATCAATGCAGGGTATTTTTCTAACATGTTACAATCACCGTTCAGAATAGTCCTGATTTGGTGTCTTACTGTATATGTATATATACATTTATATATATGGTTTGGGTTTTTTTTTTTGCCTCTAGGGACAGTTTGGATGCTAATCCAAATTTTTCAAGGCAGGAAATGAGGTGTCTGGTCTGGTAAAGAAAGTCGTTCATCAGAGTTACATTGCTTCCTCGTTGGGGATGTAAACGGAAACATCTAAATTGTTTAAGAAAGCTGATCTTCTGATATCCCTGGGAAAGATGTCATAACACTGGCATAAACTGTCATTTACTCTCCGCTTCCCAGGCCCTAAGTACTTCCAGGTTAGTGATATATAAACAGGTTCTAGTTTTACAAAAAGATATAAAACATTATTGTTTCTTTTGTTCTAATTCCTAGTGACGCCTGTGTAGTTTGGAAAGAGGGGAAGAGCCCATCAGGAAAAAAGGCAGTGTCTGGATCCATTTCTCTCTGGCTATTCATTCTGTGATTTGAAAGGGGATTTTTTCCCCCTTTCTTAAGGCAGTTATATCCCATTTAGGCAGCTCAGAAGGGTGTTGCTTGGTTTAATGTGTGACCTCACACTTATTGCTAAATCTTGCTCACTTCAACTAAGATAATTCTAGACACTATAGGAGACAGAAAGGATTATGAGATTCAGTTGCCTATCCTCAAGCAATTTCCTCTAGAGCTGAAGAGAAGGTATATGTCATTATTTCGCCACTTACTTGGGGGCTTTGGCATTAAAAAAATGACGAAAAGCAAATGTAGCTTATGTGCTCTGGAGCCAGACTCCCCACTCTAGTAGCTGGGTGACAATGGCCTTGTGCCTTAGTTACTATAGTTATCAATGGTATTAGTAGCACCATATACATCACAGGGTTTTTATGGGTATTAAATTAGTGAAAATATATATTACCTAAAGTAATGAGAATGGTACCTACAGATATGTACCCACTAAATGTTATTGTTCATTTATTTATTCAGTAAATAGGTGTTGAGTGTCAATTTGTGCTGGATACACAGAACTAAGACAAGTTCCCCTCCCTCATGGAACTTACATTCTAGAGAGAGACAGACTCATTAAATATATATGAGCAAGGGAGCGTCAGAGTGGTAAGCGCTATGATAAAAGCAGGATATGGGATAGCAAATAGGTTGGGAGACCACTTGTCTTAGGTCAGTCAGGGGAGGCCTCTGAAGGAGAACTTATTTGGACTGAAACCCAAATGACTCCCAGGAGCCAGTCAGCCATGTGATCCACATGTAAGGCAAAATAATTCAAAAGGAAAGCCACCAAGCCCTGCTAGCATGATTCAAAGACACTTCCTGGAGGAGGTGGGCTTCAGCATGATGTTTAGATCAGCTGAGAGAAAAAGAACGGTCGCTGCAGGCAAAGGAGTTGCAACAAATGCAGAGGATCACAGGTGGGAGACTCAAGGCACAAGGTATGCTGAATGGGTCTTAACATACCTGTGTGTCTGTAATAGATGGTATATACAGAAGAGGAGACGATAGGGTGAAGAGCTAAACCGAACCTGATTGTAGAGTGCATTCAACCTCAGAATCTTCTTAAAATGTCATAGATTTTTCTGTATAAAAAATAGTTATTGATTTGTTTATGAGTTGGAGAAATGAATTATTTGACCATGGTTAAACTAATCCCCATTCCAATGACCGCCCCTTGGGGCTCTGGGGGATGGTGTACTTGGTAGATATTCACTGACTAAGTGACTCATGGGTTAGTTGGTTGGTTGGTTTATTTATTGCACACAACCTGGAAAACTAAATGCTAAATAAGTTTTTAGGGAAGAAAAGAAGGGAAGGATGATGGCCGATAGTAGTGAAAATTACGATGTAAAACTTCGGAGTTGAGAAAATATGAGAGAGAAAGCCATAGCACTATGTTAAAGTGACAGGTGTCAAAGAGAAGTGAGGTGTTAGGCCTCAATGGCAAGTATGCACTAATTGGACAACACCAAGGGGGACGGGGACTTGTTTTGAAAGAAAGGAGAAAAGATACGGAGATCCATTTTGTATGTACACACATCTAAAACATGTGTATATATTTGTGATGTATACTGTCGTGGAAACTCTGTGATGGTCAGACAGAATTGTCCCTAAAAAGTAGCAGAAACACAGAGCTAAGGTGAGCAGCAGAGCCAAAGTGCATAGTTTTGTTCAAAGAAGTCATTATCTCATCTCTCTTCATTTCTTTCATCCTTATGGATGTGTTATCCATTATCACGGTTTTTAAAAATGATTGAGCCCAGTTGAATTCAACAAATGTTGGTCGAACCAACACTAGACCCTAGAGTGAGATGAATAAAACACAGTTCCTGCATGACTCCCAGAGGGGATAGGATGAAAAGGGAACCAGCAACATGCACACACACATGCATGCGCTCACACACACAGAAACGGGAAGGGTTAGTTGGTTAAAGGGAATGCAGGGTAAACTGAGACAATGAGAATACAAATTCAAGAACTGCTCTCTCAATCATTTAGCAATACAGATTCTATGGAGAATAAAAGCTAAGAAACTACCTTCAGCTTTGTCAGTGAGGAGATCACCATTGGTCTTTGAAGGGTAAATTCAGTAGAATACTGGTGATGGAAGCTAACATGTATCTCTGGTCCCTTCATCCTTCATTCCCTTGAGCTCTCAAGGAAAATCTTTCAGTAGGTAAAAAGTCATAATGTCAGTCCTCTCCATAAAACCTGAAAATAAATAACTGGGCTATATTCATAATCATTAAATTCCAGATTCCGCTTAAAAAAACATAACACAACCAAAAGCATTTAGAACACAATCAGACGAAGTGGCACATTCCTCCAAATAAAATGCCACCAAAATAAAACTTCTAAATTTATGCAATAATGTGTAATCAAAGACATAAAGTAATCATACATTCTGACACTTCATGCCAGTGAAGTTGCCACCTTGAAGAGTTTCTCCAAAAAAAATAGAAGTAAATAAACAGGGTAGAGTTTTTTAAAGAGAATTTTTATTTACTTTATCTTAAAAGACAAATTTAATTATATATATATATATATATATATATAGGACAAGCATTTTGAAGGTCAAGTTAAGCATTTTTCTCTAACAAGGTTATGTTGACATTACTAAATGGAACAGTCACAGAACTTTGAGCAGCTCTATTAGATTAATGATAGCAATGGCAAGAACAACTACTATTTGTTAAGCACCTTTCCCCCTTAATACTTTAATTCTGTTTGGGATAGAGAAAATGGAGATGAAAAGAAAGCTTCATCTAACCCTAGCCACTACATATTTTCTTTCTCTCTCTTTTTTTCCCCAAGTCAATGAGAAAGAATCAGCAGCAAAAAATAGCCTTTTCCAGAGACCACCAAAAAAAAAAAAAAAAAAAAATCAATAATCAATCTTGCCAGAAGTCCAACATTTTCAGTACTGTTACAGATAAGACAGACTGTATTGATAATAAAAAGCCATATGTCCTGTCTTTTATGTACTCTGAAAAGAAGTATCTTTATTATTACATAAAGCCTCTTGACCTATTCAAGCCCCTCGGACAAAAATAATCTCCTCCTCTGACCTCTTTAGAATTTTACATTTCAAATACAAAGTGAAAACTTCTGGTTAAACATGGAGCATTGACTACATGAGAGATTTTTCTCTGCTCCTTAGGTAATCCCATTCAAATGAGAGGAAAGATAAATCCACAACACAAAGAGAAAGGGAGGGGCACTATGAGGGACAAAGAGGACATGTCAACAAATGCATCATGCAGCAGGCGCTCTGAAAGGCTCAGATACTGAGATTTTAGCTATCAAGGAAGACTCAGGTGGGGCATGGAACTAAAACCTGAAAGTCTATCGGAAAGTCCACATGGGAAGTGTTTAAATACTTCGCCCCTTCCCAGAATCTGGTGGTTCATTTGTGGAAAAATGGAATCAGAAATGCCCAGATTTGGGCACACCTGGCGAAGAGGAAAGATGAGGGAGAGGCACCGCTCTGGAAAGACACTGATGACATGCTCAAACCTTCTGAATCTCACTCCACTGCCAGAATGTTCTCTATTTGGCCAATATTCTCAGGCAGGAGTTTAGAGTAGTCTTCTCGGTGAAACCACAACAGCACCCAAAAAAGTCTTATAAATACTGACCTTTGGTGGTCCCTTAAGGAAACAGCCGGGTCCCCACCATTCCTCTTGTGAGCCCACTGGTCTTTTAAACCTAAATCTGGGGTACGATGATTCAAGACAATTTTCTAAAAGATAACGACATTATTTTCAGGTCAAAGGACTTGCTGAGATCCCCACATACTGAATGATAAATTACCCAAGGCATATCAACATGCAAATTCAGAGAGCAAGAAAAAATAAACTTCCAGGAAACAAAGAAATCAGATAACATAAAAAGGATCCGAAAACATAAAAGCATTGGACTTCTCCGCAAAAACACTCAAATCTAGAGGCTGATAGAACAATTTCTTCAAAATTCTGGGTGTAAATGGCTTCCAAACTATAATTAGAAATGCTGTCAAACTGTCAATTAAACCTGACAGCAAAATAAAACATTTTCATCTATATGAGTTTGAAAAAAATCTCTCCCTTTCTACTTTTGTCAAGAAGCTACTGGTAGATGTGTGTGCTGGCAAAAAAAAGAAAAGAAAAAAAGAGAGAGAGAAAGAGAGAGAGAGAGATAGTAAAAGAAGAAAAAGGAAGACTCTGACTTCAGTAAATCGGGCATCAGGGATCCAACCAAGAGCAGGGGTGAAGTCCCAGGACAAGGTGTGTGCATCAGGTTCCAGCCTAAGTCCAACAGGGAGCAGGTTTTCTGGAAAATGGTAGAACTCACAATACCCAAAATGTTTTCGTGTTCAGAGAGGTTGTATCGGTTTGTTCAGGCTGACATTTATTTCACCACAGATTACGTGGTTTGAACAACAGGCATTTTTTCCCTACAGTTTTGGAAGCCAGAAGTCCAAGATCACACTGTCAGCAGGATTAGTGTCTCCTGAGGCTCTGTCCTTGGACAGCAGATGGCCAGCCTCTAACCGGTTCTCCACATGGTTGTCCCTTTGTGCACAGGTGCCCTAATGTCTCTCTCTCATCTGATAAAGACACCGGTCGGGCGCCTGGGTGGCGCAGTCGGTTAAGCGTCCGGCTTCAGCCAGGTCACGATCTCGCGATCCGTGAGTTCGAGCCCGGCGTCAAGCTCTGGGCTGCCGGCTCGGAACCTGGAGCCTGTTTCCGATTCTGTGTCTCCCTCTCTCTCTGCCCCTCCCCCGTTCATGCTCTGTCTCTCTCTGTCCCAAAAATAAATAAAAACGTTGGAAAAAAAAAATTAAAAAAAAAAAGACACCGGTCATATTAGATTAAGGGTCCATTATAATGGCCTGATTTTAACTCATTCACCTCGTTAAAGACCTCATCTCCAACTACAGTTATGTTCTGAGGTGGTGGGGTTTAGGATTTCAATATATAAATTTTAAGGAACACAGTTCAACCCATAATAGAGGGGTTATGATTCCATGGGGAAATACAAAAAGGAAATGTAATTCAAGGAAAAATACATCAACCAGTTGCACTAAGATAAAATTTGAATACAAATTGGGACAGCTGGCAGGCTTAGTAGACAGTATGTGACTCTTCATTCTTGATCTTCAGGTTGGGAGTTTGGGCCCCAGGTTGGGCATAGAGTTTACTTAAAAACAAACAAACAAACAAACAAACAAACAAACCTGAATATAAATTGAACCAGCATTATTATGTAACCATAAAGGGAAAACAGATGAGGAGAACTGGGAAAGAGTCTGTGGAAGAATATCACAAATAAAGAAGGGTGAGTCAGAGGAAAATTGTTTTTGTGTGTGTGTTTTTTTGTAATTAGTCTTGCTAATTTGATTATTAAAATCTTCCAATATATTTCACTGACAAAAATTCTACAACATTTCTTAAGTGAAGTGATCAGTGTCATAAAGGAGGGGCAGAGGCGCCTGGTGGCTCAGTTGGTTAAATATTTGACTCTTGATTTCAGCTCAGGTCATGATCTCAAGGTTTGTGAGATTGAGTCCCACGTGGGGCTCTGCTCTGGCAGCACGGAGCCTGCCTGGGATTCTCTCCTTCCTTCTCTCTCCGCGCCTCCCTTACTTGTTCTCTCTTTCTCTCTGTCTCTGTCTCTCTCTCAAAATAAATAATAAAATGCACTTTGGAAAGAAATTAAAAGGAGGTGAAATAATTTTTTGTGTAAATGCTTTAGCTTTTCTATTCAATTGTCACATCCTCGAGAGCAGGCTGCATGCCTTATTCATTAAGATGCCACTTGTACTTTTCATATAGGACACACAATCCCATGACTAAAATATACTACTTTTCAAGAAAAGTTTCTGGAAATAAAGAGTATAATTATGTATTTCTCGTAACACTTTGCACCCAACTGTGGCCCAATTAATAGCTAATTTTTACAAACTGAATATAGTTATTCAATAAATATTGGCTGAAGAAACAGATTAAATCAGAGTGTTATGAGATACTAATAACCCTGTAGTAATAATTGTCACATCCTTAAAAATAGAACATAGAAAATAATCCAATGAATGAAAGATCAGGGAGTGAGGAAAGATATATTAGCAAATTTATTTAACAATTATACCAGTAACCTGATGCTATAGACTGAATGTGTCTCCCCAGAATTCATACATTGTAAGCCAGTGCCCAGTGTGATATTTGGAGGTGAGACCTTTGGGAGGTGATTCTGTCATGAGAAGGGAGCATTCATGAATGGAATTAGTCCCCTTATAAAGGAGAGCCCAGAGAGCTTCCTTGCCCATTTCAACATGTGAAGACAGCAAAAAGATGATCATATATGAGCCAGGAAGCAAACTATGGCCAGACACCAAATCTGCCTGCACCTTGACCTTGGACCTCCCAACCTGCAGAACTGTGTGTAATAAGTGCTTGTTATTTATAAGCCACCCAGTCTACGGCATTTTGTTATCACAGCCCAAATGGACTAAGACATGTGACAATTCACCCTTTACCAAACTATATCAATTCATCCTTCGCTGTTTTGATGTCCCTTTCCAGATCACTTCACTAGAAAATCAGAAGTCCTTTTAGAGAATAACTCTAAAATGGTATTCAGGATGTTTTTAATCAATTTGCAACTGGATATAAAATAGATGGATACATCTCTGGTCGCTCTTTAACCACTTCCCTGCCAGAGAAGCTAAAACAACACACATACGTGTGTCAATCTGCAGATAGCTAGTGTTATTCGCATTGTTCCCTTAGTGAATTGAGAAGCCCTAACAAACAGACTGCTCCTCACGAAGAGGACAGCGAAGGTGGAGATGAACTTAGCAAGTACTCATGAGCTAAAGATGCTTAGTTTGCAGCTGCAGAATAAAGACAACTGGCTAAATAGTATAAGAGACACTTGTCTTAATGCTGGAAAGAAGGAGGGAAGAAAGGAAAGGAAGGAGGAAGGAGGGAGAAAGAAAAGGAATAACAGAAATCTTATCAATGAAGGAAATATCAAATAGTTGAAAATGGGTACAGGTCAGTGAGACTAACAGCATGGGGATGGCCTGGTAATGAGTACAAAGAGTTTTCTTAAAGATCAGTAAAAAGCAGGGTCTAGCCGTGGAGCAAGATGAGTGGCAGAAAGTAGTAGAAAGGTAGGATTTATCACCACAAAGTTAGATTACGATCCTTCAACTTGTTTTTAAAAACTAGCATCTAAATTCAGTTTTAGTTTGAAGGAAAATCCAAAAAAGCCCTCCATTTTAAGATAAATGTTGAGAAGTAGGGAAAACATAGTATCCGTCAAATTGAGGTACACATATTATTAATCAAAATATATGTAGAAAGAAAAACAGTATATTAGAGAAAAGCCAAGTATCCCATATATATAAAACAAGGGCATTTAAAAGATATGGAACCAAGTCCTTCCCTAATAGTTGGTGTCAAATTAGTTTTTGCCATCATGTGGTTAGTCTAAGTGTTCCAATTCATCTATAAAATGAAGGAATATTTTCCCCCAAGTAACCTCAAGTCAATCTTCTTTCCATAAGTTGATTATACAACTGGAAATGATTTAGCAGTGATCTCACCATAGCTGAAATCTATTCCAATATATGACGTGCATGAACATTTAGAAGATTGATATATTCATTAAAATGAGGAACATTAATTCCTTAATATTTATTTAAATAGGAAAAAAAAATCTCTTGAGCACAAATGTAGACTAGTTGAAATAGAAAAATATGCCTGAAAATGCAACACACCTTCCTTCCATAGATATCAGACCAGGAATTCAGACTAAAACACAATTTATTTTCTTTGTCAGAAATTATAAAACGTGCATTTTTAGCAGATACTCATTGTATCAATGAGATTTGTCCAAACCACTCTCATCTGGGACATGGTTAACTCTTATACATCAGCACATCTAGCCTGTCTCTGAGGCTTAGGTAGAAAAGCAGATAATAAACCTTATTTCCCACCTTGCACGATGTGAAGGTAATACACAGGACTGTTAGTTCTGTTGTTATCTATCAAGGACAGACTACATTACATTGCACTTTTCTAGACAATTTAGGCGGGTGCCCTGTGGTTGAGAGAATAATTCAAACCTTCATGAAACAATTTAAGGGTAAGACAACAGATGATGATGCCACGTGGACTAGTACAAGTCAACAATTAGGGAATAAGAAAGCACCCGGTAAGTTGCCAACTGTATAGTAAATAGAAAAACATTTGAGACGAGCTAGGTAATGGAGAGACAAAGGAATGAAAGGTTCACTGTTCAAGGTTTAACGAACATTACTAAGAAAATCCAAGGAGACTTCCTCCTCACCAACCTCGGTATATTTATCTGGGACCATGGAGCTTTCAACAATATTAACGGCACCTAGATTTACATAACATTTTACACCTTTCGAAGAAGTTTCACATACGACCCAAAAGTCAGGGCATATACTCTTGTCACTTACTGCCCAGATGCAGGGACGGAACTCAGGAACATAACGTGACTTTCTGGACACCACCCAAAGCAAAATGTAAAGCCTCCTCGTTTCTGCCCGTGGCCTTGACACTACTCCATCAAGATGTGTGGCCATGTGGGCAAAAGATAAAGGAGGGAGGCAAAAGAGGGAATGATTTTATAACCATCCAAGTGTCAGATGGACTCTTGGGGTAATAGTTAAAATCACTTTGAAGAAATTATCTGTCATTTGTTCCTCTGAGTTACAGGGAAAAGAGGAGAGAAAAGGACCGTGAGGTCAGTTATTCCAAGAGACTTTCCTTTATGGTTTAGTGAAAGTGACCTGCGTTAAATGGCATGTGTTTTGTTTTGTTTTGTTTTGTTTTTTTCCCAAACAGGTGCCCTCCTGTGTGTGGAGTGCGTCCAGAGTCCTCCAGTGGCAAGTGTAAAATAAAAGGAAAAGCTGTAAACAAAAACGGTCAGTTGAGCTGTTGGCAACTTGCTTGTATTTATAGAGAAATTATGAAAAGCCAGTTACCACTTAGGGACTGGTCCCGCAGTACAGAGGCGAGTGTATGGTGGATATACTTCACAGACTAGGCACATACTAGTGGATTGCTCCCTCTAGACGGGACTTTTTGTCCTAAGTAAAACTGTAAAATAATTTGCATTTATCCTCTTTGTCAGAGGAAGCCAGCCCAGCTCATAGGGGAAAAAGTTCCTTTGTAAATGAATAAAATCCTCATTCCAAAGGAGACATGCATTTTTAAAATTTAGTCAACGTGGTGGGCCTCTGGGTATCTGCTCTGCCCTAAATTGTCTTGTTTACCCTTTCTTCTGCCTTTCATTTGCTACCAAACAGGGTAACTCCATAAAGAACGCGGATCTGCTGGGAAGAATACACTTCAGTTCTCTCTCATGTAGCTTTATTGGATCTGTGGACCCCAATGGGAGATGAAATGTGTTTTTCCGTCAGTAAAAGTCATCAGAAATGACTGAAAGGTACACAGGGAACAAATATCCATGGTAAGAAGATAACATATTTATACGGCCACTTTCTTACCACAACTAAGCTTTTGAGGAGAAAGAAAAGCCTGGAAAACTCAAGGATGCGAGTAAAGGTTACAGAATCCACTCATTAGAATACACAGCATGTCATTTCGACACTGCGTGCTGCACTCCACACCGGTAATGCTTTTCCTTCCACTGAACAGATCAATCTCCAGAGCCCTCTTGGAACTGTCAATATAGTCATTATCAATTATGTAATGCAGGGGGGAGCAAAGATTAATAATTCAGAGCTAAGACATCACCGTGATTTATAATCTTGCATGTAACTGTCTACAGCTAGCATTGGGAACCTGTCATTAAAAGGCATTAACTTGAGAAAATTAGAGCTCTGTATTGATCGCCAAACATGTATAGTTTATTGTGAAGTGATGCTTTAATTTATATTCCAAGCAAGGCTCTAGGTGAATATCATTTGTGTAAGGAGCACGGCATCCTGAAGCCATCTGGTTCCACGACATGACAGTAGCTGCAGGTAAGCATCCTTGTAACACGTGTAGTCGGGTCGCGGTAACAGACATTGTACCAACACCGCCCGTGCAGGGCCGTGTGCGGTTCAAGCAGAATGATTAACCGGAAAGAGAAGATGTTTTATCCTGAACATGCAGAAGTTGGGCTACTCTATGACTTGATGGATGATCTCAAGGGAATATTACCTTTCCACATTCCTGTCTTTGGGTAGGTGAAATGCCTCTCTGCTCTTTTGTCTCCCGTACCTTTCTAGCAATTTGCCTTCCTTAATAAAATTAGAAGGAAGTTATTAAGTTACTGAGCCCAATCCCTGAGCTGCTGCAAGTGAATACCATAGGATTGTGACCGCGTGCCGTGATCCCGGGGAGAATTGGCTGTGAGGGAGCATTAACTCAGATAATCAGACTGTCAGCACCAACCTTTAGAAAAAGCATCTCAAAGACCCGAGCTGAACTTCAGAGAAAGTAAAAGGGCTTTTACAAACACTGCTTGATGGTAAGCCAGGCAGAAATACTCAGCACCTAGGTAACCGTGGGTTAACCATGGTTTTCAAAACTTAGCTGCATATTATAATCATCTGGGGACATTTTATACAAAACACTGATGTCTGAGCCTCACCCAGAGATTCAGATTTAATCGGTCTGGGATGGGGAACCAGGCAGCGCAAAAAATTTTTTAAGTTCCCTAAGTGATTCCAATGTGTGCCCATTTTTAAGGAGAGCTGGTTGTGGTGTGTTCAAGTATATGTGATTAAATTTGAGACATTAAGAATGGAACACATTGAAATGGCTAAAATTTTGGTATAAACTTTAAAATGATGTATACGAAACAATACTGAGCAGTAACTAGCAAGTTAGCATAGACCACAGAAGTCTGGGTGCAAAATGTTGGTTTGGTTTGTGCACCTGTCTTGGCTGGTTGGCAGGAGTCTTAGAGGGAATGCAGAGGTGTGAGAAGGCACAGCGTGCCCCTCCCCTCGTACCAAACTTGGACGCCAGACACCGAGCTGCAGGGTGGATATCAGCAGATTCAGTGGAAATGAGACACGCCTTTCCTGATTATGAAACATAGGGAAGGGCATGGGATAAATGTGGAATCGGAAAATCTGATTTTGCCACTTTGAGGGTAGAAACGGAAAATCATTCCTCTTAAAACTGTCTATGAGAAGCCAGTGGATGCCCAATGCGTGTTTCCCAGGAGCTGCTGGAGAAATGTTCACTGGGTCACATCGGCCTTTTCTCGGTGCACCCAGACCTGGCTGTAAACAAACAGGAGAGGGTGATATTAGGAGAGCCTGTAGCCAGATACAGTGCAATGCGATAAAGGGAGATTAAGGGTGTTTTTAAAGGCTTAAAACCTCAGAGATAATCATCTGACAAAGAGCATTCAAGGCAAAGAACAATAGATTAGAGAGGTAGCTTTGATAAATTTTCATGCTGAGGAAACAAGAAGAATAAAGAAATAAACCATCTAGAAGGAGCCCAAAGATCTCTCTGCTTATGCATTATTAATAACTAAAGGGGAATAAAAAATAACTAATCTTGACAAATAGAATGATGACAGCTTTGATGTTTCTGTGCTAGTCAAAGATGAATGAAGAATAGATATCTTCTATACACAAAGAAATGCATAAGTTGGGATAATTACATTATGCAAGGCATTATTGCTCTCTCTAGATCTAAGTGGAGTCTAGTTTAAATATTAGTAAACAATTTTGAGTGGATTTCACAGTGCCTCTGGGTACGATGTGTGGTTTAGTGGTATCATACAGACTTGTTCCGAAATAATCCAAGACCTGTGAGATGTCCAGTCTGACAGAATCTACAAGAACCTGAATCACAGTTGAATTTTACACTTCTAACCCTATGTTCAACCAACAGAGAACTTTTGGTACTTGGTGAGCCACAGAAAACAAACAGGTAGTAACCTTTTCTCTACCTCCTTCCTTTGTGATAGCGGTAATGCATTTGTTTGTTTGTTTGTTTGTTTCAATCCAGAGCCTGTGGAATCTTATTGTCTGGGGGGAAAAGTAATGGAAGAAGAGAAAAGGCATGCCAATGTGGCCCCAACGTGTAAGGCATTGGCCATCATTTCCTGTGATGAGATCAAAGAAATCTCAGGGTACCTCAAAGCAATTTACAGACAAACACATTCCTATTTACCTGGGGAAAAGTGACTCAGGTTACAACTCCCAGGTTCTAGTCTTAGTGCCTTAAATTTGATTAACGGGGCATATTGCTTGGTATTAACCTGCATCAAGCTAGGATGTAATGAGATATGATATTGCAGCAACTTTTCTATTTCAGCAGGCCAGTTCAGAGGACAACACCGGTCTGAAAGGAAATATACTTGGATTGAATTCCCTTCTAATTCCTGTCCCTGGAACCAAATGTTTATATTCTTTTTTTTTTTTTTCAACGTTTTTTATTTATTTTTGGGACAGAGAGAAACAGAGCATGAACGGGCGAGGGGCAGAGAGAGAGGGAGACACAGAATCGGAAACAGGCTCCAGGCTCCGAGCCATCAGCCCAGAGCCTGACGCGGGGCTCGAACTCACGGACCACGAGATCGTGACCTGGCTGAAGTCGGACGCTTAACTGACTGCGCCACCCAGACGCCTCTAAATGTTTATATTCTTAAGATCCACTTGCATGCTGTGTGCACATACCTTTGTCTTCACTGTCAAACAACATTCTGAGTGGGCACCATCCATCAGTCCAAGAAGAGAGGAAGATCTCAGTTTGGATTCTATTATTATTCTGAAGAGCTCCTTCTAAAATCTTAAACTACCTTCTTTTAGAACAACAGTCCCTAAACCTTAAGCCCTCCCACACCCCCCAAAATAATAGCTAATACTTATTGGACACACTGTGTTTCTGAAAAGGGTAATCCCTTCTTGTTCATCTTTCCTTGGTGTTCATCTTCTTTTCTACTCATGAGACCCTCATAATAGGGTATGACAAGTATTTCTCATATACAAATGATAAAAGGGAGGCCTGAATAGTGAAACGATCTTGCCCAAGCTCACACAGTTACTGAATAATAGAGAGCGGCATTTCGATCTTTCAATCAACACCTAGTTGCTGAAGACCTATTATGTGCCAGAAAGCACTGTATTAGGTGTGAGAAAAACAGCAGTGAGAAAGATATGGAGGTACCCTCATGGAGATTTTGTTATGGTAGGAGTGAAGGGCCAAGGCAAAAAGAAAAACACAGATAAAATATTGATAAATCATGACATCATGAGCTAAAAAAAATAAGAGGAAGTCCTTCTCCAGAGAAGGTGGTCAGGATAGGTCTTTCTGCAGAGGGGGCATTGACCTGAGTCCTGAAGAACAGCCTGCCTGCTCTCGAGTGAGTGGGGAAGGGGTAGAGGTAGAACTGGAACTCAAGGAAGAGGTGCCCTGAGCCCCTGTTCCTGCTCGTTGTACCTACAGCCTCTCCTCTTTGACCCCCTGCAGAACACCCTAAGGCATTCATTTGTCTCAGCTCCTTCCAGTCAATCCCCTGACCCACAGGCCACATTTAGAGGTTGCTATTTCTACCTCTGGGTCTATCTGTCCTGCCTAAGGGAAGAGGTGTCACTTGTCACTCCCCAGTATGTCTCTCTAGGGGTCTGCTTGGGCTCACACTCCTGTGACTCCCCAGACACCTTGCTCCTCTGGCTGCTTTTTTATCTTCTGTATCTCTCTTCTCTCCTCTCTGCACTCCTTCCTTAAGAGTACACAAACATGCACGAGTTTCTCATATCAACATAGCTCTCAAACAAGCATCTCCCCTCCAGTTACTATCCCTGAAAATAATCATCTGTAATCATTTCTCCCTCTTCCCAGTTCTCATTCATTCTATGGACCTTGTGAAGTGGCTTGGCCTCCTTTCCTCCACTGAACAGGAGAGGTAGTAGAACGAAGAGAACAGACTTTGGACTCAAATGGAAACGAATTACAGGCCCATGTTTCAATCTTCAGCTGTGCGGCCTTGGGAAAGATACTTAACTTCCCTAAGCTTGAGCTTATACATCCATAAAATGGGGATAGTGATAAGAATATCTGCCTCATAGGCTATAAGAAGTATTTGAAAAGACGGTACGAGGAACCTGGGGGGCTCAGCTGGTTAAGCATCTGACTTTGGCTCAGGTCTTGATCTCATGGTTCACGAGTTCGAGCCCCACATTGGAGTCTGTGCTAATAGCTCAGAGCCTGGAGCCTGCTTCAGATTCTGTGTCTCCCTCTCTCTCTGCCCCTCCCCTGCTTACACTCTTTCTATCTGTCTCTCTCTCTCTCTCTCTCTCTCTCTCTCAAAAATAAATAATAAACAATTTTTTTTTTAAAAAGACAGTACATACCAAGCACAGTATAAACATGGTACGAGATCAGAATACAAGTGTTAAGTCATTATGTAAGCCATTATTTAAACTGTATGGGCAAAGACGCTAGTGACCAACTGAATGCCAAATCCAATGCAGTACTTTCAGACCTAGTGTTTTCCTAACTTCCTTGTGATGTTTGACATTATTGGACCCACCTCGCATGTTAAAACCTCTACTGCCTTGACCTCCAATAACACTCCCTAATGATGCTGGTTCTCGTTCTCTTTACCTCGCAGTTGTTTTCATCCCATGACTGTCCCTTCTCGGTATGCTGTGCTGATTCTTCTTCCTCTTATCCCCTTCTTTCGTCACTCACTTCCTCTTTCATTCTGGATCTCCCTTCTGGTCATTCACACAGCCTCAGTTGCTATCTCTACGTTAATGACTCTCAACATTCGTTTTCTACAGATAGTTGTCTCTTGAACTCCGGATGGATTGATGTATTCCATTGCTTACAGGACTTCTTCACTTCCATGCGCTATAGAAACTTCAGAGTCACCACTGAGAAAACGGTTTCTCTTCCTTTGGTTACCTAACTCATTTTATGTCACCAAGATCTGCCTATTTTCCCAAGAAAAAAATATCGGTAATGTCTTCAGCTGCTTGCCTGGCAGGTCCAGGACAAATAGCCAGATCTCTTGCCTCCAAAGTTGATACTCTTTGACTCAGTGCTCTGTGATTAGCAGTTTACAGAACGTTCTTTATTGTATTAGTACCCTGTTATGGTTAATTCCATATGTCAACTTGGCTAGGTCGTGGTACCCAGTTTTTGTTCAAACACCACTCTAGATGTCCTTTGAAGGTATATTTGTAGATGGTAATTAGCATTAAAATTAGTAGTTTTGAGTAAAACAAATGATCCTCCACAGTGTGAGCGGAATTCATCCAAATCTTTGAAGGTCTCAAGAGAAAACACTAAAGTTCCCTAAGGAAGGAAGGAAGGATTCCACTTCCAGACTGCCTTGGGACTCAAGCTACATCAACTCTTCTACATGTCTCCGACATGCTGGCCTGCCCCAAAGATTTCAAACATGCCAGCACCTACAATCATATGAGCAAATTCCTTAAAATCAATCAATCTCTCTCTCTTTCTCTCTTTTTCTCCCATTGATTCTGTTTCTCTGGGGAACCCTGACTCATGCATACCCTATATTTTTTCCTCTATCATTAGAAATATATCGTTAGCATCCTGCCAGCTTAACACTTCATTTGCATATTTGTATTATTTATGTTAGCATAAATAGATGTCTTATATGCGATTGCTAACCTACCCTATCTAGATACATGGTGCCTGGGAATACAGTCAGTCATGTGTAGAGTAGACTCTTTAGTCTCTAGAAGACAAAACATCTTTCCTCTTTTCTCTCTCCCAGGTACTTCTCTTCATCAACTTCCCACTGAACTTGTCTTGCCATCCTCCTAGCCAGACCATAAACTAGCGTCCCCCATTTCACTCACCCTAGAGGTTGGCAAGGATTTGTAACCTAAGTGTCCGGGCCTCCTCACATAGGAAAACAAATTCTATTGCTATCTTGAGATCCAGGTGGTAGAACAAAGTTGAAAACTAAAAATCACAACTTTGTGTCTTTTTTTTTTTTCCTCCCATGGTTCTACTTGATTATTACGTCTGAAATTGATTAATTTGCCACCCATAATAGCTCTCGACTTATAAACTGAGGATTGCAAAAGCTTTGCATGTCACCAGCAATTCAGCTTCTCAGGAACAAGGGACAAAAACCTGATTTGGAGAGAAATCTCTAAGGGATTAATTAACTCAGCAAAGACATTTACAGCACTAGCTAACAGTTTAATGATGGACTGAAGGTTGAGTTCATTCCCGATGTGCCACTGGCTAAAAAAATTCAATTAATCTGGTATATTAAATGAATATTTAGGTTGTAAAAAGAAGACAAAAGGGTTTTGTTTGTTCATTTGCTTTTTGCAACCAAAATTACAGTTCTTCTTCCTCTTCCCTTCTGAAGAAGGTTATTATCTAAGAAATGCTTTACGAGGAGTGGGTCAGTGTTCAGGTTAAGCCTGGTGCCTTAAGATGATATTCAGTGATTCCAGTCACATTTGCTGAGCTGCCAACACTGTTAATAAACACATATGCTTTGGACTTCTAGTTTCTGGTTTCTGGGGATTACAATATTTTCCTAGGTTAGCCAGCCTTCTATCTTGGACAAGGCTGTATGACTATTTACTCAAGTAACTTATCTCAGGAGCTTTAAATGTTCCCCCATATTTCATGCCCTCCTCCTCTGAATGTCTGGGTTTTGGAAATTAACATTCAGAGGAGAGGAGAAGAAATTTTTCATATAAAAAAGGTAAATAATATGATATCACCTATATGTCTGAGGAGAGGAATGTAAATTTGGTCTCCACAGAGGCCATCCCTTCTTTCCTATTTCTCTATTTGAGTGTGTTCTTGTTTTTCTTAAGTTTCTTTTATCACTCATCATTTGATAGATGGTAAATATTTTACTTCCTTACCTACTTCCTCCTTCAATAATATTTTTATCTTGACAAGCTCAAGGATATCAAAATGTAGGAATAAAATAATTCCTGAGCATTTCTGAAAAGTCCAATAATTTAGCGGAATATCCATTCCTGTTGTGCACACATTAGCATAGAGACTTGTTTTAGACAAAAGGTTCATTTATTTTTACTGGAAAGGTATCACTCTAACTTTTAAAAAACTTCACATGCTTGAGGAGGGCACCTGTTGGGATGAGCACTGGGTGTTTTATGGAAACCAATTTGACAATAAATTTCGTATTAAAAGAAAAAAACTTCACACGCGTTATATCTCTGCAGATGCATCATCTTTGCAAATAAAAGTAGATGGGTGGGGGTACTTTAAAAATCTGCTTGAGATTACTTAAATGTGATTTATTC
This sequence comes from Herpailurus yagouaroundi, assembly GCF_014898765.1. Lineage (NCBI taxonomy): Eukaryota > Metazoa > Chordata > Mammalia > Carnivora > Felidae > Herpailurus > Herpailurus yagouaroundi. The sequence goes on from NW_024412376.1 coordinate 9,981,347, forward strand.
TAAAGCCAGAGGAATGGATGAAATAACCTTTTAATCTACCTTTCTTGTTCTAGAATTACAAGACAGAAGAAAATATATTCTGATCACCGAACTGGCATTTCCTGGACTAAGACACTTGCCAAAGAGAAGAAAGACATGTTCTGATGTTGTTACAGTAAAATTTACATGTTTTGGTCTGACTTTAAAATCATGATATTTCATTAGAATTATTATTTCATTATTCATTAGGTATGATACAGTTAACATTTCAATAAGTAACTGCTCTAGCAATAGGAGAGGAAATCTGATCCAATTTGTTTCTTTCCACCCTTTAAAATACCTGTTGATAGAGAGGGAAGATGGCGGCGTAGGAGGACGCTGGGCTCACGGCGCGTCCTGCTGATCACTTAGATTCCACCTACACCTGCCTAAATAACCCAGAAAACCACCAGAGGATTAGCAGAACGGAGTCGCCGGAGCCAAGCACAGACAAGAGGCCCACGGAAGAGGGTAGGAAGGGCGGCGAGGCGGTGCGCGCTCCACGGACTGGTGGGAGGGAGCCGGGGCGGAGGGGTGGCTCGCCGGCCAAGCAGAGCCCCCCAGTCTGGCTTGCAAAAAAGCGGAGGGGCCTGACGGACTGTGTTCCGACAGCAAGCGCAACTTAGCGTCTGGGAGGTCATAAGTTAACAGCTCTGCTCAGAAAGCGGGAAGGCTGGAGGACAAAGGGAAGGAGAGCTGCTGAGCCCCCTGACGACAGAGCTCAGTTTGGTGGGGAACAAAGGCGCTCGTCAGCGCCATCTCCCCCACCCATCCCCCAGCCAAAATCCCAAAGAGAACCAGTTCCTGCCAGGGAACTTGCTCGCTCCGCGCAAACACCCAACTCTGCGCTTCTGCGGAGCCAAACCTCCGGCAGCGGATCTGACTCCCTCCTGCTGCCACAGGGCCCCTCCTGAAGTGGATCACCTAAGGAGAAGCAAGCTAAGCCTGCCCCTCCTGCCCCTGTGCACCTTGCCTACCCACCCCAGCTAAGACGCCAGATCCCCAGCATGACAAGCCTGGCAGTGTGCAAGTAGCCCAGACAGGCCACCCCACCCCACAGTGAATCCTGCCCCTAGGAGAGGGGAAGAGAAGGCACACACCAATCTGACTGTGGCCCCAGCGGTGGGCTGGGGGCAGACATCAGGTCTGACTGCGGCTCCGCCCACCAACTCCAGTTATACACCACAGCACAGGGGAAGTGCCCTGCAGGTCCTCACCACGCCAGGGACTATCCAAAATGACCAAGCGGAAGAATTCCCCTCAGAAGAATCTCCAGGAAATAACAACAGCTAATGAGCTGATCAAAAAGGATTTAAATAATATAACAGAAAGTGAATTTAGAATAATAGTCATAAAATTAATTGCTGGGCTTGAAAACAGTATAGCTGACAGCAGAGAATCTCTTGCTACAGAGATCCAGGGAGTAAGGAACAGTCACGAGGAGCTGAAAAACGCTTTAAATGAAATGCATAACAAAATGGAAACCACCACGGCTCGGATTGAAGAGGCAGAGGAGAGAATAGGTGAACTAGAAGATAAAGTTATGGAAAAAGAGGAAGCTGAGAAAAAGAGAGATAAAAAAATCCAGGAGTATGAGGGGAAAATTAGAGAACTAAGTGATACACTAAAAAGAAATAATATACGCATCATTGGTATCCCAGAGGAGGAAGAGAGAGGGAAAGGTGCTGAAGGGGTACTTGAAGAAATCATAGCTGAGAACTTCCCTGAAGTGGGGAAGGAAAAAGGCACTGAAATCCAAGAGGCACAGAGAACTCCCTTCAGACGTAACTTGAATCGATCTTCTGCACGACATATCATAGTGAAACTGGCAAAATACAAGGATAAAGAGAAAATTCTGAAAGCAGCAAGGGGTAAACGTGCCCTCACATATAAAGGGAGACCTATAAGACTCGTGATTGATCTCTCTTTTGAAACTTGGCAGGCCAGAAAGAATTGGCACGAGATTTTCAGTGTGCTAGACAGAAAAAATATGCAGCCGAGAATCCTTTATCCAGCAAGTCTGTCATTTAGAATAGAAGGAGAGATAAAGGTCTTCCCAAACAAACAAAAACTGAAGGAATTTGTCACCACTAAACCAGCCCTACAAGAGATCCTTAGGGGGGCCCTGTGAGACAAAGTACCAGAGACATCACTACAAGCATAAAACATACAGACATCACAATGACTCTAAACCCATATCTTTCTATAATAACACTGAATGTAAATGGATTAAATGCGCCAACCAAAAGACATAGGGTATCAGAATGGATAAAAAAACAAGACCCATCTATTTGCTGTCTACAAGAGATTCATTTTAGACCTGAGGACACCTTTAGATTGAGAGTGAGGGGATGGAGAACTATTTATCATGCTACTGGAAGCCAAAAGAAAGCTGGAGTAGCCATACTTATATCAGACAAACTAGACTTTAAATTAAAGGCTGTCACAAGAGATGAAGAAGGACATTATATAATAGTGACAGGGTCTATCCATCAGGAAGAGCTAACAATTATAAATGTCTATGCGCCGAATACCGGAGCCCCCAAATATATAAAACAATTACTCATAAACATAAGCAACGTTATTGATAAGAATGTGGTAATTGCAGGGGACTTTAACACCCCACTTACAGAAATGGATAGATCATCTAGACACACGGTCAATAAAGAAACAAGGGCCCTGAATGAGACATTGGATCAGATGGACTTGACAGATATATTTAGAACTCTGCATCCCAAAGCAACAGAATATACTTTCGTCTCGAGTGCACATGGAACATTCTCCAAGATAGATCATATACTGGGTCACAAAACAGCCCTTCATAAGTATACAAGAATTGAAATTATACCATGCATACTTTCAGACCACAATGCTATGAAGCTTGAAATCAACCACAGAAAAAAAGTCTGGAAAACCTCCAAAAGCATGGAGGTTAAAGAACACCCTACTAACGAATGAGTGGGTCAACCAGGCAATTAGAGAAGAAATTAAAAAATATATGGAAACAAATGAAAATGAAAATACAACGATCCAAATGCTTTGGGACGCAGCAAAGGCAGTCCTGAGAGGAAAATACATTGCAATCCAGGCCTATCTCAAGAAACAAGAAAAATCCCAAATACAAAATCTAACAGCACACCTAAAGGAAATAGAAGCACAACAGCAAAGGCAGCCTAAACCCAGCAGAAGAAGAGAAATAATAAAGATCAGAGCAGAAATAAACAATATAGAATCTAAAAAACTGTAGAGCAGATCAACGAAACCAAGAGTTGGTTTTTTGAAAAAATAAACAAAATTGACAAACCTCTAGCCAGGCTTCTCAAAAAGAAACGGGAGATGACCCAAATAGATAAAATCATGAATGAAAATGGAATTATTACAACCAATCCCTCAGAGATACAAACAATTATCAGGGAATACTATGAAAAACTATATGCCAACAAATTGGACAACCTGGAAGAAATGGACAAATTCCTGAACACCCACACTCTTCCAAAACTCAATCAGGAGGAAATAGAAAGCTTGAACAGACCCATCACCAGCGAAGAAATTGAATCGGTTATCAAAAATCTCCCAACAAATAAGAGTCCAGGACCAGAGGGCTTCCCAGGGGAGTTCTACCAGACGTTTAAAGCAGAGATAATACCTATCCTTCTCAAGCTATTCCAAGAAATAGAAAGGGAAGGAAAACTTCCAGACTCATTCTATGAAGCCAGTGTTACTTTGATTCCTAAACCAGACAGAGACCCAGTAAAAAGAGAACTACAGGCCAATATCCCTGATGAATATGGATGCAAAAATTCTCAATAAGATACTAGCAAATCGAATTCAACGGCATATAAAAAGAATTATTCACCATGATCAAGTGGGATTCATTCCTGGGATGCAGGGCTGGTTCAACATTCGCAAATCAATCAACGTGATACATCACATTAACAACAAAAAAAGAGAAAAACCATATGATCTTGTCAATCGATGCAGAAAAGGCCTTTGACAAAATCCAGCACCCTTTCTTAATAAAAACCCTTGAGAAAGTCGGGATAGAAGGAACATACTTAAAGATCATAAAAGCCATTTATGAAAAGCCCACAGCTAACATCATCCTCAACGGGGAAAAACTGAGAGCTTTTTCCCTGAGATCAGGAACACGACAGGGATGCCCACTCTCACCGCTGTTGTTTAACATAGTGCTGGAAGTTCTAGCATTAGCAATCAGACAACAAAAGGAAATCAAAGGCATCAAAATTGGCAAAGATGAAGTCAAGCTTTCACTTTTTGCAGATGACATGATATTATACATGGAAAATCCGATAGACTCCACCAAAAGTCTGCTAGAACTCATACATGAATTCAGCAAAGTTGCAGGATACAAAATCAATGTACAGAAATCAGTTGCATTCTTATACACTAACAATGAAGCAACAGAAAGACAAATAAGGAAACTGATCCCATTCACAATTGCACCAAGAAGCATAAAATACCTAGGAATAAATCTAACCAAAGATGTAAAGGATCTGTATGCTGAAAACTATAGAAAGCTTATGAAGGTAATTGAAGAAGATTTAAAGAAATGGAAAGACATTCCCTGCTCATGGATTGGAAGAATAAATATTGTCAAAATGTCAATACTACCCAAAGCTATCTACACATTCAATGCAATCCCAATCAAAATTGCACCAGCATTCTTCTCGAAACTAGAACAAGCAATCCTAAAATTCATATGGAACCACAAAAGGCCCCGAATAGCCAAAGTAATTTTGAAGAAGAAGACCAAAGCAGGAGGCATCACAATCCCAGACTTTAGCCTCTACTACAAAGCTGCCATCATCAAGACAGCATGGTATTGGCACAAAAACGGACACATAGACCAATGGAATAGAATAGAAACCCCAGAACTAGACCCACAAACGTATGGCCAACTCATCTTTGACAAAGCAGGAAAGAACATCCAATGGAAAAAAGACAGTCTCTTTAACAAATGGTGCTGGGAGAACTGGACAGCAACATGCAGAAGGTTGAAACTAGACCACTTTCTCACACCATTCACAAAAATAAACTCAAAATGGATAAAGGACCTGAATGTGAGACAGGAAACCATCAAAACCTTAGAGGAGAAAGCAGGAAAAGACCTCTCTGACCTCAGCCGTAGCAATCTCTTACTCGACACATCCCCAAAGGCAAGGGAATTAAAAGCAAAAGTGAATTACTGGGACCTTATGAAGATAAAAAGCTTCTGCACAGCAAAGGAAACAACCAACAAAACTAAAAGGCAACCAACGGAATGGGAAAAGATATTTGCAAATGACATATCGGACAAAGGGCTAGTATCCAAAATCTATAAAGAGCTCACCAAACTCCACACCCAAAAAGCAAATAACCCAGTGAAGAAATGGGCAGAAAACATGAATAGACACTTCTCTAAAGAAGACATCCGTATGGCCAACAGGCACATGAAAAGATGTTCAGCGTCACTCCTTATCAGGGAAATACAAATCAAAACCACACTTAGGTATCACCTCACGCCAGTCAGAGTGGCCAAAATGAACAAATCAGGAGACTATAGATGCTGGAGAGGATGTGGAGTAACGGGAACCCTCTTGCACTGTTGGTGGGAATGCAAACTGGTGCAGGCGCTCTGGAAAACAGTGTGGAGGTTCCTCAGAAAATTAAAAATAGACCTACCCTATGACCCAGCAATAGCACTGCTAGGAATTTATCCAAGGGACACAGGAGTACTGATGCATAGGGGCACTTGTACCCCAATGTTCATAGCAGCACTCTCAACAATAGCCAAATTATGGAAAGAGCCTAAATGTCCATCAACTGATGAATGGATAAAGAAATTGTGGTTTATATACACAATGGAATACTATGTGGCAATGAGAAAAAATGAAATCTGGCCTTTTGTAGCAACGTGGATGGAACTGGAGAGTGTGATGCTAAGTGAAATAAGCCATACAGAGAAAGACAGATACCGTATGGTTTCACTCTTATGTGGATCCTGAGAAACTTAACAGGAACCCATGGGAGAGGGGAAGAAAAAAAAAAAAAAGAGGTTAGAGTGGGAGAGAGCCAAAGCATAAGAGACTGTTGAGAACTGAGAACAAACTAAGGTTTGATGGGGGGTGGGAGGGAGGAGAGGGTGGGTGATGGGTATTGAGGAGGGCACCTTTTGGGATGAACACTGGGTGTTGTATGGAAACCAATTTGACAATAAATTTCATATATAAATAAAAATAATAATAATAAATAAATAAATAAATAAATAAATAAATAAATAAATAAAATAAAATACCTAACTGTTGTTTCCATCATCTACATCTATTCCATAATATCCCAGTGACTAGAAAACATCAGAAATTCTTTAACAGCTGAGTCTCAATATAAATATTTCATTTTCTTTCCTTTAAATCACCCCTTGAAGGCCAACAAGAATTGTATTTCTAGTCATTCTGTGTGTCTGTGCGTCTCTCTGTATCTGTCTCTCTGTCTCTCTCCTTCCCTTCCTCCCCCCATTTCTCCTTTCCATCCCTCTGTCTCTCTTTCCCCACACAGAATATGCAGAGCTTTGGAAGATTCAAGACAGAGTAAATAGTATGATAATACAAAACACTAGTAATAAAACATGTGTATGCTTTTCTGATGGCTTTGATATACATAAAAACTTGGAAAATTCATACAGAGAGACATGCACACAATTTATGTCATCAAGTACTGCTACCTCAACACCCAGAAAAAGTTCTCTGAGCCAATGAAAAGATATTTTTAATAATATGAGAAGTCTCCTGTGTATTTCCGTAGCTCACCGGCCTCTCCACAGTAAATATGATTCAAAAGCTCAATCATTAATTCTATTTAGGCTTAATGTGTCATAAAGCTAAGGAATGCAGGGCCATTTTCCTCTCTGCTGGGGCACAAAAAGTATATTAACTATTCCAGCCAGTACTGTGAATGATTTATTAATTCAATTTTGGAAAGTGAGACTGTCAGATCATATAAGCACATATTATAAACAGATGATCTCTCTGAAGATTCTCATTCCTTCTCTTAGCTAAATGACTGACAATATACTTCACTGACTGAGATCTCTCTCTGTCTCTGTCTCCCTGTCTCTCCAAGCCTCCAAACATACACACACACCATTCAAATCGTCTAGAGATAATATCCGCTCATACTTGAGATGGTAGAACTAACACAATATAAATTCAAAGAAGCACCTGGAATGAAATAAAAGAATTGTTCCAAACACAGACCTAAAAATTATTGGGTCAACTCTGACTGGTGAAAAGAACATCAGTGTGGGTCTCCTGTGAGCTGGATTCTGGACCAGGATCTTCCAGGAAGCACAGATGACCTTAGGAAAGTCACTTCCCCTGTGTCCTTAGCTCGGAAAGGGAGGACGGTGTGATCCTACCATTTATAACTTTCATTGTAGCCATGTTGTGACATGAGTGAAAAACGACAACGTAATGATGGTCTACCCTGAACAGTATGGTTCTCTGTGTGATTGTCCTCCGTGGGAGTTGACATCATACCTGAGAGCCTCTCGGTGCTTAGCCAGTTTCTTCTGAATAACACATCACGAAGCAATTGACATTTCCTGACCTTTGAATCCTGATTCTGGGGCAACATCAAAAAGAGTGTGTGTGTGTGTGTGTGTGTGTGTGTGTGTGTGTGTGTGCGTGTATGTGTGTGTGTGTGTGTGTGTGTGTGTGTGTGTGTGTTTTCTCAGTAAATTCCCAGCATCTGCTAACCTCCCAGCAACAATTTTTAACCAAGCCTCTTTTAGAATATTGGATATTGCTAGTGTTTTAGGGTTCTGAAACCATTTTTATTTCCTCGTTCTGTAAAACTTCCAATCCCTTCTGCCCAATTCCTTTTCACAGATAGAGGAGCTTGGTTTTCTTCCCATGGGAACTCTGAGAATTAAAATATAGAGATTATTTTAATCATGTGATGGTGATTCATTTCCTAAGATATTCAATGTGTGATAAATATGGGTGAAATCAAGGGATAATTTTCAAGATCAGAGAGCAGTTTGTAATTTTGCATCACGCTAAAAGTACACTCACCTGTTTTCTAACCAAATTATGCTCAGTGGGAAATGTTTATTCCTTGTTCCTGACAGAAACTTTTTAAAGGGAATCTGGCCATTTCTGGCTCAGACAACACCTCAGGTGTAAAGTCGTTAAAGACCAGATCAGGAAGGAGTGCTGCAAAGGGAAGGCACAGAACCAAACTTGACTTCATAAAAGTTAAAACAAAACAAAACAAAAACACAAATGGTTTAATATAAAATGGTATCATTTATTCTTAGCAAAAGCTGTACCATGATGCTTCATGTGAAGAGGGTTTACAATTTTCAATTGTAAAATTACGTTCCTACAGTATCTATTCACACTTTTCTGGTAGGGGCACTCTTTATACGTATCGTCCTCCAAACTAGTCCCATACTATACCCCAAATATCATAATTGCAAATAAGACGGTCAGTTGCAATATGTTGTGGTCTCCTTCAATTATGGCACACGAGCTATATTAGAATTTAGTTTCCAGGGCACCTGGGTGACTCAGTAGGTTAAGCGTCTAAATTAGGCTCAGGTCACCATCTCCCAGTTCGTGGGTTCCAGCCCCGCATTGGGCTCTGTGCTGACAGTGTGGAGCCTGCTTGGGATTCTCTCTCTCTCTCTTTTCCCTTCTCTCTGCCCCTATCCTGCTTGTGCTCTCTCTCTCAAAAATAAATAAACATTAAAAAAAAAAAAGAATTTAGTTTCCTAAATTTAAATACATTTTTTTACTTGGTTTTGTTCTTTGCCTTTTTTTTTAATGGTTTATTTATTCTTGAGAAAGAGACCGTGAGGTGGGGAGGGGCAGAGAGAAAGGGGCACAAGGATCTGAAGTGGGGTCTGTGCTGACAGCAGAGAGTCTGATGTGGGGCTTCAATTCACAAACCATTGAGATCATGACATGAGCCAAAGTCTGCCACTCAACTGACGGAGCTACCCAGGCACCCTCATTCTTTGCCTTTTTAAATAAAGACTGTACTTAAGTTACTTATTATACTCATCCTGTCATGGGTTAAGTTGCATCCCCCAAATAACTCATATGTTGAAGTTCTAACTCCCGATACCTATGCATGACCTTATTTGGAAATGGGGAACTTACAGAGGATAAAGTGAAGATAAGGTCATTAGGGTGGGTCCTAATCCAATTTGACTGTGTCCTTATGAAAGGGGAACTGTGGGACATAGAGACAGCCATGAGAGAGAATATCATGTGGAAAAAAAAAAAAAAAGGCAGAGATGGGATGATGTATCCATAAGCCAACGAGTGCCAAAGATTGCCAACAATCCTTCAGAAGCTGGGGAAGAGACCTGGGACTGATTCTCTCCCACCTTGATCTCAGACTCCTAGCTTTCAGAACTGTGAGACCATATACTTTTTTGTCGGTTAAGCCACGCAGTCCGCAGCACTCTGTTTACGGCAGCCCTAGGAAGCTAACATGATGCCTGTGTATGTTATTCACATGGCTGTTTACTTTTATTAAAACATGACAGAGCTTCAAATGCTTAAAATGAGGAACACGGGTTGGAGAGACAGACGTCATTAATTGGTCAAGCTTCAGTTGGAGTGGAGGGATGTTCCCCTTGCGGTCTATCTCTTTTGCTGTTGTCCTGGTCATTTTAGGTTCAGCCTATTAAATTGTAGTGAACAGTGTTGTGTCTGGTGACAGCACTGTGCCCATGGACTTGAATGAGCTGCCAATTGGAAAAATGAATAGATCCCTCCCAACTGACCTTCCTTTCCCTGTTTTCCCCTCCTCCACTCTCTTTCACCTTTGCAGTTTATCTTTCGAGTTTCTTCCTGCATCAACAAGATGCTGGCCATTTGCTTCAGGAGAAATTAGCTCCAGTGTCTCCGAGGCAGCTGGTCGGTTCCTCAGACTTTCTGCCACTCTTTTCCAGGCCTTGTGCGTGGAATACAAAACAGGGTGAGCAGGGGGCTCCACGAGGCTGTGCATCTGATTCTAACTCTTTGTTCAAGTCTTTTGGAATATGGAGGTTGGGTCTCCTGAATCCCTTGATTCCTCCTCCATACCCTTTCCTGTTTCATAGAGTATAAAATAACAAGCCCCCGGGTCACCTGTATTCCGTTCTCAGTCATTTCCTCAGAGACCGAATGGGTAATCCTGTAATAATATCATTTCAGACACTTCTCTGTTCTCCAGACAGAAAATAGATAATTAAATGCATGTTTCTACCATTATTCTCTATTTATACGGGGTTGTGAATAGTGAATTAATATCTCCAAAGATCCCGCTCATAATAAAGAAAAGCTGGATAAGAATTGATTTGTATCTATTGCTATTGTGCTTAAATCGCCATGTTTTTCTATTTGCTTTTCAGTCTCAGACAGGAGTAGTCCAGGAAGAGCAAATAAAAAGTTCTAAATGAGAGTATTTTTTCCCCCAACGTCTTTGCTTCCAGGATATTGATACTCCATTATGAACAGATTTTGATGGGTTTTCAGAGTCTACTTCATAATCCATCCACTGCCCCCCAAAGAGAAAAATCTCACAAACCAATAATACATTTTGATTCTCATCTAAACCTACTGGGTCAGCAAAACCAAACTGTAAATTTCTCTACAACTGCTTCTCAGGAAATTTCCAGTATTTATGAATGGGCCAGAAATCAGTGAAAATGGCCTCTCTCTTGCCATATTTTGGCATTTGGGCTACAGGAAAGAAAAAAAGGCATACAGATTTATATGCAGCTTTACCTCCGTTTTTCATCAAATTGCCCTCACACCTGATTACATGGGGCTTCTGATGTCTGGCCTTGTTGCTTGTGAAGCCTCAGTGAGCTACAGAAGCTAGGCTCCCCCTTGCAGCATTTTGATAACAATGGTGGGCCTGGAAGGTGTGGCATTAATTCGCTTCTCAGGAAATTGAGCCCCTTTGGCTCCCCTGGAAGTAACTGCAACTTAACTTCCTAAGGAGAAGCCATGGATGGGAAGATTATTGTGGCTCTTCTAAGATCTTTGAAGCCTTAGGAATTCACTGGAATCACTTGCCTTTTTGAATTAATTTATTTATTTTTAAATGGTTTTTTTTTTTTTTTTTTTTTTTTTTTAATTTTTGAAAGAGACAGACAGATAGAGTGCAAGCAAGGGAGGAGCAGAGAGAGAGGGAGACACAGAATCCGAAGCAGGATCCAGGCTCTGAGCTGTCAGCACCAGGTCCTGTGCGGGGGCTTGAACCCAGGAGCCTTGAGATCATGACCTGAGCTGAAGTGAGAAGCTGAACCCACTGAGCCACCCCGGCGCCCAGGAATCACTTTCCTTTAAAGAATAAGTGATAAAGGTGAAGTTGCTCACTAGTATTTACTCTCGAAGTAGCAGACCAAAGAGATGGAATAGGAGGAAGAATATTTTCAAAACGCATCTTTAGGGCAAAGTCCCTTCTAAGATATATGGACAAATATTTTTTGCAGGGCCTCTGTCTCTATTAACATGGGGTCACCCCAAATCGCTAAGTCAGCACCTTTCTGATGGTCCAAGCCAATACTAAGTGCCAAGAACAGAATTATTTGATTGCAATGAGATTGGTAAAATCCCCAGGCTGCCCTCCAGGAAGTGACGCGGGTGGGGCTGTACGAGTCCCAGGGCTTTTCCACGCATCTGGCTCACCCCACAGGGAGGTGGAGGGTTGGAGGACAGACAACCCTCCCAGAAGGAGTGTGGACTCTCAGCGCCCTGCCTGAAAGGTACAGCCACCCTGACACCTAGAGGCTCTGGCGGCATCTAGGAAATGTCAAGGTTAGTGTTCCAAAGAGCAGAAGGGAGTGGGGCCGGGGAGGCCCGGGGCACATGCGCAGCCTGGTATCAGGCCCCGTTGCCCGCATCCAAGGGTGGGCGCTCCGTTGGAATAACTTATTAAAATAATGTAACTCAAATGTGTGATGCACAAACGGGAATTTTACAAGTAGTGTTTGGTTGATATTATATATTTATCATAGAATAGTGAAAAAGGAAAAAAATCACTTTGATTTGATGAAAATACATTATCTGAGTGTGGTTTAAATATTTAAGCAGCCATGCTTTTGTACGTACCTATATACTATTCTATTTAAGAAAACAACTACTTGCATAAACGGCTATATATGATTAGACTACTTGCAGTGTGTGTTTTACAAAGTAGAAATGAAATGGCTACATCATATCAAATATCTGTACATACGTTGATGGTAAAGTGTTGTTTGGGAAATGGGATGTTTTTATAGAAGGTCAAAACTGTTGCAATGATTATTGGTGTTGCTACAGTTTCAAAACTGTTTTCTAACATTACATGGTAAGTGTTGGTCTTCATACAAACTTCTCTGCTTGTCCATTTTTAAGGAGAGAGAGCAAGTGTAAACAACTTCCATTTTTAGCATCATGGCCAACTAATAGAAAGCAAAATAAAAGGCTGTAAAATATGTAATAGCATCTTTTTAAATACGCATTTGATGAATAAGGATATAAAGGATACAAAAGACATCTCAGAAACCAAGTAAATAAGATACTGAAAACCAGACTATAAACAAGAGTCTGATAATTCTGCTGGGGGAGGAGAGAGGGCAGTAGCAGGTTCTGGAACAAAAGGACGTGGGTTTCAGTAGCCAACAGCATCACGGGAAACCTTCTTGAGATTGGGCAAGACAAAGTGGGAAGTGAAACCCTCCTCCCTATAAAGCCAGGATTGGAGGGCTATATTCTTGATGAAAAGGCGAACTATAGAAAAAACACACATAAGCTCACCAGCACCGGGAATTATAAATAAGATTTCCTAGCCTGGTCTGGTCACTGGGTATAAAAAGAAAACAGAATAAAAATTCTCTCAAGTATCTAACACCACAGGTCTGCCCTTACATGGATGTAGGGTTTGAATGGTTCTCATAACTTCTATCCAAACACTGTCTGTCCCTCCTCTTTTAAAGTCTCCTGACATCAAATCTCAAGTCATTAGACTCTACCCTACATACTCATTCCTTCTTCAAATCATACACACATCTTAAAGATTTTAACTACTGGCTCATTTTCACTCTCTCCAACTCTGTCAACACTGCTCCAGTCACAATTCTTGGTGATTACAAATAGAACACAGATGATCTTTCCAATATAATGCCAGCATAGCAATATGATTCCATGGTTTCCTGTCCTTTAATAATCTTTTCTTTCTACCCTACCTTAGCCACAAAACTCCCATATTCTTATTATGTACTATCTCATTGGTGAATGGATAAATGAATAGATACTCCAGAATAAATACAAAGAATTATAACTGTAACTGCTAGAGACTAAATGCTTGCATCCTCCCAAAATGTATACATTGAAACCTAAACCCCAGTGTGGTGGTATTTGGAAGGAGGGTTTTAGAGAGGTGATTAAATCTCATGAAGACAATCCCTTGTAGGAGACCTCAGAGAGTTCTTTACCCCCTTTCATGAAGACTTGTGCCTGTGAGCCAAGAAGTATGCTCTTACCATATATAAGTGTGTTCTTAGCCCAAACGGATGAAGACAGAAGTTGGCACCAGAGGAGGGGTGCTACTGTGACAAATACCTAAAAATGTGAAGGCTATAATCAGGAATAAAGAATGGAAGACTTTTGAGATTCTTGCTGAAAAAAAAAAAAAAAAAGTCTGGGTGGTTCAACTGGTTAAGCGTCTGACTCTGGATTTTGGCTCAGGTCATGATCTCGGTATTCATGGGATCTGGCCCCATGTTAGGCTCTGCACTGACAGAGTGGAGCTTACTTGGGATTCTCTCTGTTTCCCTCAAAATAAGTAAATAAACAACAACAACAACAACAAAGTCCTCATTGCTTTGACAGACCATTAAGAGTGATTTTGGTGAGAGCTCAGAAAGAAAAAAGGAGACCTTTTGGTGAAAACTCTCAGTCTTAGAGAGTACATAAGTTATCCTGAAGAGAATGTTGGTAGAAACAGGGACAGAAAAGATCATTCTGATGAGGTCTCGGATGGAAACGGGGCATGTGATATTGGACAGTGGAGGTAAGGCCATCTTTGTTATAAGGTAGCAAAGAACATGGCTGGATTGTGTTCATGTTCTGGTGTTTTGAGGAAAGTAAAACCTGCAAGTAACAAAGTGATATATTTAGCTGAAAGCTATTTCTAAGCAAAGTGTTGAAGGTATGTATGGTTTGGCTTCTCCTCACTGCTTATAGTAAAATGTGAGAAGAGAGAAATGGTTTAAAAACAGAATTGTTAATTAAAAGGGAAGCAGAACTTAAAGATTTAGAAAACTCTCAGACTATCCACCTGGTAAGAACACTAAGGGTATGTCCAAGAGACCAAATGATAAGGACATTAGTATGGATAAACCATCTCAACAGGAGGCAAGAACTGTTCTCTAGGACAATGGAAGAGTGAGCCTGAAGGCCATTCAGAGATGAGCAGGGCTACTGTTTCCATCAAAGTTCCAAAGTGCAAGGCCTGGGAGCAGAGGAGTTTCATAGGAGGGCACCTTCATGCCTATAGGACCTTGGAGCTCACTGTTCAGCACCATCTCACCACATAGGCTGTGATTCCCACAGTATGCTTTGTTTCCTTGCTTCTTGGCTGCCCCAGCTGTAGCTCTGGAGGGCCTCAGTAAAGCAGAGACCATGGTGGCACCCCTCTGGAGGACGCAGGAAGCAAACTTGGGAGACCTCCATACAGTGCTGTCTCCACTGGTGCACATTGTGCCCAGGCTCTGGGGGCATATCTGCCTCCACTTAGATTTTAAAGACAAGGACCAACATCCATTGGGGTTGAGTCCCAGACAAAAAGGTCTCACAAAGACTGGCCACCCAAAGTTGTGGTGACAGGATGGCCTAAAGCTGTGTGGAGACAGCTGCCTAGACCCCTCTGGAACCCAACAACTGCCTGGCAAAATTTAAGGGAATGGACTGCTGCCCCTTTGGGTCCAGGAAGTGTGACCATTGCCCCAGCATGTCTGGAAAGCAGGACCTCAGCCCAAGTATATCTGGAATGCAGGACACTCTGCCCTAGTGGGCTGGAGGGCAGAGCATTGAGCCAAAGAAGATTATAAGGGAGTTCTATGGTTTAATGGTGTTTGCTCTGCTGGGTTTGGACTTGTTGAGGACCTGTAAATTATTTCTTCTTTCCTATTTCTCCTTTCAGGAATGAAAGTGAATATCCTATGCCTGTTCCACCATTGCATTTTGGAAGCACATACCTGGTTTGATTTCACAGATTTACAGTTGGAGAGCAATTTGCCTCAGGATGAAGAGTATCTTAAGTCTCACCCACGTCTTATTTAGATGATATTTGAATCAGACGTTAGATTTAAGGTTAATGCTGGAATAGATTAAGACTTCTGAGGCTGTTGGGATGGAATGAACATATTTTTCATGCAAGGAGGCACAGATTTTGGAAAACTAAGAGCAGAATCTATTGACTAAAGTTTGTGTCCCCCGCAAGTCCACATACTGAAACCTAACCCCCAATGTGATAGGATTAGAAGGTAGGCACCTTCGGGAGGTAATAGCTCATGAGGCTGGAGCTCTCATGAATGAAATTTGTGTCCTTATAAAAGAGATCTCAGAGAGATTCTTCACTCCTTCCACCAGGTGAAGATCAAGTAAGAAGGTACCTGTTTATGAAAACCAGGAAGGGGATCTCACCAGATAAGAAATCTATTCACTCCTTGATCTTGGACTTACCAGCCTGAAGAACTATGAGAAATAAATTTTTGTTGTTTATAAGCCACCCAATCTATGGTATTTTAGTTATAGCAGCCCAAATGGACAAAGGCAGCAACATAGTTCATAGATGCACTGACTCAATATTATTTAGAATCTCCTATAAATTCAATGCAATTCACAATCCCAATAGTTTTTTAATGGAATTTGACCATCTATAAGCCAAGATAATTATGAAATAATATTCCTGGCAATTTTGATAAGTCATTTATCTAATGAAATATCAAATTATCATAAAGCTATAATAATTAAGACAATGTAGAATCAGCATAGTGATATAGAAGTAGACTAATTGAGGAGAATAGAAAACTCAGATCCAGACCCATAAAAATAAGGAAATACATGAAAGAGGCAATAGTACAGATCTGTGGAGAAAGAAGACACTATTCAACAAAATGTATTGATATATTTGGTTATTGACATAAAAAACATATTATTTTATCATACCATGAACATATATAAAATGTTTTAATTGTGAAATATAAAATTTTTAGAGGAAAATATTAGAGAATAATTTTTTTTAATTTTTTTAACGTTTTATTTATTTTTGAGACAGAGAGAGACAGAGCATGAACGGGGGAGGGGCAGAGAGAGAGGGAGACACAGAATCGGAAGCAGGCTCCAGGCTCTGAGCCATCAGCCCAGAGCCCGATGCGGGGCTCGAACTCACGGACCGCGAGATCGTGACCTGAGCTGAAGTCGGACGCTTAACCGACTGAGCCACCCAGGCGCCCCTAGAGAATAATTTTTTTATGCCCATTTCCCCTTCCTCTAAAATTGTCCAAGCAGACAAATGGATCACCTTCTATCTCCACTATTCTTAACAAGCAAACTTTCTGTGTTCATGGCTCTAGACTCCTCTACCTTCTCCCTTCATTACTTTGATATAAAGAACAGTTTATTTCAACACTTTCTCATGGTCTGTTTTGCATCCACAAAATACTATTCTATTTTCCATCCACACACCCATTAAAAAGATTGGATGACGAAGAATCCTCCTTAGTTTCCTTGCTATTTAAGCAGCATAAAGCTATAAATAGAATTCTCCATCTGAAACGTGGGGGGAAAATTCCTGATCAAAACCCCAAAAAACAGAAATTGAACTACTTTTAGAAAACAAATAGCAGTAAGACAAAAACTACTATACATAAGCACTGTACTCTAGTTAATAAAGTTGAATTCCTATGGGAACGTAAGTTAAGAATTCTGAAATCACTATATACGTATACTGTAACTGAACCATTTAGTCAATGGATGGGGGGTAGAGGATCCAGTGTCTCATTGTTGAAAGTTGGATGTCATAGACTCTGGGCCTGGAGTTCTCTCTTGCCCAGCAAGAGAGCGGACACAGAATTGAAATGCGAGAGAAGTGAATGCTCAGGAGGAGACGGGAGCCCCCAAATAAGGGGTCCTTGCTCCAGTTTTATTAGGATCAGAAGGCTTACAAGTGTGATGGACGTGCACAAAGAGACAGTGAAACTGTGAACCTTAACTCATGGGCGTGAGGGAAAGGAGGTTTTGAAGATATTCAGTGTTAGGAGTTTGGGTCAATACAAAACAAAATCCTGGGCAGGGCAGATGGTTGTTTATGGCAGGCATGAGGCGCCACTTCTGTTTACCTAAACTGGCCTAGGAGGCAAGAAAGACAGAGCATGCTACCTCAGGGTCAACAAGGTACCTTTCTTTTGCTAATTAGCTCCACTCAGGGCAACTCTGCCCTACTGCAGTCTACAGCCCTCTTTACCTGTTTACCTGTGTACCTATTTTGGACCTTCCTTCCTGTGAAAGCAGCTTTCTACTATTGTAGTAAATTGGGGGGCACTCCCGCCCTGAATACCTAGTCTTGTTTACCTCATGTTGGATGTTTTCATCCTGAGATTTCCTATTCCTCTACCTTTGTCCATACTGGGGGCCTTTGCCCTGTTTACCTAATCTGTTTTACCTAATCTTGTTTACCTAATCTTGGATGCATTCATCCTGTGGCTTTCTCTTTCTTTGTGCTTTGTTAACCCATTGGTGCAAGCTCAGGGAATTCCTAAGCTAATTTTCCACAGTTGGAACTTTCATACAAGTGAGGAGATGAGGCTTGAGAAATCCATATGCTAATGAATAATTAGATAATGGATGATTAGAATTGGAGACATCAGCATGAACTCATGTATAACTTAGCATACACAGAGATGGTTACACAGAGAAATATTTATAGATATGCACATATGTGTATGCATTAGCATACACACAGATATTTCCTTGCTCTGTCAACCAGAGGGACTAGAAGCAACAACACCATGTAGCAATCAGTACACCCAGCACCCAGATCTTAGTTTCTAATACTATTAAAAGAACCAGGTCTTCTTAGAGAAAGGGCTAGTTTAAAGACTACAGGAGAAAATTTACACGATCAGCCTGGAGCACCTTAAAGTGCCAGAAAGTAAGGAAGTTCTAAAAAAAAAAAAAAAAAAGAAAGAAAGAAAGAAAGAAAGAAAGAAATCCACAATGATGGCAATATGTCAAGGGGACACAAAAAAACCTACTATAAGATCTCCCAATGGTCAAAGCTGAAAAAATTTAAGAAAATAAGTAAATAATGGATTGTAATGGAAATAACAACTAAATACCCTCAAGTTCATGCTTACATAAATGATAGAATAAATAAATGAGAGAGAACAGACAATGTCACATGCAGAATTCCAAATAAATTATGTACATGCTCCAGCCTCAAGGAGGCAAAGCCTAACTCCTCTCCCACCGCCTTTACATGTGGGCTACACATAGTGGCTTCCTGCCAAATAATAGAGTAGAGAAACCTGATGGATACTAATGCAGCCAGGTGACCATGGCGGCATCAACGGCAATAACTCCATTGCTTGTGGGTTGTTGATGAGATATAATGTGAATTGCTGTTTACCTCTGTAGTCTCCTCCCAAAACACATAACTCCAGTTCAATCATGAGAAAAATCATCAGACAAGCGCTGATTTGAGGGCCATTCTCCAAAATATATGATCTGTACTCTATGATTTGTTAAGGTTATCAAAAACAAGAAAATCTGAGAAATTGCCACAGCTAAGTAGCCCCAAAGAGACATGGTAACAATATGTAATTGGTAACCTGGATGGGATCTTGGAATAGAAAAAAATAAGATTAGGTAAAAACTAAGGAATATAGTATGGACTTTAATAATAACGTGTCAATATTGGTTCATTAATTGTGACAAATGCACCCACTAACTTAACGTGCAAACAATACAGGAAATTGGTGTGAGGCATGTGGGAATTCTCTGTACTATTTTCACAGTTTTTTTTTTTTTTCTGTAAATCTGAAACTATTCTAAATGTAAAGTTTATTAAAAATAAACAAACAAAAGAACTCCAAAATCATAGTTGAATATCTTGGGCTCTATGACAAAGTATTGATGGGAGTAATGGGCAGAGGGGTTCTCTGGGGTCAAGTGCAGCCCAAATGTCATGTGTTCCGAATTTCCGCTACGATTTGATCTAACATGGTCTCCATGTTACTTGTTGCCACAGTTCTTCATTTTATTTTCTTCTCAGGACTTAGCACAACCTGAGTAGTCTTGTTTACTTATCTCCTACATATCTTCTGTCTCCTGAAGTAGAATGTAAATTCCACAAGACCAGGCACCTTGTCTATTTTGTTTAATCCTGTGCTTTGAACAGTACCTGGCATTTAGTGGGTGCTCATCAGATATTAGCTGGATAAATGATCTTTAAAACCACCTGGAATCATGAAATGATATGCCCACACAAGATGAAACCAAACTACTTACCATTTCACCTTAGGCATGTGATATGCTGGCAAGCTTCTTACCCTCCCAGGAATACTGAATCCCAGATACACATGTCATTTTATAAATGGGATGTACAAATAAGAAATCACGCTTTCTCATATCTTTGACCTTGGATAAAGAAATACCATTGTATTAATAAAAAGACTAATGGGGCGCCTGGGTGGCTCAGTCAGTTAGGCATCCGACTTCGGCTCAAGTCATGATCTCACAGTCCGTGAGTTTGAGCCCCGCGTCAGGCTCTGTGCTGACAGCTCAGAGCCTGGAGCCTGCTTCAGATTCTGTGTCTCCCTGTGTCTCTGCCCCTCCCCTGCTCATGCTCTGTCTTTCTCTGCCTCAAAAATAAAAAAATAAAAAATAAGAAAAAACATTAATAATAAGACTAGTGGAATTCAAAGTGTATTCCTAATCATGAACTCAAGGGGAAAGAAGAGTAAATAACTATTGCTATTTATATTTCAGTGTCCGCAACAGTATCCAGTACCATATAAACAGGAAACAAGGAGGGATAAATCTTACGAGATTAAACCAGACTAACTTTCTAAGCTCAGTTATGAGATTCTTTCCCTGTATTTCCTGGGAGTGAGAAGTGAGATTTATAAATACAATAATTTAGCCACTGAAATCTGTACTCTATTTTTGTTATTGGAAATTGTGTTTGTCCATTTAAAGCATAAAATACGTTTTTAGGAGAATTAAATTTTCTCACACTGTTCAATGAATTCTCTAGCCTCATGTTAATGCACCTTCCACTCTATATATATCACATGATGTTCTTGCTAGCCAAAACAAACACGCAGGCAAACCAACCGACCTCTGAATCTGGCTTTCTCCTTGCAGAACTGCAAATTATAACCAATTCAATTCCAGACACAAGACAGTCTTTCTTTTTCCTACAAAAGGGGGAAAAATAATATCCTCGACATTCATTGAAGGCTTACTATGAGCCAAACACTGTTCTAAGCATTTTCTTGCTATTTTTACATTTAATCTTCACAGCACTCCTATGGAGCAGGTTCAGTAATTATTCCCATTTAAAAGTAACTAAATTAAAAAACAGAAAGTATAAGTAACCTGTTCCAATTCACACATCGAGTAAGTGATAGGATTCAGAAACAGACATTCTGATCCTACAGAATAAATGCTTAACCAGTATATGAATAACTTCTTTGGACCTGATCCAACTGTAATGATGAGAAAGCCACAGGAACAAAAATAGAGTCTTATTGAAGGTTAAGTTCATGATCTTCCTTGCTTTGCCTTCCTCAAGTAAATATATGTCTCCTATCAATGCAACTCTAAATGTATACCAATCTGACTTTTTAAAAAAGATAGTAATGAGCATTATAAACAGAAAGAAACAAGTTCCTTGTTATTGACAAATTTCTGAAGATCAGTCAAGATATTTAAAAATAGGGGTCTTCCTTCCTCCAGACTCCCACAAGGTATTGCTAGATTCTCTTAGACACAAATTAGTTATATCAGTACCCTATTCACATGCTACAGCCTTTTCAATTTATTGAAGGACTACTGAACAGAGTGTAGGATTTTTACATTCCTATTGAGGGTCCCTGTATATTGACCCCAATCCACCGCTCTGCTAATCACTTACTTATATATTATGCTATTGGCAATCCAAACTGGTAGTCATCTTCCAAACATGCTTTTCAATCCCCCACTTCTACCCCATTGCTTGGGGCGGATCCTCTACCCAAAATACCTCCTTCCAATTTCCATCTGGAGAAATACCCCTAGCCCAAACAAAATCAAATTGCATTTGATTAGGTGTCTGAAATCAGAAGCAATGTTACCCTCCTCCTAACTCTCATAGAACTGTGTTCACACTTACTTTATGTCACTTGCATATCACACAGAGTAAGATGATATGTAAATATCACCCATTCAAAGACAGATCTTCAAAAGAATGAATTGTGACTTTTTATACCCTGTCACCCAAGTCCATAACCTTATATGATTGCTCTGTGAATATCTGTGAGGAAATTAATGAAATATGTATAGTTGGATGCACTATCATTGTTATATCCATCTGATGAATAATACTCTATTAAAAGTTATAAAGAATGAAGAATACAGAATGATGAAATTTCTTACCATCTTCATATTCTTTATGTATCATATCAGTCATAATCTCTCTTTTGATAAAAATTATCAATGTTAAATAACTATTAATATGACTCATAGCTGTGAATTAATTCCCATTGTGGAACTAAGAAAACATGTGGATACGAACCGAAGATAAGCAAGTCTTCGTATAAATAAAAAGCAAAATGCAATTCAAAGCTAACATATTAGCAAAGGAAAAATGATGTAAGTTTAGTGGGGTCTTATCTTAGGCAGTCTTCATGTCGAATATTAATATAAGAGATGCTCAGCCAGTATATAATAAGCACACTGGTTTGATCTGGCTAAAAGCAGCATTTGGTATTATTTACTTTTATTGCCATTGCGATTTAAAATTCAGATAGAGCACTTTGGTAAATCCCTTCGCCTATTCTTTTTTTATCTTTTTAAAATCTTTATTTTTTTTAATTCCAGCAATAGCCAACATACAGTGTTCTATTAGTTTTAGGTGTACAATATAGTAAAATCCAACAGTTCTACGTATTACTCAGTGCTCATCATGGTTAGTGTACTCTTCGTCATCTTCACTCGTTTCACCCATCCCTCTCTCTCCCCTCTGGCAACCACCAGTTGGTTCTTTATAGTTAAGAGTCTTGTTTTTTTTGACTTGTCTCTTTTTTTTCTTTGTTTATCTGTTTTGTTTCTTAAATTCCACATATGAGTGAAATCGTATGGTATTTGTCTTGCTCCGACGTATTTCACTTAGCGGCATGCCTCCTGGATCCACCCATATCGTTGCAAATGGCAAAATTGCATTCTTTTTTATGGCTGAGTAATATTCTGTTCATCTTACAAATAATTCATGTTTGTTTATAGTGGAAGAAACTAGGAGATGTGAAGAAACCCAATGTTCAAGAAAAAGATATTATTTTGTCTATTACACAAAGAAAATTGCTGGGCACATCTTATTCTACGTTCTTACATTATACGTCCATTATCTATATCAAAAACTAGGATCACACCACAAATATGGTTTGTAAACTGTTTTTTTCACATAACACATGGATATTTATATGGATAAATACAGATTGGCATTATAATTTTAATGGCTGAATATTCACTTAATTCTTTTTTGTACACTGAAAAGGCTCAGTTTTTAACTGTAGTAAATAACACTGACAGGAACATCCTTTACATGCATGTTTGTCTATTTTTCCAAATATCTCCTTAGGTAA
The DNA here is from genome assembly GCF_014898765.1 of Herpailurus yagouaroundi. Taxonomy (NCBI): domain Eukaryota; kingdom Metazoa; phylum Chordata; class Mammalia; order Carnivora; family Felidae; genus Herpailurus; species Herpailurus yagouaroundi. The sequence continues at coordinate 10,004,256 of NW_024412376.1, forward strand.
AGTAATTTGATGTGGAATTGTTGCTTGCATATATATTAATATTTTAACAATATTTGCAATGTTGTTAAAGCTCTCTGAAAGACTGCACTCATTTCACACTTGTTACAGGTGTAAAACTGTCGATTTGCTCCTCGCTAACACTAGATATTAATTCTAAGTTTAATCTTTGCTTATTGAAAGAAGGAAATATTCTCTCATAGCTATTTTAATTGAGACACAGTTGTTTAGCCAAGTTAATATCATGAGTGCCTCTAATTATGAGGGATAAGACCCAAATCAGACCCTTCAGCTCCCAAGCAGCAGGAGTTATTGCCAAGTGGCATTTTCATACTTCAACCCAGACTTTAATTAACTCTACTAGAAAAGACACCCTATTTTCTTTTTTCTTTAATCAAATAACAAACAAACAAAAAAAAAACTAAGCCATGAATTGGAGACTTGCCTCACAGCCAAGCTCATTTCAAGGAGACCGTCATGGACTTTTCTCAGTCTTTCTCTGTGTTCTTACACCTTTGTGCTTCTGAGACTTCTTGTTTTACACGAGTCTCATCCTTGGAACTTGCTCAGTCGGAAGGGAGGTTATGATTAAAAGAAAACTTGGCCCCTCCATCTTGTTGGCTGTATACCTTTCCTGGTGCTGTCTCTCTACCTACTTTAATGATCTGCTCCCAGCAGGTGAGAGAGGGCAAGGATAAGCCATGCCACTATAGAATTCAAGGAACAGAATCTGTCAATATAATTGGCACCCCATCTGTCAGAGGATCTCTTAGGAACTGCCAAGTAAGAGACATATAATTACCGGGCACAATCTTCTCCTTGAAAGTAAAGAAGAACTTAATAAACATAATGTCCACAGGGTGCACAGACAAAAGCAGCATTCCTGGTTCCCCTCTGCTTGTTTCACTGCCACGTCCCACCCCATGCATCCTGTAATAAAGTGACCCCTCAAACAAGGATGAATGATTTATTATGTTTTTCAAGTTGCCAGAAGGTAGAGTTGCCAGTTGTACCTAATGCAGAGTGGCAAAGTGAAGTCTAACTTGGGGGAAGCTAACACTGCACTCAGATGTTGTTTCTTTTCCTCATGCTTCAGGAACTTTCTTTGGACTCAACCCTACCCCTAAACTCCCTAAAATTCTAGAAAGGAAAGACAACAGTGGAAATACTCTGTGCAGGATAGAAGTGGGCACCAACACGTCATAGCAATGCCCATTATGAAAAAACAAACAGACAGACAGAAACCTTTACTTAAACAGACAAAGGATTGGAAATTGAAAGGCAAATGAGACCAAATGAGTGATAGATAAAGCCAGATCTAAGTGTCACTTCTTAGCTGTGTGACTGTGGACATGTTAATTATCTTTATAATATATTTTCCTATGAAATGAAATTGTAACAGATATATAAGGATTAAATTAAAAACCTAGATGGGGAAAAACTGAGTAATTTATGGCATTCTCTATTCACTTATGGTGAGCTATGTTTGGCTTCTGATGGTTGATTCTGCTTTTCATTTAACATTATTTTTCCATAGGTTATGTATTCACATGGCACAAAATGTGAAAGGTACAAAAGGAAGAGAGCACAGGAAAAACTCTTTCTGCAGTCCTAAACTCCAGACACCCAGTTTCTCTCCTCTGTGTAAAAAAAATTATATAATTTCCCTTTATGTTATTCCGGACATAATTCATGCACATACAGTAAAACCGTGGTTTGTGATCATAATTTGTTCCAGAAACATGCTTGCAATCCAAAGCACTTGTATATCAAAGCGAATTTCAAGAACCATTCATTCAGTTGTGATCATGTGACGTTTGGTGTCACGTACGACTTGTATTGCAAGACAGCGCTGGTTCATCGGGTTAACGTTTATTAGAAATGTTTGCTCATCTTGTGCAACACTCGCAGAACTCACAATACAAGGTGTTATTGTACAAGGAACATACATGCAAACATATTTAATCTTTTTAATCCCGTATTGTATAAATATTAGGATACCAATGCACCCGTTTGCACCTTGATTTTTTCAGTAAATGTTGACATCTTTCTATATCAGAACTTAGAAAACTCCTCTTACGCCTTTATATAGTTTCAAATATTCCATGGTTGGGATACTTCATAACTTCTCCTCTTTGGTAGATACTTAGGTTGTCTCTAATGTTTCGCTATTTCAAAAAAAAAAAAAATTACTCTGTATAAACCTAGATATATCATTTCACATATGCAAAGAATATCTTTAGATATACATTCTGAGAGGTAGAATGGCTAGTTAAAGGGCATTTTCTATTTTAGCTTTTTCCAAATTGCTTCCCCTTAGAGATTATAACAATTTACATTTCTGTCCAAACGTCTGAGAGTGCCTGGTCACCCAGTCCCTCATCAACAGCGTTACATGTGCCAAACTGTATGTGAAATTGGTATCTCAGTAGAGTTTTGACTTGTATTTTTCATATCACGAGTGTGGCTGGGCATCTTTTCACATATTTGAGCCATTTATATTTCTTTTCTGGAACTGTGTTTTGCTCATTTGTTCTATTGGGTTATTTGAGAGTTATTTCACTGGAAAATCAATACTAGAAAAATTAGTCCTTATGTGTATGCTTTTTTTTTATTTGTTGTTTGTCTTTTGACGTTTGTTCATAGATGATTGTGATGATGACAGTGATGATAATGATGCTGATAACCTAGTTGAATTGATCAGACTTTTCGCTTATGCATTGGGGCTTTAGTTTTCACATATAAATTCTGAATAAGTAATACTTGCATATATATAATTCTTCTCTGGTATCTTCTAAAAATCAGGTTTTCGTTTTTTATATTAAATCTATGATACACTGGTAACTTTTTTTGGTGCTAAGTTGTGAAGTTGGAATTCAATTTCAGTTTCTTTTTCCAAATGGCCACTCAACTGACCTAGTACCATTAACTGAATCTTGGTTATTTTCCCGCTTAAAAACTGTCAATAGTTTCACAACACATTGTAAGATAAAGTCTCAATTTTTAATATACTGTTCTCCTTCTGGTACGAATGCTCCAACTACCTGTTAGGTGACCTCTCTGATAGTGCATTTTCAATTTAAATTTTAGCAAATTTAATTACGTACCATATCTCTCATGCTCTGTGAAGGGAAGGGCCAAAAATCTCATCCACCACATTTGAATATATGGTAGGTATTAAAAAATATGTTATCAAACTAAAGTTTATTCTCTTGTTTTCTATTCATCTAATGCTTTTCTGTGTAACTCTTTTAGTAAACCTCTTAAGTATCAGGTCCTATACTTGCACAAAGGGATTGGGTAATTACACCTGCCTCCTACCTATCTTACAAGGAAGAATACTGGCTAAAATATTTATTTATAGCCTTGCAATATGAAGACAGCTATAAGAAATTCCATAATCATACATAGAGATTAAAAAAGAAAGACAGTTCCCTTAGATGTAGACTTTTAATATCTCATACATATAGAGAGAGTAGTAATATTTTTCAGTCTCCTAGTGACTGACGAAAAGAATCACATTTCAGATAAGATGAATATGCAAATATCCTCAAACAGACATTATCAGTAGCCTAATGGGTTGCAGAATAACCATGGAAATGTAGCAACTACAAATCAGATGTTCTGAACGTGAAATCTGCATTAATTTTCCAGACTGCTGCTTCCAGGCAATCTCAGAAGGACGGTACCTTGTATTCTGTCTCTGGTCACCCAGATATCACTCCTTCTCTGGATGAAGAGCTGGGACATGCTGAACTGTTTCATCCTTTTGCTTGATCTGTGAACAGTTTTAACTGAATGACAGGACACCACAGAAAGCCATTTCTCTAGGACAGATGGTCATGCGGTCCCTGCCAGCACAGCTGAGAACGCATGTTATTGCCAAGGAACAGGGGTTGCAGGGGAAGCTCATGAGCTGTTACTCCAGGGTCTCCTGCTCAAAGGGCCATCACCTCTAAATCTGCCTGGGTTTCCATTCTAATTACAGCTGCCAGTTAGTGACTAAACTCTACAATTCATCAGCTTCACTTGATATCTACTACCCCCAGTCAGATAGAAAAGGCTATCAAGTGGGATTCATTCCTGGGCTGCAGGGCTGGTTCAACATTCGCAAATCAATCAAAGTGATACATCACATTAATAAAAGAAAAGATAAGAACCATATGATCCTATCAATCGATGCAGAAAAAGCATTTGACAAAATTCAGCATCCTTTCTTAATAAAAACCCTCAAGAAAGTCGGGATAGAAGGAACATTCTTAAACATCATAAAAGCCATTTATGAAAAGCCCACAGCTAATATCTTCCTCAAAGGGGAAAAACTGAGAGCTTTCTCCCTGAGATCAGGAACACGACAGGGATGTCCACTCTCACCACTGTTGTTTAACATAGCGTTGGAAGTGCTAGCATCAGCAATCAGACAACAAAAGGAAATCAAAGGCATCAAAATTGGCAAAGATGAAGAGAAGCTTTCACTTTTTGCAGATGACATGATATTATACATGGAAAATCTGATTGACTCCACCAGAAGTCTGCTAGAACTGATACATGAATTCAGCTAAGTTTCAGGGTACAAAATCAATGTATAGAAATCAGTTGCATTCTTATACACTAACAATGAAGCAACAGAAAGACAAATAAAGAAACTGATCCCATTCACAATTGCACCAAGAAGCATAAAATAACTAGGAATAAATCTAACCAAAGATGTAAAAGATCTGTATGCTGAAAACTATAGAAAGCTTATGAAGGTAATTGAAGAAGATATAAAGAAATGGAAAGACATTCCCTGCTCATGGATTGGAAGAATAAATATTGTCAAAATGTCAATACTACCCAAAGCTATCTACACATTCAATGCAATCCCAATCAAAATTGCACCAGCAGGGGCGCCTGGGTGGCTCAGTCGGTTAAGCGTCCGACTTCGGCTCAGGTCATGATCTCACAATTCATGGGTTCGAGCCCCGCGTCAGGCTCTGTGCTGGCAGCTCAGAGCCTGGAGCATGTTTCAGATTCTGTGTCTCCCTCTTTCTCTGACCCTCCCCTGTTCATGCTCTCTCTCTGTCTCAAAAATAAATAAATGTTAAAAAAATTTAATAAAACAAAAACAAAATTGCACCAGCATTCTTCTCGAAGCTAGAACAAGCAATCCTAAAATTCATAGGGAACCACAAAAGGCCCCAAATAGCCAAAGTAATTTTGAAGAAGACCAAAGCAGGAGGCATCACAATCCCAGACTTTAGCCTCTACTACAAAGCTGTCATCATCAAGACAGCATGGTATTGGCACAAAAACAGACACATAGACCAATGGAGTAGAATAGAAACCCCTGAACTAGACCCACAAAAGTATGGCCAACTAATCTTTCACAAAGCAGGAAAGAATATCCAAAGGAAAAAAGACAGTCTCTTTAACAAATGGTGCTGGGAGAACTGGACAGCGACATGCAGAAGAATGAAACTAGACCACTTTCTTACACCATTCACAAAAATAAACTCAAAATGGATAAAGGACCTGAATGTGAGACAGGAAACCATCAAAACCCTAGAGGAGAAAGCAGGAAAATACCTCTCTGACCTCAGCCATAGCAATCTCTTACTTGACACATCCCCAAAAGCAAGGGAATTAAAAGCAAAAGTGAATTACTGGGACCTTATGAAGATAAAAAGCTTCTGCCCAGCAAAGGAAACAACCAACAAAACTAAAAGGCAACCAACAGAATGGGAAAAGATATTTGCAAATGACATATCGGACAAAGGGCTAGTATCCAAAATCTATAAAGAGCTCACCAAACTCCACACCCAAAAAACAAATAATCCAGTGAAGAAATGGGCAGAAAACATGAATAGACAATTCTCTAAAGAAGACATCCGGATGGCCAACAGGCACATGAAAAGATGCTCAACGTCGCTCCTCATCAGGGAAATACAAATCAAAACCACACTCAGATATCACCTCACGCCAGTCAGAGTGGCCAAAATGAACAAATCAGGAGACTATAGATGCTGGAGAGGCTGTGGAGAAACGGCAACCCTCTTGCACTGTTGGTGGGAATGCAAACTGGTGCAGCCACTCTGGAAAACAGTGTGGTGGTTCCTCATAAAATTAAAAATAGACCTACCCTATACCCAGCAGTAGCACTGCTAGGAATTTACCCAAGGGCTACAGGAGTGCTGATGCATAGGGGCACTTTTATCCCAATGTTTATAGCATCACTCTCAACAATAGCCAAATTATGGAAAGAGCCTAATGTCCATCGACTGATGAATGGATAAAAAAAACTGTAGTTTATATACACAGTGGAATACTATGTGGCAATGAGAAAGAATGAAATATGGCCTTTTGTAGCAACATGGATGGAACTGGAGAGTGTTATGCTAAGTGAAATAAGTCATACAGAGAAGGACAGATTCCATATGTTTTCACTCCTATGTGGATCCTGAGAAACTTAACAGAAGACCATGGGGGAGGGGAAGAAAAAAAAATGGTTGGAGAGGGAGGGAGCCAAAACATAAGAGACTCTTAAAAACTGAGAATAAACTGAGGGTTTATGGGGGGTGGGAGGGAGGGGTGGGTGGGTGATGGGTATCGAGGGCACCTGTTGGGATGAGGAGTGGGTGTTGTATGGAAACCAATTTGACAATAAATTTGATAATAAATAATAAAAAAAGAAAAGGCTACAGTGATTGAACTAATACACTGTATTTATTTCGACCTCCACCTGGCATCAGACTCCACTGACATATGAAGGGAAACCACCAATCCAGGGTGGTTCTTGCCATAACAAAAACATTAAGCCAAATCACGCACTTTCTAGAGGGAAAGGGGGAAGTGGAAGAAAAGACACACCAATTGTGTGCCGCCTTCTGAATTCCTGCTGATCCTTTACTTTAAAACCCCCCAGTACAGGGTGTCTGGGTGGCTCAGACGGTTGAGCATGTGACTCTTGATTTCCACGCAGGTCATGATCTCAGGGTTCGTGGACTCAAGCCCCACATCCGGCTCTGTGCTGACAGTGCAGAGCCTGCTTAAAAAAAACCCATAGTATATACAAAATTTAAATCTTCAATTGGTAGACTTTAACTTCTTATTTTGATCAGATTATATTACCCCTCTAGTTAAAACTCCATGGTTGCAAATTAGAATAGAATGCAACATCTTCAACATAAATAATAGACCAACTGGTCTGCCTCCTCTTGAACTCTTCCCCTGTTTTCCGTACTCCACCACTGGTCTTCCTTCTTTTGCTTAAATATTTGAAGAGTGCGTATCTTCCTCTCCGCTTCCCGCACCTGTTGCTTATCCTTTCTGTAACTTTTTCTCATAATTCAGGACTCAAGTCAAATTTGATTTGAGCTTTCTTTTATTACCTTGTCTAAAACAGCCCTCTTCCCCAGGTCTCTAATCGCTCTCCACACGTCATCCCTAATGGCGCTGCATGTGCATGCATGTGCATATACACACACACCACCACCAGGCACACAGTGGGCACTCATTAATACTAAATCAATGGAATCAATGTATCAGTAACAAATATATTTAATATTCTATTTAGACAAACATATATTTCCAAGAAATGAAATGGGTAAGCACAGGGCAGTGTTATGTTTGAAATGGAGGGAGGGCTCCTTAAAGGAGCAGTGAGCCTAGTGGTTAGAGCTGAAGTGACCACTGAATTCCTGTGCCAGGCAGCTCACTTTCCTTGTCACTTTCTTCAGCTTTTCCTTTTGGACAGCTCATAACCAGAAGTTGGTGAGAAACAAGATGCAATAATTAGGTTATAAACTTAAAATATTCAAGCATTTCAGGTCATTGCTCTAAAACAGTATTCATAACAACATGTAGTTTCAAAAACCCAGAGATATTTCTATTCTAATAATGATTTCTATACGAAGAATATGTTCTTTTTCTTTTTTTAAAGCATTTCAAATCATAGCCACTATTTTTAGTTCCCAGGGTGAAAATAAAGTTCTGCTCTAATAATGTGGGTTTTTTTTGTTGTTGTTGTTTTTTGGTCTTCATGATTTCAAAAGTACATTTATTTATTTATTTATTTTTGTCTGTTTGGTTTTTTTCCAAATTAAATGTAACAGGTGGGTGAGCCTATAATGTAGTCCTTTGCATGCCAGAAAGGAAATAGGAGTGGACAGGTTATTAATGGCGGAAAATTACTTCACTTTGCCTGTCTGAGACAACTCTTCTCCCACTTCGAACACTTAAACTGAGACACACATTAGGGTGATAAATCACAGAGTGATCACTGAAAACCTGAGGAAGCGTCGTATCAACAAGCAGTTCATTGAGGAAGAAAGAGCCATGATATCCTCAAGGGGTCTTGCTGACTTCTCTCCAGAATGTTGATGGTTAGATTTATATAGCAAACATTCTGTCTTCCCTCCTCTCATATGGGTGTGAAAGTGAGGATAATGACCTCCTGGTATACCCAACAGTAAGGACTCTTAAACAGATGGCAGAGTAAATCATCAAAAGGCTGCTGGATAAGAAATCGGGACATAAAGTTCAAATCCTGGCCGTCCTTGTTGTTAGATGACTGGGCTAGGGCAAGTGATTTAACTTCTCTAAAAACCAGTCTGTCTACAGGTACATATTATGAAGCGTTTCAAAGGGAATGAAATAAGACAATGAAAAAATACCTAACACACAGTCTAGTAAATAGATTATCGATAAAAGGTTTCTTTCCTCTTTACTTTCTTGTTTCCATCGCTTCTCAAAGCAGAGTCTGTGTAGTTAATATAAAATTGGGGATTTTAAAACAGTAAGTAGATTTTACAATAAGTGTAATATGTGTAAAATGAATAGTAAAGTGTAAAATGAATAGAATTTCGTAAGTTTGTATTGAATATTTGAGGCTGCACGTCCTATAATTGAAAATGATCTGCTTCTCTAAGTAGAAAACCATTATACCTTAAAATTATCATTATGTTCCTTCTTTTTACCCATACTTGTTGTCTTGTAGAGATTTCCAATGTGTGGAAATGTAGATTTTTCTAAAACTGTGATAATATTTATGTTTGAATCCAATATTAGTTTTACTATCACATCATTTCAGCAAATATTTAAAGAACATGACTGCGTGGCCCATTCTGTACCACAGGCTGGAAATAAGAAGTCTTTACTCTCAAGGAAATCAGGTCTAGTGGTGAAAAGCATAGATAAATTATCAACTGCATTGAGATAAGGTAAAAATTATAAATAAGGGCATGGAAAAGGCGATGCTGAGGCAAAGTGGGAACATGTAACTTTGGTCAGACAAGTGCAGAGGGGAAGGATTTAGGAAAGTTTCCTTAGATAGAATGATCTTTGAGCCAAGGTTGGCAGATAGAAGTACGGGTCTGAAGCTCAGAAGAAACACAAAGGTTCGGAAGGGACATTTGTGTCCTCAATATTTTAGTGGTAAAAGTATTGATAATATTGCTCAATGTCAGTGTGCAGAATGAGAACACAACCAAAGGCTAGTTTATTAATTAACTGGTAAATTTCATCATTTTTACAAATAACCCTAATATATCAGTAACTTACATGAAGAGGCACTTATTTCTTGCTCATTCACCTTATAATAAGAGCTGTGGTTGACCTCGGTTCTGCTGGGCATTCCTGAGCTGGGCTGGACTTGACTGGGCTCCATCAATCATTTCACCCCCGGATTCAGAATGAAGGAGAACCCATAACCTGTAAAGGCTTTTCTCTTGGTGGAGGGCAGTTGTAAAGAGACATAGTCAACTCACACAAACACAATTAAATCTTGTGCTCAGATGTGACAAATATCATATCCCATTTGCCAAAGCATATCAATGGTCATATTCAGAGTCACTGAGGCAGAGGCAGAGGAACACAATAAACAGGCAAGTCAAATGTGACGGGTGGAGATGTATGATCATTGGAAGAGGAGAATCATTGGAAACAATAATGTTTTAAAAAAATCACTATCTACCTTTTGGGGTTCCTTATTTTTTCTGAAGCTTTTTCTTCCTGTTTATTAACAATTTCGATGAGCCCTGCCATTTGCACATAGCACTTCAAATATAGTTTTTAGGGCCTCATTCCTAAATATGGATTAGACAAGCAAGGATCATCAGATACATGTCTAACACATGAAAAACCTAACACAAATCATAAAAAATGGAATTTGAGGAAAATAGAATGCCAATATTAGGCAATTTTTTTTTAAAGGTCCAAACGTCAAGTTTTAAAACAAGTAAGTTACAGAAATGTAGGTCACGGACAACATAGTGACTACAGTTAAAACTACTGTATTGTAGATATGCAAGTTACTAAGAGAGACATTAAAAAAAAAAAACCTATTAATCTTCTCAAAAAGCAAATACTCCATTTATAAAACAGAGGTTACAAAAGAAGGAATGCTCCAAAGGGGGCAGGGGGAAGAGCTCTTAAAAAAATGTCCTTTAACTAGTTCCTGAAATAATGTGACAGTAAAAGTACATATTGTACTCAAAAATAGTGTTTGAGAGAATCTCTTGGTGTACCACCATTTTACCATTTGGGATGAAATGTAGAAAGCTTATCCTAATTTATGCCCCTTAATTCTCTTCTAATATACTTGTCTTACATCTTTCCTTCACATACATTTTGAGACCATATGAAGCAATGTTCACGTCAACTACCAATCATAATTGAGAAAACTTGAGAGGAGAAGGAAAAGATACTGTATCTACCTGTATATTTGCTCTTTCTGTTGTTCTTTCTGTGTCCTGACCTTCCTAACTTCCTTTATTATTTTATTTCTGTTTTCCTGAAGTTTGACTATCAAGTGTCTTGCTGTGAACTTCTTTAGAGAAGAAATCAGGGAATACGTTGTTTGGGACTGCTTGGTTTTTTGGATCTGTAGGCTTATACCTTTTGCCAAATTTGGGAAGTCTTCAGGCATTATTTCTTTGAACGCTTTTTCCAAACCCCAACCTCTTTCTCCCTTCCTTTCAGGACTCTGATGAAATGAATGTTAGATCTTTTGATATACTCCCATAGCTATCTGAATCTGGTTTACGTTTTTCAGTCTGTTTTCTGTCTGTTGCTCAGATGAGATGATCTTTATTTTTCTGTCTTCCAGTTCACTGATTCTTTCCACTATCACCTGTAGGTGTGCTGTTGAGCACAACCATTGAGGGTTTTGTCATTTTGTTTTTTCAGTTATTGTATTTTTCTGTTCTAAACATTCCATGTGTTATGTGTGTGTGTGTATCTCTATGTATTCTATTTCTTTGCTGAGATTATTTTTCATTGTTTCAAATATAGCCATAATTGCTCATTGATGCATGTTTTATGATGGCTACTTTAAAAGCTTTGTCATCTCTGTCACGTTGGTCTTGGCATCCCTTGTTGGTGATGGTAGTGCTGTTTCCATGTAATTTAAAATTTTTCTGGTTCTTGGCATGACAAGTTGTATATATTTTTTTATTGAAACCTGGAGATTTGAGCATTATGCTATGACACATTGGATCTTAAACCTTCTATTTTATGTGGCTTCCTTTGACATGACTCCAACAAGAGAAGTGGCAGGCAAGTGGTTGTAGAAGTCTGGGTTCCCCCTCACCTCTCAATGACATCTGGGCTGGGGACTCATCATTACCACTACCACTTGACAGGGTAGGAGTTGTGGCTCCCCAGACAGCCTCGATTGACCTCATGGTGAGGGCAAGTGTGGCCTTACTACCATACGGTAGTGGTAAGAGGTTTGATTCTCCATTAGGTATCCTCTGACAGACTTCTAGCAGAGAGGGGGAGGGACATGTCACCATTGCGGGGAGCAGGGGGAATCCAGATTCCCCATCTGGTCTTGACTGACATCATGAGAATTAGGGGCTCATTATCACACAATGGGGATGAATGTCTCAACTCAATCTTCTCTGACTCCACACTAGTGAGTGTGATTGGAGTTCCTACTTACAGCCTGGTGAGAGTGAAAGTCTAGGACCCTCACTCAGCCTTTGTGGGTGGCTGGGGGTGTAGACACCTTTTTTGTGTGGTGTTTGACTGGGGTAGAGTTACTATTGTCTAAAAGTTTGCTGTCTTGTAACCCGTAACTTCCTTGGTCCTTTGACTCTAGAGAGGAGGCTTTTGTTGGAGCTTTTATTGTCTGTAATCATTGACATTTCCAGGTTTCTTTTTTTAATGTTTTATTATTTATTTTTGAGAGACAGAGAGAGTGAGTGAGCAGGGGAGGGGCAGAGAGAGAGGGAGACACAGAATCTGCAACAGGCTCCAGGCTCTGAGCTGTCAGCTCGAACTCACAGACTGTGAGATCATGACCTGAGCCGAAGTCCAGTTAACCAAATGAGCCACTCAGGTACCCCAACATTTCCAGCTATCTAATTTCTTCAGTTCCAAGTCTGAGATTCAGAAGGCTAAAAGAAAAGAAACCTTAGGAATATCATTCCTTGGGCCTCAAGGATTCTAGCCCATCTGCTTTTTTCCCATCTTTCCGAGTTATCTTATGATATATTCTTATTTTTTTAATGTTTATTTATTTATGTTGAGAGAGAGGGAGACAGACCATCAGCAGAGGAGGGGCAGAGAGAGAGGGAGAGAGAGAATCCCTGCACTGTCAGTGCAGAGCCCGATGCAGGGCTTGATCTCACGAACTGTGAGATCATGACCTGAGCTGAAAACAAGAATCGAATGCTTAACTGACTGAGCCACTCAGGCATCCCTCTATGATATATTCTTATGATATATATTATAATAAGAAGTAATACAATTATATATATATATGTGTATATATATATATGCACACACATACATATACATACATAAACATGTATACATACACACATATATACGTGTATATATACATATATGTACCTATTTTCATTTTAGGGTTTTTAGCTGTATTTAGAAGAATAGGGAGAGTAAATATACTCCATCTTTCCAGAAATGGAAGCCTCCATTGAGTTTTTAATTTCTGTTATCATTTTCTCTTTTCAAATTTTATTGATTTTCATTAATTGTTAATGACTATCCTTTTCTTGCATTTTTATCTATTTTAACTTTCTGATTATTTTTACATTTTTTTTCAGATTATTTTACTCACTCAAGTTCTTAGAATATTAATCCTGCAATTCATTGTATCTGCTGATTCCCTTCATTATGGTTCATTTCCTCCTGTGGTTTGTAATTTTTGAATGAGTATTTATCTTCAGCTTGACTATTTTCTTGCCTCGGTGAATCCCTTTCCTCCTGTATTATAGAAGCCCTAAAGAGCAATTTTGTTTCACTTCTATTGGGCACCGCTGAGAATTCACCTGTCCAGGATCAGTATTTACATTTTTAATTTATCAGCTTAGAATTCATGTCTGTACCTGGAGAATGAATTTGTATGCTATACCTGGGCATGGTGTGAGCCCTGAGTTTCAGTTCTTAATTGGGTTTTTTTTTTTTTTCCTTATCCGAAACATAAAGGAAATAGGTTTCCATGTCATTTCTTGGGACTTATGATGTTTTCTTATTCACCTGACAAACTGGGCAGCTCTTAGGGGATCCCAGCTTTTCGCTAGTGCCTGCTTCAGTCTCACGTGTGCCTACAGCCACATCTCTTATCCTGTATGGACATTAAAATCCTAGTGCCTAGCCACTACATCTTACACCTATTTGTATATCTCGGTTCAGGTTGACATCTCTTATTTGTCTGGTTGTAAATTATTTCTGGCACCTTGGGATTGTGTTAATGTTTGCTGAAGCCAGCTTATACAGGCTGGAAAGGGTTAATGGTTAAATATTCAGCAATTGGTAAACTGATCATTATAAACATGCTGATTAAAATGTGCATTTCTAAGTATTTGTGTTAGAGGTTTTGCGTTAGTTCAGAATGCCATGATGCTGAGATTAGAATTTTGTCATTGATTTAACAACGTCAGAAATCACTTAGAAAATTATTTTACTTTTCATCCAGGGCAATACCCACCTGCCCCGCCCCCCCCCCCCCCCCCCCCCACTTACAGAGATGAGAAAAGGCAGCTCAGAGATCAAATAGCAAGTGTCTATACAAGGCTTTTCCTCACTCTCTGTTTCTCCACTGCTCTTTCTACTATTTCATCCTGTGGTCTTGCCTGTGCTTGTGCAGGCAAAAGATCATTTCTCCACTTTTCTTTTAAAACAAGTTCCAATAAAAGGATGGACATGCTGAGCCTCTTTCTTCCAAGTGGCGGAATAATGGAAGGTACCATCAGGAGTTGTCCAGGCCTTGATATCTCCCTTGAGATGCCCTGGCTGGATCTATCAGAGAAGCCACTTTTGGAAGACAGATATCTTTCCGCATTTCCCCAGAGGACACCAACACTTTCCAAAGAGCCCCCATGTCAATGAAAGTTTCCAGAAGTTAGCTTCATCAAGCCTGTATATACCCAAACAGATGTCATTTTGAACCACTTCTATTTTTTCTCATTTTCTAACTTTCCCCTTCCCTCTCTTCCCATCTATTTCCCTTTGTACCTTCTTCTTCATTGTATGGGTTCTATTATTATTATTGTTATTCTTTTACTAAAGAAATCTTCGTTGAAATGCCTATCTCTTATGTGGATCCTGCGAAACTTAACAGGAACCCATGGGGGAGGGGAAGAAAAAAAAAAGAGAGGTTAGACTGGGAGAGAGCCAAAGCATAAGAGACTCTTAAAAAATGAGAACAAACTGAGGGCTGATGGGGGGTGGGAGAGAGGGGAGGGTGGGTGGTGGGTATTGAGGAGGGCATCTTTTGGGATGAACACTGGGTGTTGTATGGAAACCAATTTGACAATAAATTTCATATATTTAAAAAAAAAAAGAAATGCCTATCTAAACATCCATTAACATGCCCTATGAACATGTTTCCCAAATGCCGCATTTTTATTTATAGATTTCCAATTATTTTACCTAGGAACTAAAAAGGCAAGTGGCTTAAGATATATGTAAAGAATACATAGAAAATCAGAACCCCAAAATACCAACAGTTAGTAGTATATTTGTCATCCTCATTAAGATAACCCTTAAATAGCTTTGGATCAACACGCAATTATGATGCTAATGGGACTTCGGCTTTGGACTGTTGAGGAACCAGGGATTGATTCAGTTCAATGCCCTCTTCTGAAAAATGAGGAAGGAAAACTACAAAAGCAAGACGCAGTTCTATTTTCAAACTCACAGATTGTGCCACTCCGTGTTACCTTCTTCAAGCATGTAATAAAATCTCCTTGTCGCTTTAATGATGCAAGCTGAACTCACTTGCATTCCACTTCCGTGACAAAATAGTTTCAAAGGTCATGCTTTGTGATTCAGAGAACCAGCACTAACCAACAAATAATATGTTAGTAAGTATATGACCCTTCGGTTCCTATATGAAAATAAGCCCTCCATGATGAGCTGTCACAGGATCATCCCCATAAAAAGAAATTTCTGGGGGCGCCTGGGTGGCGCAGTCGGTTGAGCGTCCGACTTCAGCCAGGTCACGATCTCGCGGTCCGTGAGTTCGAGCCCCGCGTCGGGCTCTGCGCTGACAGCTCAGAGCCTGGAGCCTGTTTCAGATTCTGTGTCTCCCTCTCTCTGACCCTCCCCCATTCATGCTCTGTCTCTGTCTCAAAAATAAATAAACGTTAAAAAAAATTAAAAAGAAATTTCTGAACGGAAATAGCGTAGGAGTTACAATTATAATCTCTGGAGCCATACTGCCTGGGTGTGGATATTGTTTTCATCACTTCCCAGCTGTGTGACTTTGGGGACATCAGCGATGTTCTCTACGTTTTACTTTTCTCATCTACAAAATATGGATAATGAAAATTAAAACGTTTGAATATCAGATGAACCATGCATCTAGAAAACTTAACAAGACTTGGTGGTGCAAAGTCAATGCTACTTGAAGATTAGCTGTTATCATAGATTATTTTTTTTAAATGGCTGCCATTATCCCTCTTCCTATCCTGATGCTCCTCACAGAGTAATGGTACAACAACTCCATTTAGGGATGGATTCTATTTCCCCATCTCTGGAATCTGACTTGGTTTTTACCCCTTGTTTTGGCCAGCAGAAGTGATGGTGTGCCACTTTTGCACATCAGCCTTCCACCAAAGAAGGTTCAGTGGAGCCTGTGGGAAGCTGGGATCCACATGGACCAGAGCCCTGTCTGCCCAAACTGAGGTGCCAGAGAGACCAGATATAGTTAACACATTTGCCCACAGATGCACGTGGAAGCCCAGAAAAGCATTTTCAATTCACGCCTTCCAAGTATTTGGCTTGTATTTCCAAGGAAACCCACCTGCAGAGTTCTCTCGGGATAGAAGGATCAATGGAGTAGAAAAGGAAACACTGAATGTCATGCAGAAACACTCTGGTGTTTGCATTATAAACTCCACCCAACTGAAGAAAGTTTCGAGGCTTTCTATTTTTAGATCGCTTTCCTATGACGCAGAACTCCCGGTGACTAAACATCAGAGTTTGAGGACAAAAAAGTGGGGTCATTTGATGTCCCTTCTGCAGTTTTCTCTTATGGTGCTAAGTTCCCAAATCCTTCACTAGGGAAGCACTTCACCAGAATGCTGGGTACGTGTGAAACATCCTTCATGGCAGGCTATGTTTTGTGCATTTTCCCACTAATGGAAGTAACTTTAGAAGAGGGTATGTCGTCTGTGCACCTATTAGTTTGAAGGAGATGGGACAGAACATCTGTTCTGAGATCACACAGAGCTGGGTTCTATCATCAGCTCTAACTTCAACTCACTACAGGATATTGGACAAATCATCTAATTATTTATGCCTCATTTCCCCATCTATAAAATATGAGCAATAATACTTATCTTGAAGGACCCATATTAGAGTATGTAAAGCATCTAGTACCACATCACATAGAGTAATTGTTCACTTCCCATCAGAACTTTTTTTCAGAGAGAGCGAGAGAGTGGCATGTGCACATATGAGTGGGGGAGGGGCAGAGGGAGAGGGAGAGAGAGAATCTCAAGCAGACTCTGCACTGTCATCACAGAGCCCAATGTGGAGCTCAATCTCATGACCGTGAGATCATGACCTGAGCTGAAATCGAGAGTTGGACACTTAAGTGACTGAGCCACCCAGGTGCCCCCAGAACTTACATGTAAAACCAACCACGTTGGAGCAGGGGGCTGGCTCATTTGGGGCTCCTGGCTCAGTCAGTTGAGGCTCTGACTTCAGCTCAGGTCATGATCTCGCAGTCCGTGAGTTCGAGCCCCACCTCGGGTTCTGCACTGACAGCTTGCTCAGAGCCTGGAACCTGCTTCAGATTCTGTGTCTCCCTCTCTCTCTCTGCCCCTCCCCCATTCATGCTCTGTCTCTGTCTCTCAAAAATGAATAAATGTTAAAAAAAAAATTTAAACCAGGGGGGCCTGAGAGGCTCAGGCGGTTAAGCATCTGACTTCAGCTCAGGTCAGGATCTCATGGTTTGTGAGTTCGAGCCACATGTCGGGTTCTGTGCTGACAGCTCAGAGCCTAGAGCCCACTTCAGATTCTGTGTCTCCCTCTCTCTATGCTCCTCTCTCACACTCTGTATCTCTCTTAAAAATAAATAAAGATTTAAAAAAGAAATTTTAAAACCAACCGAGTTGCACATTGATCTAGTTACCTGGATAAATTATCCCCCCATGCCTTAGTGGAGCCAATGATAAAACAAGATTTTAAAAGCCATTGTATAATTCCCATGTAGAAGTATGCAAAAGCATTTTAAAACATATAAGGTGCACTACAAATGAAAAGGAGGATAATGGCATTATGATGATGATTGTGAAAATTAATGATAATAGTAATATTATCGGGGAACTATTTGGGAATCTTCCAAGGGGGCTCAGCAAGCTTCTTAAATGTCTTTTGGAAAGATGTATTTAGATGTTATTGTTACTAAATAAAAATGTCAAAGCCAGGATCCCCTCCGAACCAGAATAAAGGGATAAGGTTTGTCATTATAAATACCACCTGAACACACATGGACTGGCAGGTTCCCAGACTTAACAAACACACTTTCTTTTCTGTTGTATTTACCCTTTTTTTTTTTCACCTTTTGGCCCATTCGGTACCCACACCAGCTCCAGTGTACCCATAGCTTCTCATCATGTTCTGAGGCTTTTCTATCTTGAGACTCACACACTTGAGTGGAGGTTAATAGTGCATTTCTCGGTGTGATGCAACGTCTACCTCTGCTAGAGCGTGGAATCTGTAAGCTGAAGATCTCAGAACACACTGCATTGGCTGGGGAATGGAGTGGAAGGAAGGTGGTAGAAAGTAGAGACAGTATTTTAGGAAGTTTAGATAAGGAGGCGAAGGGAGCCTGGGGAGTAAAGAAAGGGATTCTTGTTCCTGACTAATGCTTAACAGTTAACAAAGTAACCGGAACGTTCACCCTGCTCTAGCTGTCCTGTGGACCAGTGATGGCAGGATTACTGAACCCTTTGCAAGATTATTGTACCTTCTGATCTTCTGCTCTCACCTCCATAAAATAGGAATAACTGCATACAGTCGTGTGCTGGTCAGTGTTTTAACAATCAGCTCTCTGGAGGAAAAGCCCTGATTTGTAACATTTGCCCATTTTTGTGACGTAAATAGACTCACAATGATCAATGTCAAACTACCAGTAGAACCTTCTGCACCATAGAACAACACTATATAGTATTTCCACCACACATAAGAAATAGATTTACATAGCCTAAAAAGCATAGATAATAGTAAAATATAGTACAATAATTAGGAAGTAATGAGTTTGAGTTTTCACTACCATTGCTTTCATATAATTCATTTTGAGTTAGGTTTCTGTAACAATTTAACTTTTAATAATGTCTATATTTTACAACCTGCTCTCGAAACTCCTGGAAATGTACCAGTCAGCGCTTGCTTGCTGATATGTGCCAACTCCAGCAAATCACTGATCACATTTGCTTCAAAGGCTCTTTTGAGAATTATCATGCCTCATTTTTATTGAAATCTTAAAGAAACCATATTCAAAGCTATTACTTTATATCTTTCCAAATTAGCCATCCCAAATAACCTTACCAAGTAACTTGGGATGTTGACGAAATTGATGTTACTTAGATGTTCATTGCATTGCTCCCGTGGTTCAGTCTAGCTGCCCACCATCTTTTCAGGGGTAACGGCAGCCACTTTAACCGCTGCATAGGTGACTAGAGAATGTGACGGTGGTGGCATCAATAGCAACAAAAGAGTTTTTTTGGGGGGGGGGAGAATAAGTCACGGTGGCTCGTGTCTACATTCTTTTTGCTGACATATCATATGCCTTTGGGCCTCATGGGGAGCTAGAAACAGAGAGAATGAGCTGGCAATTCTGGTGATTTGGCTGCTGAAAGAGAGCCCTAGAATTGTTGTGATGGATTTGTATCTATCATATCTACCTACAATGGCTTCAGGAGTTCCCTCAGTCAGACAGGTGGATTAAAGACACCTGTTATCAGATTCAAAAGAGGAAGATAATAGATCAGAGAAATAATTCAGTAATGCAAAAGAAAATCTGAGAAGTGGAGAGGAAAGGAGAAAAGATTGGAAAGACAGAGACCTAGAGAGAGAAAGATTCATTTACTTTCTCTCCTGAGACGAAAATCTGATCAAGCTTATTAAATGGAAGAAATCTATTATTGGAATCAGGTTTCCAGGAAAACGCTTTGGAGTAAAACTGTATCTTACCCAAGTAACACCTTTCTGTCTGGATGAAATAAGCATTAACAAAGATCCAAAGATGGGAAACAGGGAAAGATCTTCGGTCAACTTAAGAGATTCCTTTCATCCTTTTATTGTTCATACTAACAGAAAAAGCCTTTCCTTGGGCAGGCAGGAATAACATTTTAATTTTTTTTTAAGGAATAGAACATGCATTTTAAGACAAAAGGCAAAAGCTTTGACAAATGTCGGACGCAAGTGTTTGACAAGGAGTACGCGTTGAGTGTTAATGTCAATGTATTTCTTTTTCTTACTATCCATTTACTTTCTCAAGTCTTGAGAAAATGCCGCCCATATGTTGATGGGGAAAGAAAAATCTCCAATTAAGTTAACGTGGAAGGGATGCCTATCCAGGCAGCTGGAAGAAGATTGAAAAGTTCAGTCAGAGCACTCCCTTTTGTTCCTACCAGAAAAATGCGTAGAGTCAAGTCTGAAGGTCTGGACACATCTGAATGATAGGTAAGGATAGAAACGAGCAAGAAATAAAAGGTCCACAAGCAAAATAGAGGTAAATCATGTCCTAGAAACAGGTCAAGGTGACTGCTCTGAACATAGTGTGTATACGTGCCCAGGTAGGGGAAGAAGAAACTCCCCTTTCCCCCCACTACCCAGTAAAGGATTCTTGTAGCTGGTTTAGGAATAACATTGGCATGAGACAGATTAACAGAGGTAAAAAAAAAAAACAAAAAAAAAAAAAAAAAAAAAAAAAAAACTTTTTTTTTTTGTGGGCACACAGAGGTCCAATATTGAAATTGTTAACCAAAGAAATGACTTGGTGGGTAGTTTTTACACATTTTATTTATTTTTTATGTGTATTTATTAAGTTTGAGAGAGAAAGATAGAGAGAGAGAGAAAGGCAGACAGAGAGAGAGAATCCTAAGCAGCCTCCACACTGTCACTGCAGAGCCCGATGTGGGGCTCAAACTCACTACCGGTGAGATGATGACCCGAGCTGAAATCCAGAGTCGGACACTTACCCGACTGAGCCATACATTTTAGACAAAGAAACAATAAATTTGTGAAGAATTGACAGGATAAAGAATATAGGCATTTGGGCATAAGAGACTGTTGAGAACTGAGAGCAAACTGAGGGTTGATGGGGGGTGGGAGGGAGGAGAGGGTGGGTGATGGGTATTGAGGAGGGCACCTTTTGGGATGAGCACTGGGTGTTGTATGGAAACCAATTTGACAATAAATTTCATATATAAATAAAAAAAAAAAAAGAATATAGGCATTTGGGCACTTTAATTAATAAAGAATTCTAAGTGGAATTTAGGTTAAGGTAGTCGATGCGGAAAAAATAAAGGTGTGTTTCTATAGTTTTCTTGGCTTTAAAGCCCCTGTCTCTGGTGATGAGAACATTTTTTTTTTTTTAATTTCCTAGTACAGTGAAAGTATTTGTCATATGGGAGATTTGTTTCCTGCTCCCAGGGGGACTAAGGAGGGTCCGAGTGTCCTTGTATCAGCTGTTTCCCTGGGAGCTTCAATTCAAAATAATCACTGCTTCATTGTGACATGTTCAGGGGTGACCTATCCTGAGACCCTACACCCACATGCACACCTGGACACAAACTCAAAATGTAATTCAACTCATTAGTTGGGAGTGGACAATTCAGACTCTTATCTTTCAGATAATAAAAAGAGGAGACTCTTCATCTCCTTAGATAATGACTAGAGAAAACATCCCAAGTTGCTCCTGTATTGTTAGGATTTAGGTAGAAGAACTCAGCACAACCAGTAAACGTGGAAAAAATGTAGCAGAAGCCCAGTTTGCTGTTAGCATTAATTAGTCTGAAATGTAGATCTAAGGATGTCCCTCTGCCTTTTAAAATAGGTTTTTTCTTTGGAAATATTGAAAAAATAATAATTCATCGATAACTAACCCCATACGCATGCTGAGAATGATGGCAAAATCTATAACTACAAAAAAGGACTATGCTGCAAGGGGGGAAATGCAGATGATAACGAAAAAAAAAATGAAGAAATTCTTTATCCAGCACGTTAAAGGTACAGTGTCTCCACCTGCTGTAGAACAGGAGGATTCAAACCCTCCGTCACTTGGTGTTTGTCCTTTTTCTCTGATCTTAATTTTTCTTGCTTTCTTCAAGCTTATGCTTTAGAGGAAGATGGACTTGTTTGAGGTGCCAGGAGGCCACGGGCTTTTCTCTCATTTGTGGACAGACATCATTCGTGAAGCAAGAACGAGGTTGCTGTTTCCACGCCCACCCCCCCACCCCCGCACCTCGTCCACAGACCACCACCAGCTAGTTCATTTCTAGGCACTTGTCTCTGTTTATTTCACACGTTTTCCCTTCAAGGCCTCCTGATTTTTACTTTTCAGAAACTTGCAATTCGATCCCAGTTTCACAATTCTGGCAAATATCAGAACCTCGTGAGAGCAAAGAGATTTTGATTTGGTGCCTGTTTCTGGGTTTAGCCTACAATTTCCTCAAAGGGGAGATAATAAAGGAGATGTTTCCTTTAGATCACAAGAAATCCAAGCCTGGAAGATAATGTCTCTGAGAAAGTGTATTTGGTCAGCGATGAGTCGGACTCACTAATTACCGGAGTGTGGTCCCCAAGGTGACCCAGCTCATCACTGCATACAGTCAAACAAAAGCTGCCAGGCAAATCACGTCTCCCAAAATATGGTTGCTAATTTCGACACTAGCCAGAGTCTATAAGACTTTTTCTTTTCGCTCTGTCTTTTGCTGAGTACAACGTATCTGCTGCCATCAGGCAAGGAAATCGTGTGGACCCAGCTTTGTGGGAATTTGTAAGGGTCCCAAGGGTCAGTCTCACCAGACTTGGGAATTGAATACATAAAAGTACCTCAAGGGGCACATTCTCAGCAGACTTGTTCTCCAGAGTCTGACATGCCATCTTCCCTCCAGAAATACCACTCTCCAGTACTGCCAGAGAAAAGAAGTCTATGCAAATATTTCCCATATGCTGAATAAAACCCAAAGTTCCCATGAGCAAACTTCATTTGATACAGGGTATTCCTTAACCATTCCTGTCTCAGTGGGCCACAATTTAGAGAAGGAGTCATGTCTAATAGATTTCTGGAATGAGTTGGGGCATTGTGGGATGAGTGAACTCGGAATATACCAGAGTGATTTTAAAGAAGCCTGAGTTTTTGCAAGAACCAGGAATGGGAAGTTTGCTGACCTCAGTTTGGGTCTCAATTCTGCCACCAGTTGGCTATTAACTGTATGACCTTGAACAAATAACTTATCCTTTCTGAACATCAGTTTTCTCATCCATAGAATAAAAATGATATTTCCTACCTTACAGAGTTATTTCAAGGACTGAGATGAGCTTGTGAAACAATCCATAACTTGCAAAGCCCTTTCTACTCCCTTATTGTTATTAACAACAATATTTGAGAAAATCCATAATATAGTCCCCATCAAAGATATTTATTCTTTTAAGTTTATTTATTTTGAGAGAGAGAGAGAGAGAGAGCGCACAAATGGGGGAGGGGCAGAGAGAAGGGGGGAGAGAAAAAGAATACCAAGCAGGACCCATGCCATCAGCACAGAACCCAACGTGGGGCTCGAACTCACAAATCACGAGATCATGACCTGAGCCAAAACCAAGAGTCAGACGCTTAACCAACTGAGCCACCCAGGGTGCTCCAAAGATATTTCATGATATAGAGCATTGAGGAAACACAACACATTCCCAGAGGACACCATAACTCCATAAGCCCAAAAAAAGAAAAGTCAGTTAATCAGAATAGCTAGTTTTCATACCAGTGGAAAGCATAGCTATTGTTGCCTTCCTTACTCCCGGATACCTGGAGTCTCGCGGTTAGCAAAGATCAGAGCCTTAAGCTAATATCTACCAGGTGCCATGAAACGTCTTCCTTAGACACCCAAACTCTTCCCAGAGGCTGTCTAAATAGTGTAGACTGGCAGTACACAGAGGATCTTGAAGGCTTATGTAGGAGGTGGCATTACCACCCAAGACAGCTGCTCAAATGATAACCTTACAGTTTTTGCCCTGGTAGGATCAGAATCTTCCTGATTGGCCAGTCCTTTTATACCCAGCAAGGAACCTCACAGGGGGGAGGCAGTGTAGGGAACGCTCAGCTAATTAAGAGACTGTCTCAGCAAGAGGCTTTGCTTGTGCAATTGATCTTTGGGGGCACAAGCTACTGCCTCCAGCCTTGGCCTAGCTGCTACGTTATTAAGTCCTCTTCCTCCTTATTGAAGGAAGAGATGTTGGGGGAGAAAGGTCTCTGTCCTCAGAATGGTTGTTATCAAGGTCAGTGCCGAGCTGTGCAACATTGAAGCCGGAGGCGAAAGAAAAATCAGTAACACGGAGCCTGCCTTTATTGAAAATTTTGATAATTGGTTCGCTGTGGAGTTTTCTACATTAATTTTGCCTTTTAAAACTATTGCATTAAAACAGTATTTGTCTCCACGACTGGGTTTTTTGGCAGCCCTTTGTGAATGCCTTGCTTACCCTGCCCTGGTCACAGCCCTGACCCAGGCTCTCCATCCTCAGAGGAGAAAGCAGGTGACCAAATGCGGGCACAGGTACCTGCCCGTACAACTCAGTCACTGCGATGGTGGATTTCTTGTGTCAACGTGCCAGCACCACAGGGTTCCCAGCTTAAACATTATTTCTGGGTATTTCTGTGAGAGCCTTTCTGGATGAGATTAGCATTTGAATAGGTGCACTGGCTGTCCTCCCCAGGGTGGGTGGGCCTCGCCAAGCTGAGGGCCTGAGCAGAACAAAACTCAGAGAAAAGAATTCACCTATTTTTCTTCCTACCTGCCTGCTTGAGCTGGGGCATCCGTCACCTCCTACCCTTGCACTGGGATTGACTTCCCTGCTTCTCAGGCTTTGGGACATAGTCTAGAATTCTGCCATCTGCTTTCCTGGGTGTCCATCTTGCAGAGCGCAGACTTGGGACTTGTCAGCCTCAGTAACTGTGTGAACCCATTCCTAATAAAGTGTCATATGTATACGTGTGTGTGTATGTGTGTGTGATTTATGTTATGTATTATTTTGTATATAAAATTATATGTGTATATACACATATATATGGTTATTTATTGCTTGTATTTTATCTATCGCTTCTATTCTATTGCTTCTGTTTCTCTGGAGAATCCCGATTAATATAATCACCTTCCAAACTCTGGGGTGACGAGGGCACCCCTCCAAAGGTTCCAAGCCAAGTTGGAATGGGAGCTCTCCCTTTGATAAGAATGAGGCTCCCTGGTGGGGGAGGGTGGGGGGTTAAACCGGGGCGTGTCCGGCCAGGCATAGGGCTCCCTCCTGCTCCTCCCCTGTCCCAGCCACAACTGAGGGTGGCGGCCCACTTCTCTGCTCGCTTTGTGACAGGAATTGACTGCCCCAGCTGCCCCTCTCTTCTACCCACACAAAGGCGGCAAACTGAGAATCGAAAGTATCCCTTCAAACACTGCACCTGCTAACGAACTCTAATGCCTCTAACCCCTCTAGGAGAAGGGGATCTGAGATAGATAGATAGATATATTTTTAATGTTTCTTCATTTTTGAGACAGAGAGAGACAGAGCATGAACGGGGGAGGGGCAGAGAGAGAGGGAGACACAGAATCGGAAGCAGGCTCCAGGCTCTGAGCCATCAGCCCGGAGCCCGACGCGGGGTTCGAACTCACGAACCGTGAGACCGTGACCTGAGCTGAAGTCGGCCGCTCAACCGACTGCGCCACCCAGGCGCCGCGAAGGGGATCTGATAATACATGCACGGCCACACCCCTAATTGTGTTACTTCCCTCATTTCAGAAGCAAGCAGCAGGCTGCAGCAATTCAGGTTTCCTCCGAAGGAGACTCCAAGCCCAGTTCAGCCACGTGATACAGTATCCTTCATGTATCCTAACTATTTAATTCCTTGTACAGACGTCCAAGGGCAGGGGGTGGAAACTCAGATTCTAGTGGGTTCCTTGTCCCAGACCACTTTCTCCTCTTGTATTTTTAACTCCTGTGCCTTCTTTTATTCCTCTCTGCAACTCGGAGAGTCTAATTTATGAAGAGGCAAGAAAGGACGCGTTGTACCAGTCTCGGACACTTGAGCTGCCAGATCCTATTTCCCCGGCAGATACGGCAGATTGAAGAAAGAACAACTGTGGCTGAAGATTAGATTTCATTTTCTCCACGTGTTCCAACGCTTGACGCAGTCCCCGGCAGGCGGCAGCTAGCCTCCTGCCTTCAGCACAACTGGGGAAGTTCCATTGGCTCCCACAGTGGGGAGGCCCCTTTCGCCGTCAGGTCAGACCCTCTCTGCAGGCTTGTCACTCTCTCTCCATCATTCCCAACAAGTCCTGTCTGTCTTTGGAGAAAACACTAGGAAGAAGGCAGCGGTGGTATCTTTGGGAGGCAGAATGGGCTAGATGGGGCACACAACGACTTCGCCTAAATGTTACACTGGTTTTCTCTTACTCCTGTACCATCATCCCAGATTCCACTGGCTAAAGGGTTTTGCAAGTCAGTTCAACAATCACTCTACTCAGTAGGCGCATCCCAAAAGGCCCTCTACACTCTCCATTCCTGTCACTTTGCTCTGCGAGAATAATTATACTTTGGGTAGTCATTAACACCTTAGTGTGAGATGCCATAAAAATCCCTTCAGTTTTAGAAGGAAAGCAGAATATGGAATGTATGAAAGCAAGGGGACATTTTGTACCAAGGAAAGTGGAAAGGAGGAGAGAGGACCATTTTGTGGCCATTCACCTGTGTCAGGCACAGTGATGGGGAAAAGGGGCAAGGATTGAATATTACAAAATGGTGGGTTTTTTAAATTTCTAATGCTTATTTTTGAGAGAGAGAGAGAGAGAGAGAGAGAGACAGAATGTGAGCAGGGGAAGGACAGAGAGAGGGGGAGACACAGAATCCGAAGCAGGCTCCAGGCTCCGAGCTGACAGCACAGAGCCCGATGCGGGGCTTGAACCCACAAATGGTGAGATCATGACCTGAGCCGAAGTCAGACACCTAACCAACTGTGCCACCCAGGCACCCCTTGAATGTTATGAAAATAAATTTAAAATGAAAAAAACAGGGGTGATTCGGTGGCACAGTCAGTTAAGCATCCGACTCTTGATCTCTCGGCTCGAGTCATGATCTCAGTTTGTGAGTTCAAGGCCCACATCGGGTTCTGCACTGACGGTGTGGCGCCTGCTTGGGATTCTGTCCCTCCTTCACTCTGCCCCTCCCCTTCTTGTGCTCATTCTCTCTGCCCCTCTCTCTCTCTCTCAAAATAAACAAATAAACTTAAAATTTAAAAACTAGGGTATCTCCTCAAGGAAAGACTGAATGGCAAACAGAATTTTAACAAAAGCAACAAAAGAACAGAAATGAGAGAAAAACTTCTATAGCCAACGGAGATAAAATAAAGTTGCAATGGTTTCTGCTATATGGATATAGTATAGAGTCCCCTTTTATTTGCTTCTGCTCCTTGATAGGAGTTTTCTTGCTAAAATCCTCCCATATTTTGGCTTGTTTATTCTCAAATCTTATAACATCTTAGCATTTTAGGAAATCTGAATTGGACGCAGGGGCCATGGGCCCTCTTTGCCCTTCCTATGCCTCCTGCGTCCTTGCTCATTCCAGCATCCAGCTGGAGGGGTAGCTTGGCTCTCAAGAGGGCTCCTGGAATGCCCACTCCTGCCTCTGAATTTGGAGTAGCGCTGCCTCCTTCCAAGGCTAAAGAGATTTTGGATCCCACTACCGTATCCAAGAATTCTACCTGAACACACCTCCATGGCCTACATTTATCTGAAGATAAGGCTCATAAGAAAAGGACACTGCCCCGAGCCTTTAGTATCAAACTCCACCACCTGCAAATGGGCAAAATTATATTGGTTTTAGTTTCTTGTTCTGCAAGATGAACACATTTTCCCAGAAGATGCAAGTTTTTATATACTTTCCCGCTATTATTTCATGTAACAGATTCTTCTGAAACCCTAATTTGAGATGCCCAGATTTCCATTCAGTTTCCATCTTTAAAAATCAAGTACCCATTAGAGAATTCTGCCATCGCTCCCAGGGGACTGGAATGGAAATGAATAAATGAACTTTTAAAGATAATTGGCTTCCCACATGCCCTCCTGTTCCCCCTTCTCTATTTTTTGACAACCCTTCTGGGAATTGAATGGTAGAACATCTTGGGATTCTTTGGGTGTATGATGTGTGGCAGAGAACCAGTCCATGGAAATGAATCTCTTAGGAATTGAGGTGTCCTGTCCCGGGGCTGCTTCATATTGGTGGAAATTAACTAGTTCTGTTCAAACACCTGCTTCTGAACTTATTCTGCTAGATTCCCCCCATCCACATTTGTGCAGCACCCCGTTCTAGGTGCTCCTCCTTACACCGTTCAAAACATGCATTTTGAGTCCTCAATTCAAAAGGTTTTCCTATAACGTATTTATCCCAAGATGCCTTTTCCCACACGTTCCGATTTAAAGTGATGAAGTGAATCGTTCACAATCTGTTTTCAGGAAACCCTCAGG
Organism: Herpailurus yagouaroundi; assembly: GCF_014898765.1. Classification (NCBI taxonomy): domain Eukaryota; kingdom Metazoa; phylum Chordata; class Mammalia; order Carnivora; family Felidae; genus Herpailurus; species Herpailurus yagouaroundi. The sequence goes on from NW_024412376.1 coordinate 10,032,440, forward strand.
ACACGTAACCCACTCACTTAACAAATATCTGTGGATCACTAACAATTGAGGCATTCGTCCCGCTACTGAAGACAGAGCCTTGAAAGAAGCAAATAACACCCTTGCTAAGCAAAGAGTTTGTGTTCTAGCAGAGGGAGTTAGAAAATAATCAAGGAGGGGCGCCTGGGTGGCGCAGTCGGTTAAGCGTCCGACTTCAGCCAGGTCACGATCTCGCGGTCCGTGAGTTCAAGCCCCGCGTCAGGCTCTGGGCTGATGGCTCAGAGCCTGGAGCCTGTTTCCCATTCTGTGTCTCCCTCTCTCTCTGCCCCTCCCCCGTTCATGCTCTGTCTCTCTCTGTCCCAAAAATAAATAAACATTGAAAAAAAATTAAAAAAAAAAAAGAATCAAGGAAATGAGCAATATTAACTTCAAATTATTCAAACTGCTGGAACTAAAATAAGCAGGGGTCGGTGCTAGAAAGCATCCGATGAAAAGAAATATTTCCTGTAAGGCAGAATATCAAGAGGTTCCCCATTTTAGGTCTGGCAGGAAAAGAAGGCAACTCTTAGAAAGGTAACTTTTTAACTGAGATATAAAAAAGTATAAATTAGTGAGCTGTGCAAAAGCCCGGGAAGAGGATTTTAGGCAAAGGGACAAGTTCAAAGGACAAAGGGATCGAGCGACTGAGAGTGTCAGGGCAAGAAATAGAATTCTCTGGCTCTGGGACATTGTGAGCTGTGATGATGGAGAGGCAGGCAAGGGCTTGTTGCCATAATAAGGGGTCTGAATGTGATTCGAAATATAAGGAGAAAATATTTTAGCAACTACATCACCACCAGCACATGCCCACAATTAGCTGAAAATGGTACCTTAAGTACACGTGCGTATAGCTGAACTTGGGGGAGTCCCCGTCGTACAGTTCGGGCTTCATCTCCACCTACAGAGCTCCCACTGAAATCCACAAGAGACATAAACAAGGGAGTGGGTGTGACACGTTCAATCAGCTCGGTCAGTGTGGCCAAGGGTTTCCAAAACCCTTGCCATTTTCTTGAGTTGAGTGTCATAGCACATTCCTCTAACCTGGACCAATTTGGATGGCTTTAGGGTCTGTGTTATTGGGTAATTTCATCAATGATGATTTTTTAAAAGTTGCTGTTGAATTAGCAGGGGAGAAGTCAGCATTTGCAGTGAGATAATAAAGGAATCCAGTAAAAGTCCATGATGACCATAATAGGAGCTGGCTTTCCCCAAGTGCTTCCCGTTCTGAGTATTGCTGTTGGCCAGCTGCCACGGAACTGCAGAGCAAGAGGAAACACACCTCTGCTAGACACCTAGAGAAAGGACCAGCTTTAAAGGGAGAGGCATAAACTCACAATACTTTGGGGGGCAGCTGGATGGCTCAGTTGATTAAGCATCGGACTCTTGATTTCGGCTCAGGTCATGATCTCAGTTCGTGAGAGCGAGCCCCGCCTTTGTCTCTGCACTGACCGTGCAGAGCCTGCTTGGGATTCTCTCTTCCTCTCACTCTGCCCGCCCCTCCTCTCAAAACAAATAGATAAACTTTTAAAAAAGAATACTTTGAACTCTTATTGTGATTTCCGCCAGCAGATACTTCCCAGATGATGAGAGTGAGATACAGAAACAGAATACCTCAAGAGTTGAGAGTTTGGGCTTTGGAGTCAGACAGAACCAGGGTCACACCCTCACTCCCCTACACTTGCCAGCATTGTGACCTTCCGGACTGGCCCTCTTCCTCAACTCAGCAGATGGCACCTTCCTACTTGCATCCTTGACTCCTCTCTTTACATCCCATGACCAATCTGTCAGTAAATCCTAGTAGATTTGACCTTCAAAATATACCCAGAACCCAACTACATCCCACCACCTCCACTGTGGCTACCCTAGCCCAAGCCACGCGCATCTCTTTCTAGATTCGTGCAGTAGTTTTCTAATTGATCTCCCTGCCAGAGAAATCTGTTAAATCTCTTAAAAAGGAGATAGGGGAGATGTAGATTAATTCACCTGACTTTGAGTGTGGGCTGGACTGAATGACTCACTTCCAAAGAATAAGGAAGAGAAAGAGACAAACTGTCACTTCACAGTGGAGAGACCAGGCAAATGCCACCTTAACTGAGTGATCAGTGCTCACATCACCAGTGCTAACACATATAGATGTCACCCCCTCTGAAATGTTGTGATGAGAAGGACACTCGACCTCTGTGGCATTCTTCCATAAAACGATAAGCCTTGTCAAACTATGAGAATACGCTGGACAATCCCAAGTGGAGATGTTGTTTTGTTTGGCTATTTTAGAGAGAGAGACAGAGAGAGCGTGCACAGGCAGGGGAGAAGGGCAGAGGGAGGGAGGGAGGGAGAGAGAGAAACTTAAGCAGGCTCTGTGCTCAGCATAGAGCCTGAGGCCAGGCTCAATCCCAGGACCCTGGGATCATGACCTAAGCCAAAATCAAGAGTCGGCCACTCAACTGCTCAACTGACCAAGCCACCCAGGCACTCCTCGAATGTACCATTGTTATGTAAGGCATTAGTTACCATTAGGGGAAACTAGGTGAATGATATATGGTATCACTGTGTGCTGTCTTTGCACTTGTACTCTCTTTTCTCTAAGTTTAAAATTATTCCAAACTTTTGAAAATATATTAACAAACAAAAACATCAGTTAGATCATTTCATCTGTCCACTCAGAACTCCTGAAAGGCTTCCTACCTTACTGTGGCCCACAATCACATGTCTGACCCCAGGAGCTCCTTCCCATCACACTGGCCCCTAAATGCTCTTCAGACAGGAAGTACTCCTCATCTAGGGACTTTGCATTTACTTTTTCCGCTTCCTGAAGTAAGTGCTCTTCCTCCAGATGTTTGCGTGGTTGGTTCCCTCCGAATCTTTAGATCTCTTTTCAAATGTCACCTCCCCCTAAAATTTGTGTCTCCCCCTGCCTCTGACACTTCCTAAACTTGTCTCTAGATTATTTCCCTCTTCAACAGTTATTGCCTCTATTATACTCTGCATTTTATTTATTTTGTTTATCCTTTGCCTCTGCACTAGAATGGAAGCTCCCAGAAACAGAGATTTCTGACTGCTACATTCACTCCCATATTCTCAGGCCCCAGGGCAGTATCTGGTATTGTGTGAGTATTTTTCTAAGAATTAAACTCACCTTGGGTATTTAGTTCATCTCTGAATTTGTTTTCACATATGTAAAATGAAAAGAGTAGGATAATAATTGCCCATGTAATAGCTTCCTTATAAAGCATAAATGTGAGAAAGAATTTAAAGTGTTCTGTACAGTAGTTAGCATGTAAAATACTTAAGAAATTATATATTTTCACTATTTATGTTTCCATTACTAGGATTACTACCATCACTAATTACACTTCCATTACTGATTATTCACAAATAGATATAGATTTTACATCGAATTTCAACTGAATGGGAAGCTTTGTGATCTGCGATTAACCTCTAATACACGCAGAGATCCCTACCTAGGGGGATATCCATAGCTCCTTCCTCCCATTAGAAGAAATAATTTTCTGGCTTTTTATTTGGTTTTTGTTTGTTTGTTTGTTGTGGTTGTGTCTGTATGTGTTGAGTGAGAGAACTAAGCAACATACATTTTAAGTGGAGAACTTTGGCTTTATTTCTGAGTCTAAAAACAATTTGTGTCGTTCTTCAAAGGGTCTCTTCCCCTAGGATCTCTCTGAGCTCCTTTGCAAAATGGCAACAACACCATTCACACTGATTTCTGAAAATGAGCTCAGCCTGGTCTGTGCCTTTCCAAACCTACTTCACATATAACCATACATTAGGCACCCTCTGGGCTGGAGTGGCTTGTAATCTAGTTCAGAGGCATATGTGGGTGAAAAGAGAATAAATTTCAAGAAGAAAGGATTCAGACAGTATGCCTTTGTCCTGAGAAAAGACAAAAGAAAAATATCACATAGAGTCAGAAGGACTTCCTGCCTGTGAATTGCTTTTAGGTCCTTGGAAATGTGTAATGATGCATGACATCTCTATTCTTGGCTCAATCTTGATGACAATGATAAAAATGTTTATTATTAATATCCTTATCATGAAAGGCCAGGCGTACAGATAAAATGCATTATTGTATAATATTTGTTAGTAGTCATAAAATTATTATAGTATTACTTTATCATTAAAAATAAAACATTTAAAAATGTTTTAGTTTTAAAGAAACTAAAAAAATACAACTATACAAAGCCCAGTGCGAAGCACATGCTTTCTTAATATTCACAAAGCTACAAGACAGTTACTATTTTCGTCATCATTTTTAAGATAAAGAAACTGAAGCTTTGCGAGGCCAAGTAACGCGCCCACAGGGATGTGCCGGGAGATGGGAGAGAATCCGATCTACTCGAACCCAGATCTACCAGGCTCCACAGCCTGCACCCCATTCCTCCCCTGCATTTAGAAGGTCTGAAGTGGAGACGGAATACTTGGAGCAGAGCTATTTATACATGCTAATTGGGATTAGGTTTACATTTATTCTGCTGAGGTCACAAATCTTATTGTCCAGGCACACACGTCAAGTCCGATCAGGAACAACTAGACCTTGGAATTGAATTTCCTGTGCTCTTTGCCCTTAACAGCTTGCAGGTTCAAGCCTGAACGTATGTGTTATCCACCTCTGCAGCTGGGCTCTAGGAACATTTATTGGCCAAAAAGTTAAACAGCACAGGAGACATTCTTGCCCAAACTAGAGTCTTTTGTCTCCTTTCATCAGTCTCCTGGTAACATCCAGGGAAGCTGTGCACGAAGCAAGGTGAAGGTATCTTTCCAGGGAGTTCTGTGGGAAGGAAGAAAAGGATCCCTAGATGGAAGCACGATCTTACGACTTTGGTAGTCCCCTCCCCTTTCTGCAAGAAGAAACTGAGAAGCAAAGTAAAACTCATCAGTTAATAGACATCAGACACAACCAGATCTACACTGCATAACTGAAAATGTGTCTGGGGTTCCCGGCTCTCCCCTGCAGAATGGGAATGTTAGCCCACGGCTTAAAGCACTAGGTGATTGATAGCATGGCCTGAATGAGGCCTTGGGCAGGTCTGATGATAGTCGTAAACCTCAGGCAGCTTCAGCCCACACTTGCCCCCAGAATTGTACATGCTGATTTCACACTGGTTGATTTTATTTTTTTTATTTTTTATTTAAAATAAAAATTTTTTTTTCAACGTTTATTTATTTTTGGGACAGAGAGAGACAGAGCATGAACGGGGGAGGGGCAGAGAGAGAGGGAGACACAGAATGGGAAACAGGCTCCAGGCTCCAAGCCATCAGCCCAGAGCCCGACGCGGGGCTCAAACTCACGGACCGCGAGATCGTGACCTGGCTGAAGTCGGACGCCTAACCAACTGCGCCACCCAGGCGCTCCTGGTTGATTTTATTTTTGCAGGTCTAAAGAGAGGACAAGAACGAGGAAGAAACCATAATAACAAGAACAAAAGAAACCATAATTACCAAGGATTCAACACACCATTTTATGTCAACAGAGAAAAGACAGGACTATTCCTAATTGGTTTCTACCTTTTTTATCAAGGTTAATTGTTTAAAAACTAGAGAGGGTGTGGAAGGAAAACACAATTGAGAAGGAATTACAGCCCAAGCTAAAATAATGCCTCCTAACATGATATAAGTTGATCTGTCCCAGAGGAAGCTCCTAAGGTTTGGATGAGGTCACAGAAACAGGGTTGATGGACTCTGCTGACAGAGAATTCTGGCATATTCCCGTATGACATGATTATTCACATCAGTTTTGTCCCAATTCTCAGTAGGAGAAATAAAGAACCTAGAAATGTCACTTCATTACCCCATTTCCAGAAATACTATGGCATGCATTAACGAGCAGCTACAGTGTGAGAACAGAGGGTGCCTCTGCAGTTTTCCAGAATTATTGCCTTTTTCATAAACACAAGTCTAGCCGTTCCATTTTGCATGGTTGTACTGGAGCCATTAGAAAGTGGTGGTAAGGGGGTGGCTCAGGCTGCTGGGCATCCAACTCTCGGTTTCAACTCAGGTTGTGGTCTCACGGTTCGTGAGTTCGAGCCCCACATTCGGCTCTGTGCTAATCATGTGAAGCCTGCTTGGGATTCTATCTGCCCCTCCCTCATGCTTGCAAACATTCTCTCTCTCTCTCTCTCTCAAAACAAACAAACAAACAAACAAACAAACATTAAAAAAAATAAAAGAAAGTGGTAGGAAGGATGCTGTGCAGGGACACAAACACCATGCTGAGGTCAAGACAGATGGAGCCTCTTGCAATGATTTTGTGGAGAAGAGAGAAAGACATCTGTGAATGATAAATCGCTAAGTTAAATTTGTTAGCAGACAAATGTCAGCCTGTATTGCCTGATTCTGACCTCTGTCTTATTGGATTCAATGTGTTTTGTTCTGTGCTATTTTTTTAAATCCATGGCTTTGAAAAAGGTATCTTTGGTCTAATTTGCAGATGAGACAAAGTTGACAGTCAATGTAATATAAAGTGTGAGAAACAGGATTCAAAAATGTCTGATTATGTAAAGTAAAATCATGAGTTAAAAAACAATCATCAGGGACACCTGGGTGGCTCAGTCGGTTGAGCGTCGGACTTCAGTTCAGGTCACCATCTCCTGGTTCGTGGGTTCAAGCCCTGCATGGGGCTCTGTGCTGACCGCTCAGAGCCTGGAGCCTGCTTCAGATTCTGGGTCTCCCTCTCTCTCTGCCCCTCCCCCATGTACGCTCAGTCGGTCTCTGTCTCTCTCTCTTTCTCTCTCAAAAATGAATAAACATTAAAAAAATTGTAATAAAAAATAAAATAAAATAAAAAATATCATTAAGCTAAGAAGAGTATTTATGAGAAATACTACAGGAAACCAGAGGATATTCCTAATCTTCAAAGGCTTCTCACAAGTTAATTAAAAATCCCTAAAACCCCAACAGATATAAATGTACAATTCACACACACAAAAAAATTGCTAAACTTTTTAAAAGAATTATGTTCAACCACACCAACAAAATCATGGAAACAACACACTATATCCACCTATTAAAATAACAAATCTCAAAGGAATTTGGATGTCTACTTTTAGGGATAAACTTATGAAGAAATTTAGCCATCCCTACCAGTTGCCTTGAGATACTCCTTATCCTTTGACACACTTTCTATTTCTAGGAATATTTGCAACAGATATAAAAGTTCCTAAAGATGCTGTAAAAGGTGATAATTCCTGGAAAAGAGCATAGTTGCCCTCTGCCCTCACACTTTACTTGTTCATCAGTACACTGCATTGGTATTTCTGGAAATGCGGTAATGAGGTAACATTTCTAGGTTCTTTATCTTTCATACTGGCCAAAATTTGCATGCTAAGGTGCTCATCCTAGCATTAAGTGTGTAATCCAAGAGAAGAAGGAGGAGGAGAAAGAGGAGGTGACTGTGGAAGGGGAGGGGACCCAGAGCTGGAGACAGAGAGGAAAGTAGGAGGGTGTGAAAGAGAAAGCGCAAGGGAGAAGGAAGAGAGACAGGAGAGAGGGGGATGGGAAAGAAGAAAACAACAAACATATCCAAATTCAGGAAGATGGTTAATTAAATATTAGATATTCATTAAATGGAACTTTATGACCACAAAGCAAATGCTTTGAAATATGTTACATCACATGAGACAATGCTGTGATAAAGTGTTACATAAACCCTAGTGCCAGGGGCACCCAGGTGGCTCAGTTGGCTGAGCGTGTGACTCATGGCTCAGGTCATGATCTCACCGTCTGTGGGATCAAGCCCCACATTGGGCTCTGTGCTGGACATGGAGCCTGCTTAAGATTCTCTTTCTCTCTCCTGCCCCTCTTCCCTGCTCGTGCTCTATCACTCCCTAAACTTAAATAAACAAACAAATAAACAAGCAAATAAATAAGTCCTAGTGCCAAATTCCACATTAATCTCTATTAAACATCAACTGTACTAATATCATTGAGAAAACTTGTGATCTGACACAGATTTATAAGTAACACACAAATAATTAACTCCCTCTACTACAATTTTGCAAGCGAGGGCCACACTTCTCAGCACATAATCTGGAATCCATGGAAAGCATTAGTAAATGTTTGTAGAAGAAATGATTATAGAATCAGCACGTGGCTTAGCCCAAGTTTTCTAGAAGACAGAGCTACAGATGCAGCGTACGTGTTGCTCCTTGTATGGCAATGCTAGGCCGGCAAGAAGGGAGAACACGGGGTGTGAGGCAGGAAAGCGGGAAAGCAAATAAAAGGTTGTGCGTATCACACTGTCCATAACTTCACAAGAAAACTTAGCTGATTGTCCATCCACACCGAAGGCCACTATGCATTTTGGACTGATTATGCCTTAGAACAATCCAGAAGGAGAAAGGAGAAAAAAAATCTACTGGGTCCCTTCTATTTCCTGTTTGTCATTGATCAAACCTTGTCCACACCCCCATTTATCTATCTCTGCTTCCTGGTCCTTTGAGCAGCCACTGGAGAAGCCAGATCTCGTGCCCCATCACCCTTCACTGGAGTTCCGCAGAGGGGAGTTGAACCAGAGTCTCGGCTGCTCCAGCTGGGTTGAATCTGAGAACTGGAGGGGCTGAGACTTCTGCCATAATGGGAACAACAGAGGCAATGCTGGAGACTGGCCTAAAATGGGGGAGCCGAGAGAGCTAGACATGTCTTGAGAGAGGAGCCAGATGCCTCAAGACTCAATAGAGCAAGTGGCAGAGGGACCAGGAATCAGGTGGAGCCAAGCAATAATTGGAAAGATATCTACCTTGGGTATGATATCATTTGTACTTTTATTTTTGTGTCACAAATCTAATATATATAACTGTACCAGTAGAAACTGTATGTCCTGGACAAGTCACATAATCACCCCTCTGTGACTCACTAAACTCAAACCATGGACAGAGTATTGTATTCAGTTCTTACTGTCCTAATATAAGAGGAAGGATGAGTGCAAGACGAGAACATAGAAAGATAAAGATAGCCATAATCAGGAAGAGTCTGGAAAACACACTGTGTAGGACTTGTAGGTGCTAGAGTATGTGCCAAAGAAGGAGGAGGAAGAGGAAGGCAATTAATGATCTCTAAATTCTCTATCAGCTGTTAAATTTTTTTTTAACGTTTATTTATTTTTGAGACAGAGAGAGACAGAGCATGAAGGGGAGAGGGTCAGAGAGAGAGGGAGACACAGAATCTGAAACAGGCTCCAGGCTCTGAGCCATCGGCCCAGAGCCCGACGCGGGGCTCGAACTCACGGACCGCGAGATCATGACCTGAACCGAAGTCAGACGCTTAATCGACTGAGCCACCCAGGTGCCCCTCTATCAGCTGTTATATTACAGGGTCATTTGGAAATTCAACTGAAAAGTCTGGAAATATGAATCTGAAGACAGGCTAATTAAATACAAATAGGATCATAACTGAAACTTTGTACCTTTTGACCAACATCTCCGCATTTCCCACCTGTCAGCCTCTGACAGCCTCCATTTTACACTCCGCTTTTATGAGTTCCACTTTGGAGATGATGTTTGCTTATGGTAATCATTTCACAATGTACACATATATCAAAACATCACAATGTGTACCTTAAATATACACAATTTTTATTTGCCAATTATACCTCAATAAAGCTGGAGGAAACACAAATATTATGAACAAAGTGTGTTTCTTATTCAGAGATGCTAATAAAATTTTTACTATTGCTTTCCATCAGTTACCTCTGACAACACATATTGATATTTCCAGGAGGAAGATAAAAATTGCAAAGTAATAAAAAGAAAAACACTAATAATGAGAACAGCAGCAACAATAATTAAACAATATGATTGTTTTGCACACATACTGTGTACGAGAAGCACAGAGAATATTTACATCATATATATATTTGTTTTCACTACAGTCCTGTCTTGAGCAGAAGAGCTGAAACCTGGATAATATCAAAGGAGGAAGGATGGGTCTAGAATATGGGAACAGCAACAAGACCACAGCCTCAAGAATGAGAAAGTACTAATTATTGGCTTTGCACTGCGCTCCCAGGAAATGACATCTGTATCCTTGGGTTAAGTGTGAGAGCCACAAATCACCTGTTTCCTGGTGATCACAGGCTATCCACTGCCATGCCCATGCTGAGCTCCAAATAGTCATTTTCTTAAGACTTGAAGGGACATCAGTCACTTCTAATGGGACCATTTCTACAAACCTCTTTATTTTCACGCAGTTTCATTTAGGTCCTGATCAACCCTCCATCCCAACCATTTTGCTGGCCCCCGTCAGGACTGGGTTACTCCTCCGTCCTGACCGATCTCCAGAGCTTAGCATCTTAGCCACCTCTTGTCTAACGCTTTCAGAAAAATTGCCCCAAATCTGCTTTACCCAAGATCCACAAGGTGCGTCGTTAGCCAGCCTGGCCTCAAACTTGAATTATTCAAATTGAGCCAATTTGAAAATCTTACCCTTTATTGATTTATTTTTTTAGTGATATGTGGCTACAATGACTGGTGACGTTTTAGCCTACCATGCTAAAAATTGAACCAGACATTTCATCTCCAAGAAACTATGTGCTCCTACTGAATTCGGAATTCATCATGTTTAAATACTCTATTCTCATGCCACAACTGGGAATGGCATCCCAAGTCCTGAGCCTCCAATCCAGGCCATCCACAATTTGATCCCAGGCTTCCTTACTCCTGCCTCTGTGTCTGTAGTTTCCATTTGCCCAAACTGAATATGTCTTAAACCATTAAGTCTCCCACCTCTGTACCTTTATTTATACCCTCCCTCACTCCCATGATGTTATCTTCCCATGACTCTCAAAATTCTACTAATCCTGCAAATATCACAGAATCAAACCCTTTCAGGCAGCCCTCCTCGATTCCTTTATATTTCTCCCTCATCAGAGATGTTACAACATTTATTTGAGGGGCCATTCATATAACACAATTATCAAGTCCTGTTTTGTTTTGCAGAGTAACTTCCCATGTGTATATGTCTCATTTTTTTCTACTAGATTAACTGTATATTTCCTTATAATCTTTAGAAGTCCTAGCACATATTTGTTGCATAAGGTTCAATTTAGAATTACTCAGGTGCTTCCTGATCACTTATTATGCCAAGGTTTAATGATCAAATATATATATGCATGTATATAATATATATATATAATATCCTATTTCTTATTTACATATTTTATATGATTTTATATGAAATCATTAAACCTTGGCATAATAAGTATTAAAATCATCCTATTCAAATATGAATTCTAGTGGAGTAATGGTAGTCTTTGGGATACCTAGACTGAAAAATTATTTACCAAATGAGCCAGGTCTTAGTTATTTCATCTATATCACCTTATTTAACTTACCCCCAACCTAAACCCTAAGATGTAAGATTCGACCTCTCCCAGCCTCAGATTTCTCATTTGTAAAATAAAGATAAGCTATTTGTCAATCATTATATGACCAGTATATAATGGGGTAAAGGTTTGAGCCAACTTTTATTTGAACCAAAGTCCGCTGCTCTTTCCACTTTGTTATGTTTTCTTCAATGGGAATTAGGAAACCTAAATTCTAAGGCTACCTTTGGCCACCAACCTTCTTTGTGACCTGGGTCTAGTCACTTCATGTCCTTGAGCCTAAATTTCCTGGGTTCTAAACTAAGGGAGGCTAGACTACACCAATGGCTTTAAAAATGTTTGGAACATGACCTATAACAAGAAATCATACTTTAAAGGATAATACTTTATATACCTATAGGTATACACTACTTTAATACCTATTTATTACATATCTGTACATATTTATTTATATCAAAATTTTTATTACATATATACATATTTATTTATATAAAATACACATTTATTTATATAAAATACACATTTACTTATATAAAATACATTTTATTAACATTTACTATATGATTTCAATTTATTTTCTATTTTATTCTTTTTAATTATATTTTATATCACTTTTTAAAAATGTGAACCTACGATCCACTAAATTGATTTCACAACCAGATCAGAACCTAAAGCGGAAGGTTTCTGTAATCCCTTCTCGCTGTACAGGCTAAGGCTCTGACTCTTAGCTGTGTCAGAGCTGCAGCGTAGAAGCCAAGCCCACGGACTCAATCTTCAATCTGCCTTTGCCTACCAATATAAACACAGGTCAGCTAGCTGAAGGAGCCCCAGGCCATGAGCTTTTATCCGAGTTCAACCATTGACATATCCTCTGAACTAGGCCATACCACCTGCATCTACACCTTTATCTGTAAGTTAAGAAGAAGGAAAACCCTTACTGACCTCATAGAATTGCCACAGGGGAAACTCAGAATGTCGGCAGAGCCCCTTGGAAATGCCAAATGACTTCTTTGGAAGTATCTCTTTTCATGCAGCAAGAAATGTTCTATAGCCGATACCATCATGAAAGTGATATAAAAAATATACTGTCTGGAGCTCATCAATTTCTGACCTCTGGGTCTTTGACAAAAACTGAGTAGATGTTTTCATAGGCACCCGTCCTCATAAATACATGATGCCTTTGTACTAAATGGAGGGGAGAGGTAGAAGATGAGGAAATGTGATCCTTGTTTCAGAAACCATGCACAGAATCTCATTAAAGAATATATACTGTTAAATCTATTAGGAATTTTGAAGACCTTCCAATATTCCACAGAGAAACAAAGCTCCAAATAGGTAAATAATTTTTTTTCAGTTTAATTCAGTTTATTGGCTTCAAAAGAAGAGGGCTACAATTGAAAGCAAAATTTCCTAGTATACCTGGTTGCTCAAGCAAAGGTTGAGTAACCATTTGGTTAAGATGTAGTAAAGAGCACTGAAGCACACGGTGACAAAGACTAGGAGTCCTTTAAGGCCATTGATTCATTTGGCAAAAAGGTATTTGGGATCATCATCTATGTTGTGCCAATTATAAAGATGGCCCCAATTATTCCCCTTGCTATATTCTTGCCCCTTACCATATGACGTGGCATCTATTCCCATCAGAGAGTAGTCTTCCCCCTTCCCACCTCATTGAATCTGGACTGATGCTGTGACTTTACTTTGGCCAATGGGATATGGTTGATGTAACCTATGCCAGTTCTGAGCCTCTGCTTCAAGAAGCCTGCTCTCTTACAACCTTCACCAGCTACGATGAGGAAAAGCCTAGACCAGCCTCCTGGATGATGAGCCATAATCACCTCCATCACACCAGCTAATTGTCATCCAACAATAGGACATGCAAGTGAGGCCATTCTAGACCAGCCAGCTGAACACGGACCATAAACAAGACTCACTTTGATCAGCAGAGCTTAACCTAGACCAGCAGAACTAACAGACCCATAGACTCATGTACAATAATAAACACTTACTAATTTTAAGCCCCCGAGTTTTAGGGAGTTTTGATTTACAGCCATAGCTACCCAACCAGACACTGGGCTAGATAGCATTGAACAACATTGAAAGTCCTTTCCTACCCTAAGAGTAAATGATTTGTATAAAATCTTAGAACATATTGTGTGTGTGTGTGTGTGTGTGTGTGTGTGTGTGTGTGTGTGTATTTAAATGAATTAACACTTAAGTATAAGGAGAATAATCATATATTCTCCCTGCAGGCCAATGAACATGAGCATCTGCTACAGAGACTACTGCTCTAGTTTCCCTCAGACCTTCTGGGTTTCCACAGGTGGCACTGTGGTGCCAGCACCCAGTCCCCAGGAGAGGCATGCTGCCATTCCCTCTCACTCCTGCCCTGTGGGCTAGGAACCACACAGCTCCTCAGAGCACCTTTGCAGTTACCGGATATCCCTTGCCCACCCTGTGGCACTGCTGAGCTGTCCCTCCACCTAAAAAGCAGTGGTGCAAGTCTGCTCTGCCCTGGAGAAAGACCGGGGCCTGAGAGAGGCAGGTCAGCTACAGACAGAATAGTACATTTACTGCTCCTTTGAGCCCAGGATGACACACATTTGGCTTTGAAGGGTATGATTATGATGTTGGCTTAGGATGTTATATCTTTTTTTTTAATGTTAATTTAGTTTTGAGAGAGGGAGAGAGCAAGGGAGGAGGGGCAGAGAGAGAGAAAGGGAGACACAGAATCCGAAGCTGGCTCCAGGCTCTGAGCTGTCAGCACAGAGCCTGATGCAGGGCTCGAACCCACTGACCGTGAGATCATGACCTGAGCCAAAGTCAGATGCTTAACCAACTAAGCCACCCAAGTATCCCAGGTGCTCCAGGATGCTATACCTTCTAAGTGAAACTAGAAATTCCCCTCTCTCTTCTTTAATCTCTAGATTATTCTTCCTAACTTCTTCCCAGCCAGGAACATTAGAGTATTCCCAAAAATGTGTGTTCTGCTATGACAACAGAGAGCCGTGACAGAGAGATGGAACTCAATCCACTTGACCTCTCCTACTCCAGGCAGTAAGCTCAGGGGATGCTCAGGCATCCCTTCTTCTTGTTTCACTTGGTTCTTGGCTTCCTAGTATACTCTTAGCATCCAAGTCTCCAACATTTACTCTCCAACATTGACTTTTCATCAAATGAGGAGTAATTGGACCAATTCTTACTCAGGTAATAGAAATGGAATCAATCCATCAGTGAGTCCCTCTGTTATGTGTAAATATGAAGAAATACTTATTATTTTCAGGCAGGAAGAAAAGAGGAAGAAATGGACAGGATGGACAAATAACTTTGCAGTTTAAGTGAATTCAAATCCACTTGACATTTCTCCTGTTCTCTGCAAAGGACAGAGTTTGTATAGTAAACTTATTACCAGCCACCTTCCTGCCACTGTCTCTCAGGAGACTGGAAATCAGTCTACAATGGTATTCTCAGAGTTGAAAAAACAGTTTCATGCAATATTTTACTAAATAGTTCTCAGCCCTGAATAAAGGAAGGAAAAGTCAGGAACTATAGAATAGACTATTTGTTCATTCATGCAACAAATAATTATCAAGCATCCATCACATACAAGTACCCTAAAGGGGCTGTTCACCACAGAGAACAAAGATCTAGAAAATGGAAAAATGGACCCACCACCCATGCTCCATTCCCTACTCTAGAGAGAGGGCTCTTAGGCAAGGAATATTTATGATACAGGTCAGGGAAAGAGCAAGAAAACTTGTCTTAATAGAACGGGAGTCTTAGTTTATAAATAAAAGCATTAATAATAGCCATAGTAAATATCTATATCGTGTCATTATATGGCAGGCACTGCTCTCACAGGCTGTATTCTTTTTATTAATTAGGTATCAGATTTTGTTCTAAGTGCTTTTGGCAGATCAGTCATGTGATCATCACAATGCATTCATGTACAAGGCAGGTTTTGATTTCACACGTATACCTTGTATACAGGAAACTGAGGTGTGGAAAGGTTAGGAAATGTTTCATGCTCACGTTCTTGGTGAAGTCACCAATGGAGCCCAGGCAGCTTAACTCCAGAGCTTGTGCTCAGCACTCTAATGGTGACAACACACTGTCCCCATTCTGGGTCTATTTGACCTACATAGAGTCAAAGATATAGTACTAGGAGAAATATTTTTTTTTTCTGTAGATCATAAAGAGAGGGTTTCAGGAGGAAACCACTCTTCCTAATCCTCCTAGTAGAGAGATATGATGGATTTTAAAGGGTCTATTGAAAGACTAGCCACAGCTTAGGGAAACAGACACTTTTGGGTCTCTACTCAGTACCATATTTACAAAACCAGAGATAATTCCCCCAACTTCATCTTCCCCTTGGACACCTCAGGGAAATAACTGGCAGGAAGAATGAGTAGAGACAGTCACTGTGAGGAGGAAAAAAATCACTGATATTTGTAAGGGGCGTAATATTTTGAAAAAACGATTTCTTTTTCTGTCCAAGATCTGGTTAGCATGTGACAGAGCTAGGAAGTCTTAGGAGCTCATAACACTGCACTATTTCGCCTCTCTAAAGTGAAAATAAAATAAACACCCTTCGTAGCTCAAGAGTTGCTGAGGGACAAGACAAAAGCAGATAAGAGTTGAGAGAAAGGGCCCCTCATTTTCCTGCCTGTGACCTAGAACAGGAGAGGGGCATTAGGTAACAGAGGATCATGCCAGCAAAGAGGAGGAAGAGTGTTTCCCCACTGTCACTCCATTTGCTTGTCAATCATCACCTCAAGGCCTCCACACATACCTACCCACGAGTGCCTCCATCAGGGTAAAAGCTACCGAGAAAAATGAAAGAGTTGAGAAAAAGAGAAGGTATGTGAAATCTAACCCCCCAGAATCTCCTTTGGCCCACATATGGCTTCAACAGAATTCACAAATTCCTGTGTGTCCCCTGGAAGGATTTCCAAGCTAATGAGAAAGAGAAAAGCCAGGCGCTGATATCCAGAACTCGTCTGACATTCACAACCAGACCTCCGTGTTATTACAAGCTGGTCTGATGCTCACAGGCAGGCCAGTTTATTTACTTTTGGATACAAATGACCTCCCAGAATACCATGTCAAGGGACAGTGCTCTGAGACCATGATACAGCAAGACAAAAACAAGGTCACTGTGCAACACAAAACAGCTAACATGTCCCTGTGCTAAATGAGTGACTGCTACTTCCTTACAATTAAAGCTTTATTCTCATTGTAGTCTCTCCTCTATAGATAAGATGTCTTGAAATACCCAATCATGGGATTGCATTTGCTTTTTCATACCCAATCTAAAAGGAGCCTCTGCTTACTTATTAACCAATGGAAACCAAATTCTGTAATAGGTTATTTCAAACACCCTTTTACTGAGACATCCTGTACTTTCCTCATGACAACAAGAAATAAATACAGCTTCTTCAACTACAAGTATGTTTCTGCTGGCATCTAGCTGAAAGACGTTAACAGTAAGCAAGGAAGTTGGCAAGATTTCCAGAGAGAGCTGCCATATTGGGGGTGAGATGGTTTATCAGTTAGCTTTTGCTGTATAACAAAAATAGCAACAACAAAAAACTTCAATAGCCCAAGGCAAGTAGTAGTTGTAATGCATGAATATGGTGATCAGTTAGGTTGCTGATTTGCACTTGATAGGATTTCTGGGATAAGATGATTTCTGAATGATGTAGGCTGGGCTGGATGGATTAGTCACCTTGGCTATACTCCACATGGCATTCATCTTCCAGCAGGCTAGCCCTGGCATATTATCATGGTAGTGGCAGGGACACGACAGAGCAAGAGGAAACATTCATGGCCTCTTGAGGGCCTAGGCTCAGAAGTGACACAACATCATTCTGCCTCATTTTTTTTAAAAAGAAAAGAACCTATATTTACAACAAGGATCCACCACAAGTCACCACAAGATTGGGGGCAGAGGGGGGCAGGCATTGGGAATAGATTCCACCTCCTAGTGAGAGCAATTGCAAAGCCAATGGCAAAGGGCCTGGATAACAGGAAGGGTAAGGAATTGAAGCTATCACTGTGATCTGCCACAGGTGCTTTTTAGCCTGTCCAAGCTGGAGCCGAATGACAATTATAGCCAGACCTCAAGGGACTCATAATGCCAGTGAAAATGAAGTTGAGGCCTGAGCAGCCAGAATTTCCCTGCCCCACAGGCCCTGATCTAACCAAGCCAAGAGTAACCAACCAGACTTCTCTTTACACCAGCCACAGACTCCGATCATGAATCCCAGCAAGGCAAACAGCGCCCAGCAGATAAGAACATGAGTCCATAACTCCCTAGAGCCAGAAGGCACTTCTCCATAGACCCAAGCCTCAATTCTACCCCAAGTCTGTGTAAACCACATTTCTCCCCTCATATCCTTAGGTACTCTCTCCGGGTGAAGGTCCAGGGAACTGAGGGACCACATATTTTCGAGAGAGAATTGGCATTACCGAAGGGGAAGATTTAAATCATTAGTATGGGCCAAATATTATATAGGGTTGAACCCAAATTAATTTTGTTCTCATTAACCAGCAGTATGGTATCAGAATGAGACCTGAATAGGCAAAATGAAGAAGGTACGTGTTCTCTGACCATCAGAGTCACACTATGGCAAATTTGTGACCCTTGATGTATTCAACACTAGAAATTGTGACTTTTTCAAGGAATCTAAAATGTTTGAAGACCTTATCCATAAGTCTCTCTATCATATTTTCTTCCATCTCTGGCCTAGAAGACAGTATTGGAGAATTATGACTATTTCCTCCATCTAATTGGACATATTCTCTTTAGGGCCTGCCCTAATTTGTACATGTTATTTTTATTTTTCAAGTGAAATTACTTTTAAATATGTCACAGGCTATTGTGACCATCAAATTAGATAAAAGATGTGAAAGTTTTGTGAAAAGTTTGCAATGTCAAAGAAATGGCAAGTTATTTGACATGCCGTTACAATAATAACAATCTACGTGTGCTAATGGGCACTCCTTTCTCATTATCCAGGCAGAATGGTATGGTAGAAACAGCACCAGACGAAGTCAGGGTTCTCCCGTTGGGATCCCAGCCCTGGAACTCCCAAGCTGGTATGACCCTACCCAAGACCCCCCGCCGACTCCAGACCTCAATATTCTCATTAATAAAGTAAGGAGGTAGGGCTGGAGGATTTCTAAGGTCCTTCTGGGCTCTAAATAATATTTCTTTTTTTTTTTTTTTTAATTTTTTTTTCCAAGTTTTTATTTATTTTTGGGACGGAGAGAGACAGAGCATGAATGGGGGAGGGGCAGAGAGAGAGGGAGACACAGAATCGGAAACAGGCTCCAGGCTCCGAGCCATCAGCCCAGAGCCCGACGCGGGGCTCCAACTCACGGACCGCAAGATCGTGACCTGGCTGAAGTCGGACGCTTAACCGACTGCGCCACCGAGGCGCCCCTAAATAATATTTCTTGTTGACATTTTGTCCAACACAATTTTTCAATTATTTGAGGAAGAAAAAAATTAACTTTATATATACGGAAGCTCCTTTAGAGGCCTGATTTTAAAACAGTAACAAAATAATCCTTATCCTACAGTTAACTTCATTCCAGCCACTTTGAATTTATTTGCATTCATGCGGATATGTTTCTTTAGGCAGGTCTGGACTATGGCAACTAATCCTCTCCTCCTCTGTGAAGCCCTCCCTAATCTCTTTGTGTGCTTCATCATCAGCCCCACCACCATCATTGTTGACATTTGCAAGACAGCAATCTTTACTGGGTCCATCCACCCTATGCTAGGCAGCATGTTGTGAAAGCTAATGCAGCGTCTCTGATGCTCCCAAGAAGCCTGCATGGTACTCTTGATTCTCCTTGTGTCACAGAGTAAGAATCTGAACCCCAGAGAGGTTAAATATGTTGCTCAAATTCACACAACTCAGGAAGAGGTAAAGCCAGATAGCATATTCACATCTGACTAAAGGCAAAGTCCCTGTGTTTTCCTAAGTCTGTGCCTCTTGAATTCTCCTATATCAGAAGTCTCTGTACTATAAAGTTTATTCATTTGATTGTCTCTCTTCTAGATTCTCAGAAACTTGGTAGCTGAGAATATCTGGGCTCCTCATGGTCCTAGTACCTAACAATACTATACAAGCAATACTTGTAACATAAAAGATGCTCAGTAAGTGTTTGTTGATTGAATAACATATGGCCAGACAGATGATCATTTTTCCCCTGAGTATTAGATTTAATCTGCAGCTTTATGATTCCCCACAATCATGCATCATTTGCTAGTGGTATTTTAACTCAAGTTGTTGGACCTATAAGTTAAATAGGACGAAATTTCTTAAAGATTGTAGCTGTCTGAAAAGTAGTTTCAACAGGTACAAAAGAAATCCTTTAAATTATCTAAATTATCATGAACTGTTGCTTGTAAATCAATGTCCTCAAATAATTATAGACTTTGCCATAGTATCATATGCACATAAAGAGTAACTATTTATAATATAAATAACTATATATACAACTATATATATAAATAACTATTTATAATATAAATAATTATCCTATCTATGTCATGGGTCTTATGGTCCCCATCTTCAGACTGCTTAATTGCCAACCTAACCTCTTTCTTAAGCTCTGATAATATTTTCCTAATGTCTTCTGAACATTTTTATTCAATTTTCCAAGAATGATATCTAAATTTACATGTTAAAGTAAATCTTCACATCTTCTTGCTACAAGAGTAGTTTTGGGGAGATGTCTTTTATGCTTCCTGGTGCTTGGTATATAGGAGTGTAACACATATGTGATTTGACTAAGTAACACCAAATAATAGCATTGGTTCTACCACTGATGGT
This sequence comes from Herpailurus yagouaroundi, assembly GCF_014898765.1. Lineage (NCBI taxonomy): Eukaryota > Metazoa > Chordata > Mammalia > Carnivora > Felidae > Herpailurus > Herpailurus yagouaroundi. The sequence goes on from NW_024412376.1 coordinate 10,052,639, forward strand.
TCCACTTTATTTACATCACTTACAAATGAAGAATAATATTACTTATGTTTATTGTCTATTTTCAGGACTTAGAAAACTTGAAATGGCTACATCGATATAGATCTTTTTATTCAGTTACATCCTACATATAAATTTAAGTATTCACTCAAGGTGCCTGGGTGGCTCAGTCGGTTAAGCATCCACCCTCAGCTCAGGTCATGATCTCACCATTCGTGGGTTCGAACCCAGCGTCAGGCTCTGTGCTGACAGCTCAGAGCCTGGAGCCTCCTTCGGATTCCATGTCTCCCTCTCTCTCTGCCCCTCCCCGACTCGCACTCTGTCTCTCTCTCTCAAAAATACATAAACGTTAAAAAAAATATTTTTTAACATAAGTATTTACTAAGTGCATACTATGTGCTCAGCATTATCAAATACTATAGCAAATATAAAAAACAGAAGACATGTTCTCTGGTCTTGAGACTAGGGAGACAAGAGTTATACATGAAAAAAAAATAATTAGAGAACAATGCAAGGCAGAATATAATCAAGCACTAACTTGTTTAGAACTGATAATTATACCATAGCACTTCAAAAGAGGAAGAAATTATATTGTCACTATTAGAGCCCATGAAAGCGATGAAGTCATTCTTAAGCTAAAGCCTCATCTTTGAAAGTAAACTAGTCTGAGTCCCTAGGCAAAGCATCTGTTGTTATTATGGCTTCTTGTTTGTTTTTATATATACTATTTCTTCTTCTGTCTCCAAAATGAAGGTATTCCCAAGGCTTAGCTTCCAGAACTGCATTCATTTTTACCCCCCTCTCTGCTAGGAAACTATTCCAGTCACAAGCCCATGGAATCTGTGACACATCATTGCCCACCCAGTGCCAATCTAATCTTTTTCTCAAACCCCAGTCATATTGTCCCCAATGTCTTTGGATATTTTCATTCACTCTTCCCTAAATTAAGGGTGTAAATCAATCTTAACAACTTACTCCCTACAAGGGTTTCCTTTCCCTTACCTAGATATTTCTATCAGCCAGGTGAGCAATTTTTTTTTTAAGTCCCATTCATCTTAACCTCTATATTTCTCATATATTTCATCTCCCTCTTACTAGTCTACCTATAGTCTTTATTCACTCTGAAATACTCTTAACTGGTCTCCCTACTTTATTCCAGACTTTCTCTCCCTCTAGAGCCTTTCTCCAGCGTTCTGACTTTCACCAGAAACTCATCACTCAGAGGAAGGTGGTGAACTGGAACAGAAAAAGCACCTATCTTGGCCTTAAAATCATGAATAACTGGGTTTCAGTCTCAATCACAATATCATTATATGTCCTTTAAAATCTCTGAGATTTGGGGTGCCTGGGTGGCTCAGTCAGTTGAGCATCCGACTTTGTCTCAGGTCATGATCTCACAGCTCATGAGTTCAAGCCCCGCATCGGACTCTGTGCTGACAGCTAGGAGCCTGGAGCCTGCTTTGGATTCTGTGTCTCCCTCTCTCTCTGCCCCTAACCCACTCGCATTCTGTCTCCCTCTCTCTCAAAAATAAATAAACATTAAAAAAAATATTAAAATCTCTGAGATTCTTCTGTTCTCATTTCTAAACTGGGAATAATACTGCCTGTTTAGAAATACTGTTAGGATTTAAATGAGATATTATGTAAAAACCCCAGCACTGAATAAGAGCTTAATAACTAGCAACTCTTGCAATGACTGTTATTTTTCTTTTTATAAGATGGGGTAGAATATTCAAACTCCCTCAAGAAATAACTTCCAACTGTAGCTTCTGGACTACTTTAATACAATAACCAAGCATGTCTACCATATTCCTTCTCCTTATACTATTTGCCATAAATGAGATCTCTTCCCCTCATATTTCTTCCCACTAGAACAAATGCTATTTATCCTTCAAGACATTTTTCTTGTCACTGACATCCTCAATAAAGTCTCCAGCCCCCTCCTTTCTAGTCCAAAGTGAGCCCTCCTACCAAATTACCAAATCATCTTGTATTTGTTTTCTATACTAGCCTTTGAATTCAAACACATACTGGCTTGTTACATACCTTTTTTTAAAGCTCACATTAAATGAATTATTTTGGTTCCCCAGTTAGAATACAAAGCCCATGAGTGTAGGGAATACCATTTGTGTCCATAAGCCCAGCACTGTGCTCAGAGTAGGCACTTGATAAATATTTGTTGAATTGATAAATAAATAAAGGACTTCATTAATAAAACAGAGTAGCAGGAGTTGGCACAAAAATTAATGAAAGTTCGGGTCATATTTTGGTGGGAACTGAATGCTAAGAAAAGGCAGTGACATGATTAAAGTGGAAAATAGGGAAGTCTGATATATCAATGCTGCCTACAAATGGATTATGGCTGAGGACTCAAGAAGCACAGAGGTTAACCAGGAGTCTTTGTTAAGAATTAGAGGAAAGCAAATCAGTCTGGAACAATGGGAACATGATAATGGGAGTTTTCAGTGTGTATGTGTGGATTTTAAGGAAAGAAAAACAGAACAATGTGAATGAATAAATACACCTCGAAGCATAAGCAAAAAATAAGATGTCAATGTTTGAAAACTGGAGAAAGCAGACTCGAGGAAAGGAAGGGGGACACTCTGAAGACATTCTGTAGAAAACGAAGATTCAGTTTTGACTATGCTGACTGATTTTGGACATGCAAATATGGATGTCCAATGGACAAGTTTTGCAGCCAAAGTAAGAAAACTTCTTATAGACTGCCAGTGACTGAGAAAATCCCCCAAAGATGGAATACTACCTGTCTTTCTGATACTTCTTCATAAAGTTGTATGATCTTTCTATTTGTTCACCTCTGAGATAAGAAAACATCTCATAATCGAACTTATTTAGCTACCTTCTTCTATTCACGTAGGTAGCCTGGAAACCCTAGAGAACAGAGAATGTGAATAAGATCGTGTCATTCTTAAAGGTAATTCTCTCATTTTTAGACTTTCTTTGTCCTACTCTACCAAAGTTACAAACTACTAAGGGGAGTGAGATGTGAGGGGAGAATATTACCTAGATGTCTTCTTCTGGCTAAAATGAAGTGACAGGGATTTTACTTACCATCCTGCCTGAAGCAACCAAAAAAATGAACGAAATATGTGAAACAAGTTTTCAAGCACTAGACATCAGGCTATGAGAAGAGTGATCTCTGAGAGAAGGAAAATTAACATGATGAGCCTTACAATTTCCCAAACTTATTGCCTTGAAAGTTTTCCAGGCTACAATACAGGGAGGGGGAACCCAGGCAAAGCCTGGCATAGTCCTTGAGTTAAGGAGCCAGAACTGAGAATCTTAGGACATCAAAGTAGCTAGAAGAGAAGAGACCTACACAGACGAAGAATGTCAGAGATCTCCAGAGGGTCACCCCGACCAGTTCATGTGTATGAGTAAATTATCCCAGACTGAGAAAAGAACCACCCAGAAGGGCTAGAGGAAACAGTATCTGGGCTCTCAAATTCAGCCCAGAAATAGTACCTACCCCCACTATCCAGACTGATAAACATCATGATTCACAGGCCATGCAGTAGAATACTCAGAAAGGTCTCAGATAGTTATGGGGGATAATTATCCCTAGGCCCAAGCACTCCTTGCGCCCCACCTAACAAATCTTAAAAGTGAGGAGAACCAAAAGGATCAAACTGTTTCCAAATAATTTAGCTACATCCCAGAACAAAGCTCAAAAATACACATAAGTATACAGAAATAGCCACCACCCCTGAAATAAAAATCACAATATTGTGTATGCATAGAATCAGTGAAGTATGAACCAGAGTGAACAGCAAAATTAATCAATCAAAACCAACCCAGAATGGATGCAGATGTTGGAAGGAGCAGGAAAGGACATTAAAATTGCAACTGTAACTATCATCCACATCTTCAAACATTAAGATATGGATGATATAAAAATCACTCAAACAGAACTTGAAGGTGAAAACTACATGTGAGATGAAAAATACAACTGAGATGATATGAGATTAACTACAGATTAGATATTGCAGAAGAAAAGTCTGGTGAACTCGAAGACACAGTAATAGAAACTAACCCAAATGAGACAGAGAGAGAAAGACATAAATTTTTAAAAAGTGAAAAAAGTGTACATTCTCCAAATGACTTAATATACGGACAATTAGCAACCATAAAAGGGGAGAAACACAAAGCATTTGAAGAAGTAATAGTTAAAACTTTTTCTAAATTTGATGCAAATTGTAAACACACTGTTCCAAGAAATTAGGTGAAACTCAAAAACAAGAAACATGGACAAAACTATGCAAAGCACATCATAATCAAATTGCTTAAATGCAGTAATAGAGAAGAAAACTTACCAAATTTAAACAAGATTTTAATAGATGCAGACAAAGTATTCTAAAGTTTATATGGAAAGGTGAAGGAACTAGGATAGCTACAGTTATTTTACCCAATGTTAAGACTTACTGTATAATTAATTAAAAACAGCACATATGTGCCCACCTGATTTTTGACAAATATCTCAAAAGCAATTCAATGAAGGGAAGACAGTCTTTTCAACAAATGGTGCTGGAACACATATACAAAAAGATGAGTCTTAAAATCTAGACATCACACCATATACAAAAATTAATTTAAAATGGATCGTGGATTTAAATGTAAAATGTAAAACTATAAAACCTTCATAATAACACATAGGACAAGATCTTTGGGACCCAGAACTAGGTTTTAGACATGACACTAAAAACATGATCCAAAAATAAAATAATAAAAATAAAATAAAATAAAATTAATTAAAATTAAATTAAATTAAATTAAAAATGATACACTGGACTTTATCAAAATTAAAAAAAAATAATTCCATGAAAGATCCTGTTTAAAAGATGGAAAAAAGCAAGCTATAGCTTTGGAGAAAATATTCACAAACTATGAACCTGGCAAAGGTCTTATGTTTAGAAATAATAGTAAAAAATCAAATTAGAAAATAAAAATTAAATAGGTACCTGGGTGGCTTACTAGGTTAAGCTTCAGACTTTGACCCATGTCAAGATCTCACAGTTCATGGGTTCAAGCCCCGCATCACGCCCTGCACTGACAGCTCAGAGCCTGAAGCCTGCTTCAGATTCTGTGTCTCCCTCTCTCTCTGCCCCTCCTCTGCTCATGCTCTTTCTCAGTCTCTCAAAAATAAATAAACATTAAAAAAAAATTTTTTTTAAGTAGGAGTTAAGACTTACATATAAATCTTCATAGCAGCCCTATTGATACTACTCCTAATTGGAAACAAGCCAAATATACATCAAAAGGTGAACTGATAAACACGTTGCATTATTTCCATGCATTAGAAAATTACTCAGCAATAAAAAGGAAGAAGACTGTGATGCATGAGACAGCATGGATGAACCTAAAATAATTGTACTGAGTTAAAGAAGGCAAACAAAAAAGAGAACATATTGCACAATTCCATTTACATATCCATAATGATAGAAAACAGATCAGTAGCCACTGATCTGGGAATAGGAGTGGGGCAGATAAAAGAAATATAAAAAGGAATGAAGACATGTTTGGGGGGTAATGGATATGTCCATCCTACTGATTGTGATGACAGTTTTATGAGGGTATATACGTATTCTGAAATTTATTAACTTGTACATTTAAGTATGTGTGGCTCATTATATGTGAATTGTGCCTCACAGTTGTTAATAAAAAAAAAGTTACCCTTTCTCTATGTAATATCTTTATGATGATAGCTCACAAATTTCTAACTATAATTGATACTTGTTGCTTGAGACAGGGCCATTAACCTATCTCTTTACTCAACAGCTGCCTGTGGATGTCTAATTGATGTCTTAATTCAAACTGTTCACACTGAACTACTGATGTTTCTTCTCAAATATATTCTACTCACAGTTGTTCCACTTTAATGCATGGCAATTGTGGTCCTTGAATTTGGGGCCAAATAATTATTTGATCTTATCTACTCCTTATAGAAAATCCATGTCCAATCCACCTGCAAATCTGTTTATTCCACCTTCAAAAGATATCCCAGGTCTGTCCACATATTACCGTACTCACTGATACCGTGCTGGTCAAAGCTCCCGTCCTTATTGCCATTACTACCTAACTGGTTTCTTTGCCTCTTATCCTCCCCTCCTATACTTCATTCTCATCACAGAACTTCCTGTAAGATGCCAGATTTTTCCATTCCACGTCTCCAACGGACTTCTGTTTTGGCGAGGTTGGAAAATCAAAGCCCTTGCGATCACTGTTCTATTAAGTCCTAAACAATCTGCCCCATCCCCACTCCTCTCTGGACTCTCTTTTTTGTTTTCCCAACTCATTTGACTCCAGCCACATTGGCTTTCTTGCCATTCATCAAGTAAACCAGTCATACTTCCACCTCAAGAGCTTTGCACTAGCAATTTCCTCTGCCTGGAATGCTTTTCCCTTAAATATCTACATGGTGCCAAGTGGTCAAGCAATCCCTAAGCAGCAGCAGAGATTCTGCACTCACTCCCATAAATTTGGCCAGTAAGGAAACAAGCCCAAAATGGGTTTAGACAGTTCATTACTCACAGCACATAGCAGATAGTATACATGTGATGCTGGCCTTAGTTCCCTTCCTCACCCAAGTCCCACGAGGGCCATGAGAACAGCCTCAGGCTGCTGCAGTGAACACGTTTGTGTCACAGTTGAGAAACACTCAATGTAGGAGACTCCTAGTCTTATAAGGGGATTGCTATAAAATTTGCCCACCCTACCCCCCAGAAAGAGAGATTACCTTATTATCCTGGAATAAAAGCAAGTCTTTTCTGGAGAGAGGGAAGAGAGTTCATTATTCTAGAAATTCTCCAGGAAAGGAAGATATGGTCCATCTTTATTATACAACTGAGGAAATGAATCTGTCCAATTCAGTGGGACATGTGATTTCTAGCTTCCGAGGCTGTTTGTTACTCTAATGTCCTTGAAAAGATAGTTCAAAATATGTGGAAATATCAGTAGAATTTTGTCCTAACACATGGTTCTTTTTTTTTTCCTTTGAGTTTCTATCCAAATACCAACTTCTCAGAGACATCTACCTCAAACCTTCTATTACTCTTCTAATATGCCCCATTGGCACTCTTTACCCACTTGTTTCATTTTGTTCCAGAATAATTACAAACCACTTCAAAGCCATAGATAAATTTATGGTCTGCCCCCTCCCATGTGGAGAATTACATGGGGGCAGGCATTTCTGTTTTATCACTGCTATATCCAGCATCTACAACTGCTGACTCCTAATAAGCACCTACTGAATTATTTTTAAATATGAGAGACAAAAGTATAAAGGGCATTAAAGTACTCTTCCTTGTGATGCTTTGCAAAGAATTCTAACCTTTGAAGAAGTGGGTCCTCAAATAAAGGTTACCACAGGTTTTAAGGGGAAAAAAATCATTAGGTTCACAAAGTCTGGAGGCTCAGTATTCCTTCCAGAGAACCCACCGCAGCGAAGATAGATGGTTGACGGTAGTCAGACACTGCATCTTTGAATCCACTGTGGTGTCTACACCAAGCCATGCTTCCCCTGGGATGCTTCTCACCAGCCACTGAGAATAATAGTAGACTAGAAGTGGGTAATTCCTGCGCAATGGACAATTCCTTCGACAGGAATTTGGCTCAGGGACTCCCCATCAGTGTGGGCAAGCTTTTCACAGGACTGCACTGCAGGCTGAGATTTTGTTCCCACTCCTTCCTTCCCTCCTTGTTTCCATGGGTGTCACACTTGTATCATGCTCTGAAGGCTTTCCTTGGCTTCTCCTGTTCCCTTATCCTGAATCACATATGGACATTTCCCAAAAGAAAGGTCTTGTACCTCTAATCCAGTTTTCACATCTGCTTCTTCAAAGACCTAAACTAACCTACCAAGGTACAATTCGTCTGTTTTCAGTGGGGAAACACCAGTGCCATCATGTGATTATCCTGACTGTAAGGCTAATCACAGAATTACAGAAGTCAGGATCGCAAAAGTTCATTTGTTTTCATTACAGAGTAGCATCTAACCAGAGCCCAGGGCTTCACGGATTTGGGGGAACTAGTTTAAGACAGGGTGGTCTTGCTAAGTTTATCTTAGGGTGCAAAATGGTTTTCTTTCTATCCGTGCTATGTGATGTGATGATTCCTACTCCAACAGGCCATCAGTTTTGCTTTCCCTAAGAAGGTATAGAGACAAAGTTCATTGCCCTGGGAATCTGTTTACCGGTCCCAACTTGCTATTTGCTTGAAACTATGTCTCAGGCAAGCCCACTGAACATATCCGGCCCACAGACCATCTGATCCAAATTTCCACTATAAGAGATGGGGTATCAAAGGAACCTTCCCATATTCTGATTCTGCAACCTACAAGGCACTAGTAAATTGATCATCTAATAGTATCAAAATCTTCCCATTGTATTCAGTATCACAAAAGGGTAAAAATAGAAAAAGGCTTTAAAGTAAACTGTTGCAGTGGTCATTTCTCTGCCGTATTCCCCTGAAACCCGCACTTGTGGGGGCAGAGGGAGGGAGATGCGTATTTGTCCTGAATTCACTTCTCAAGTGTTCTGACCCCACACCAGCAGATACTGTCACTGCATTTGACCCAAACTAGCACTCAAACTGCATTTTCTCTTGAACACTCACGCAGAACTCAGTATGAGGCCTTCAGAACCATTGTATCCAAGCCTTTGTTTGAACAGGGTTGTCTTTTTTCCCTCATTCAGTCTGCGGTACCCTGTCGGAGTGAATCCTGCTGTTAGCCAGACAGGGGTCCCCGGAGAGGACGTGTTGGGCTCTGCATGTTTAACTTTTTATCCTTTGTGTCAACCAGTTATGTTTCTAAAACATTTCCAATCCCCTAGCTTCGCAGAAAACAAATAACTCTGCACAACCCCTCTTCCTTCATCCCTCATAAATAATCCCCAAGAAGGAGGACAGCCACAGAGACAGAGCCTGAATGCTGACGAGGTGGTGCTGCTGACTCTAGATCATTCTGCAGCTGGGCCACGAAGAATAAGAATGAATTCCAAACTTTCCTAGTGTGATAGGAACAAAGTACTGCCTGCCAGGCATGGCGACAGTACCTCACCAAGTCACAATCTTGACAGGGTCACGGGAAGAGCTCAGGACTTAGAGTCTCAGTCCAAACCCTGTAAAATACTTCCTGTATGATTTAGACAAGCAAAAAGGATTACCTCTCCAGGCCTCGTAATCTTTATCGCCTATGAAGCACGATTGTGTGGTGGTTAAATAGGTAGCTTCGCCAGCCGAATGGCTTGATTTTGAATCTGAGCTTTGCCGCTTGGTAACCACGTAACCATAGGCAAGTTACTTAAAATTCCTGTCTTAGGCAGTTTATAGGACTTGTGCTATATGGCACAGGTGGCTCCACCCTACATGTTGGCTCCACCCTACGCGTCTTCCTTACTGAGGAATACAGACTGAGATAGAGTCTGTGTCTCTGTCTCATAGCAGATTATAAGAAAGCAAATGGCCACGCAGGGAATGACTCTTAAAGCAAATGATTGAAACAGGTCTACTGTCTCTTCTACTCACATTTCATTGACTTAAGTGATGGTATCAATGTGCTAAGAAGTATATTCCTACCATGAGAAGGATAAGCGAGTCAAATGGCAAAGGGCAGGGATCTATGATCCTCTTACGCGGAAAAGGGTAAATAATTGTGTACAAAATATGATCTACCCTTTGCATCTCACTTTCTTCATCTGTAAAATAAAACTGATAATAATAGTGCACATTTCATAAGGTCGTTAGAAAGATTAAATGAGTTTTCAGATGAAAAACATTTAAAATGATGCCTGAAATACAGTAAACCCTCATTAAATGTTATTATTATCTGTCCAATAGGAATAATATAACTTTTTTCCTACCTCACAGAGATGTTCGAGGATCCTGTTATTAGTGTTTTGTTATAGATACTACATGACATGAGATAAATCATATTAAGGACTGTACGAAAGTCAGAAATTTTATTACATCAATTGCAGGCAATAATGTAGATGTGTGCCCTCCACTCATCTCCACGGAGATGCACATTGGGAAGGTTTCAGAAGGGATTATTAACAGCATAATATCTCCTGGAGATATCACCATCCTCAATAGCAAAATATATAATTTATGGAGCCCCCACTACATGTGAAGGATTATACTTAGCATCAGAAAAGAAAAGACAAATAAGATATTGTTCTTCATATGCTAACAGCCCAGCTGGAGAGACCTTCTTTATGTCTTCACTAAGTACACCAGAGAAGGGCGACATGGGTGGTGATGCAGGGCATAAATGCTACAGGAGGCCAGAGGGGAAGCGAACTTGAGGGCTACAGGTTGGGACACACTTCTCAGAGCACAGGATACTTGAACGAGCACTTTAAAAAAATATAGAATTCCAGTAACCAAACCGTGGAAGAAAAGGAAAAAGAGAAAAGAAAAAGAGAAGGCAAAGACAGTTTCTCCATTCTCAGGAAAATTTGAAACCCTAAGAATGGGCAAAAATGTTATCAATTGTAATAGTGAAAAAAAAAAAAAGGATAAATGAAACAGAATTAGGTTCCCAGGCTCCCAGTGCTGGGTGGGATGTGGGGTTCTCCCCTAGGCCTGTGATTTCTTTGGGATTGTTCTATCTTCTGCAAGTTTACTTGATGTGTTTCTCTCAAGACGCAATTTTCTCCCTACTTCTGTCTTTTTATAAGATTTTGTACCATATGAAATACATTTTCATTCAGTTGTTTTAATAACATTTATCACTTATCAACATATTATGTGTCCTGTAGAAACACATAATAATACTTATAACACCCAGTGAATTATTAAATATAAATATATATATACATTATACATATACATATACCTATACCTATATATATAAAGAGAGAGAGAGACCGACCTACCAAGGGGCCAAGCTAGTAGAGAACCAGACATTTTAACTCCAGAGAATCTTGTCTTTTCCATAACACTATTCTCTCTCCCATTAAAACAGAAGGCAGTGTGTGTGTATGTGTGTGTGTGTGCGCGCACATATCTGATTAGAGACATGTGTAGGTGTATCTTCATACTCACTTGCTTTGGTGTGGACACAGCGCCACAGGGAAATGCCTTCAGTTGATCATATGATTTTTCCCACTTGGTAAATGTCAGTACATCTGACCTTAGTTACTAATGCTGTTGATTGATTACAAGTCAGTTGCTGACTCTGAAGAATACGGAAAATTGTAAGAGTAATTTCCTGTTTCCTTGTTAGTTTATTTCAGAGCAACTGATGATTGTGCATGATGGTCACATTTTGGGGGCTAATGAGCCTAAGTGATCTAGGCAAGGGCAGTAGATTGCAGGGAGCCTGCTTGGAAGGCAGAGAGAATTGTTAGGTCTCAGGTGTCTCATCAGAGAGAAGAGTGAATACGCCAATCATACGTGTGTCTGTGGTTTTGTCTCTCTAGTGAGAGCAATTTAGCAACAGCCAAGCGATTTTTGTTTTCACTTAGCTGCCCTGTGCTCATACCTGGCCTTTTAGTATAAACCCAAGATCAGATGGGAGAAGACCTGAAAGTCATTTTTAATATGACTCCTGTCTTCCCCATCTCCCTCACCAAGTTCTCAGTGCACTGGGGTGTGTGTACATACACACAGTATGCCATACATTTCTTCTTTGTGCCAAGATCTCATGAGGCCATGAAGATCATGACTCTGTATTCCTCAGAACTTGTCATATAGTGCCTGACTTCTACCTGGGATTTCATGAAAATTTGTGGAGGGAAGAAAGCAAAGAGGGAAAAAAATCTACCTAAGCTATAGAATTTGAGAGAAAAGATTTTTAACCTAATTCCTGAGTTACAATGAGATTTTTCACGTAATTTCAAACTCCTCTACTCATGAAATTTTCTTTCCCCCTCCCTCAGGCCCCTGCAAACGTATTCATCTGTTTTGACTTGTATTACCACAAAAGCAGAGCCTGATGCAAGGATGTTTGAATAGGCAGTTTATCTGGTAAGCCAAGAGAGGTAGACGGAGAATTTGGGGGGAGAGTAAAACAGAAAAAAAAAGGAAAACCTAATATAAATATGATATATCAAGGTCAGTCATGTGGGTAGTAGGAGCTTGATTTTGCTGGGAATTTCTAAGAAACCTACAATTGTCAGAATTGTCAACTAGAGACACAGTGGAGATCCATTGTCCTGTTGTAAATGATTGTTCCAAGAGATTTCAATTCATAGTGGAAGTCCACATTTTCACATGTACCAGAAAGGCCGAGAGGGTGCCTTTTAACATCCTAACAGTAGTAGAAAAGTCCTGGGGCAGAAACCAAGAAGTCTGCAGTGCAGTTGAAGTTCAGTGAGGCCATGTAAGACAAAAATCTAACAAAGAAGTCTACCAAAGAAATCTAACACAATCCATCCCTTGAATCGCTTGGCTCCACTCATGCCCTACATAAATTCATGCCATCATGGAGCCTTCAGTATGGTAGGAGGCTCAATTTTCACAAAAGATCAATATTAGTTTGTTAGTGGAATAAGCTACAGTCTTTGCTGCTACAGTTTGTCCCAAATCCAAAATTTGTATTATCATCTCCTATCTCCACCATCCATTCCAAATATTCCTTACACTCAACCAGATCTCCAATGAACTTAAGGGTTTTCCTTTATAGGGTAACACAAACCTTTATTCCTGAGAAATTTTAGGCCTTTACTGCCTTACATTCATCAGGCCATGGTTGCCACAACTGTCCACTCATCATTCCTACTAAGCATGGAAACAGCAAGAGACACCCAATAAACCACTGAGTTTCATAGAATACACCCCATGCCACTATATATAGTAATGATCTAGGTTCTCTTGATAATCAGAGTCAATTCCATTCCAAAGGGAACCTTACTCATCCCCTTGTGTAAATGTTTTCTTCTATGGGAACTGGGAGCTCCAAACCAATGATGTATAAGAATGCATAAATGGAAAATCCAAATTCCACAAGTGGGCCACTGGGAAAGATTGTGAGAGGGACCAATCCTACTTTCACCCTTTGATTCCTTGACCCATGTTTCTAACTATTGGGGACACAGTCTCATGTATCAGCTGTTGGTTCAATGTACATACCGATTCCTGAAGGAGAGCACTCCAAACCCACAGGGTTTGTCCCCAGACTGTTGCATTGACTGTCTCAGAAGAGAGTAACTTTACAATGGTGAAATCTCACAAAGGAGCCTAAGATAACATGACTACTAAATGTAATGTGGTATCCTGGATGGGGTCCTGAAACAGAAGAAGAACATTAGGTAAAAACTAAACTGCCTTGGGAAATGAAGACTTAATTCCAACAAGGACTTCCTGAGAAATATACATCTCTCCCAAAAGTATCTATCTGAAGCAGAGACCAAGGGAGCATTTGCCCTCCAATTCCTTTCTTCTCTTTGTCAAATGTCCCAAGTGGGAGTTGATGTTCTTATACTTCCAAGCCTGAATATGTATCAGAATGGCCCAGTGGAGCCCCTGCAAGTGTTATACATGGCAAAGAATTCCCAGGGTAAAAAGCAAAAGGAAGGCATTGCTTTAGAGATGAGTTTCTGGCATTCTACATTTGTAGTAACCAGTTCCTGCAGTAATGACCAGAGCAAAGAGGTGGGCCAAAGATGTAGAAAGAAGATAAAGAATACCCAAACCCCAGCCTTAAAGTGCCAGCAAAAATATTTCTCTTGGACTGTTCAAGACGTATGGGGAGCAAGAACATTTTGCAAAGGAGTTCAGGAGGGAAATTTTTAGGCAGGAAGTGATAATATACTTGAACACTCCTCACTCTTTACTTTCACATCTTGTTTCTCTAGGCATGCTTCTCCAGTCTCTTTCCTAATCCATCCTGTGAGTAGAAAATATTTTCCTTCATTTATGGGGATGTGGTTGAGAAATTGCCAACTGGTAAGTTTACAGACCCAAGTGTGAGAGTTCTTTGCCTTTCCTGATTCAACAGGACTGAGTTGGGGTCTAGGAATTTGCATTACTAACAAGTCCTTAGGTGATGCTGATAACGTTGGTCCAGGGAGCTCACTCTAGAATCACGGTTCTAGGATAAGTAGACCAAGCTACTCAGACTTGGATTAGAAATTGTTGATGTTGGTGCAAATGTAAATGGCACCCATCTTCTAAATGGTTTTTTTGAAGAGTGCTTCTAAAGGCACTTTCTCTTCTGTACTGATTGAGCCATCCTTCCCTGTTCTGTTCATTCTTCTGGACATCTCTCTAAAGGTCGTTGGTTTCCAAACTCCACTGTGCACCTGTATCTCTCTGACCTGTTTATGGTCAATTCACGACAAGGATATAAGGTATTACATGTCATCCCAGTCAAGAAAGAAATGAATAGAAGGGGGGTAAAAATGAATTCAGGACTCACTCAAGAACAGAGCAGAGCCTGGAGAACCAATTCAATGCAAAGACTTACTCTAGAAATATAACCAGGTCAGCCAAGCACTATGTCCATGGGGGGCACTATATTCTTCCAGGAGTTCAAAAGTTTTTGCTGTTAAAAGTTCCAAGTCACAGGGTTATCAACAGTGGGCAGAACAGAATGATAAAGGATCCAAACAATTCTTGACAGGCATTTCATCATGTTCCAGCTAATCTGCACAGAGGTGGCAATAAGAAAAATACAGAAGCAAAAGTGAATCCCCAACAGGTGTCAGGGCATAGCTTTTGTCCTGTGGGAAAAAGTCTAGTTGAAATTGATAGCAGTAGCTGAGATAATAGTTATGGTGTTCAACAACATTTCTAATTTTGCTCCTTCTGAGTGCAGGCTAGGGTTCTATCACCCCACTGGAATTGAAGTTATGTTGGCCATGGGCATTGTTTTGGCTGAGGAAAGCAGTATGAACAGAGGACATACGTGTGAGTTCCAGGAAAAAGCCTACAAATGCCAGTGCACTATTCAACATAATTCTTCTGCTGTGTCACAGTGACTGGTAATGTTCCAGATGGTATAGATCTCTGTAGTATTCATCTCTGAATAAGGAAGTTGGTGGAGCAGAGCTCCCGGCAACTGAAATGGGTTCATTTTTTTTAACGTTTATTTATTTTGAGAGACAGAGTGAATGTGAGAGTGGCAGACAGAGAGACAGAGAGAGACAGAGACAAAGGGAGAGAGACAATCCCAAGCCTGCTCTGTGCTGTCAGCACAGAGCCCAACGTGGGGCTCAATCCCACGAACTGCAAGATCATGACCTGAGCTGAAATCAAAAGTCAGATGCTCAACCAACTGAGCCACCCAGGTGCCCTTGAAATGGGTTCTAATAGGAACAATAAATATACATTTATTAAACCTCTAGGATTTAGGAGTAGTTTATTACTTGAACATAACCTAGTCCATCCTGAGGGCTAGAGAGAGCCAGTATACAGGCCCATCCAGGCCAGAAAAGGAAGCACAGTGAGTTAGGGGAGACCCTGTGTCCCTGGATTTATACCTAGGAATGCCAGATGGCTCATTTTCTTGGCAGCAAGAAACCTCCAAGATAAATATCATAAGGGAGCAATCATAACTGGGCCAGTGAGGCCCAGACCTTATTCTATGTTCCTGTGTATGTGTTGAGCAGGGACATGTGAGATAGGTGCCCAAGCTTACCACTACGTTTCCTGTCTCTCGTGAACTTGGGTATGAAACCAGGGCAGGATTTTAACCCATAGATATGGACAAATCATAGACTCACCCATGAGGACCTGGGTTGGTGGCTGACACTTTTCTTTCACTGAACTCAGTCGCCAGTCTGTTCTTTAGATCCGCTCTGTCTTGGAAAGTCTGCCCTCTCCACCTTTGGTTTCACTTTCCCATCTAAAGTGAATCTCACTACTGCCTGCACAGCTTTGTTGCAGGACAATATTTGCCCTCTGGTTGCTGCCTTCCTCAGGCCAGCACGGTCTGAAGATGGAAAGAAAATCTCCTTCCCCTCCCACCTAAGAGGTGTTTTAGAGCACCTTGTCTTTTTTTGCCTGCCTACTAAGTTCCTACTGCCTGTGTGGGGATGACTGTCACGGAGCAGAGATGACTGCTAACCAATGACCTCAGTGAAAAGTCAAAAGTGTCAGCCCAGCTCTGTTTGCCACCTACTTCCCAGGCTCTTTGTGAAAACGCACCTCTCACAGGCATCTCTCTGCTGCCTCCTGACTAGTGTTTCACTTCATCATGCTTCTTCGCTTTTATAATATTAGAACTACATATACCCAAATAACAGCCGTTCCTAACAAACTGAATAGAAGATCATCTCCCCAGCCTGAGAGGGGAGAGTTGTGGGTGAGGTCCCCAGAGTATCTCGCCTAGGATTGGCCCCCCAAGGACCAGGCTTTCCCGTGGCATAATTAATGACCTCTTTGAAATAACAGTCTACCTAGGAATCACAAACATAATAGCTTTATCTCATTACCCGATTTTTCCAGGCTGCCCAGCTCTGAGAACTTCCATCTCCACTTAAATCATAAACCTCTTGGCTCTGCCTTGTGGATCATATGACCTCTTCCAGTGTCTAGCCCTCAGCCCATCAGAGTAACTGGCTTTTGATAGCAGCAAGGATGGCTTTTGGAGGCTCTCTCAAGCCTAACTTTGAAAGTTCACTTTTCTTGTAGTTTTTGTAATCATTAAACCAAAAAGACAAGCTGCTCTTTAGATATCAGCCTCCACACCGTGAAAGCCAAAGACTTCCCAAGTCTGAGGTATGTCAGTCAGGGGTCACTTAGAAACCCAACTTAACAAGATTGCTTCCCTCACTGTGTGAGCTGTTTAATTCTTTTTAGCTCTGTTCTGCTGCTGACTGATTGGCAGACAGAATTATTTCAAGGTTACTTTCCAAGGGACCATGGATACCCATGTGTAGCATGCTTGCTGGAAATCACACGTGGCAGAATTGGGATCCCGTAGGCCCTTATTTTTACCCAAGCAAATATGGGATATGCACACACCTCCATGTTCTTTTTATTTTTAATTTGGCAAATGTTTTATATATTCCATATCACTATTAATTAAACACCTCTATCTTTTTCTGGCTCTTTTTCTCTAGCTGTACCTTAAATATTGGAGTTTTCCAAAGTCATGTTTCTGTTCTTCCTTTCTCCTTTGACATACTCCTTCTGTGAACTTCCATACATTTTCATGGCTTTAAGTACCACAGTATCTGATGATGCAAAATCACAACCCCTGCCCCTGCCCCCAGCCAGATTTCCTCTCCTGAGCAGTACCTTCCTTCTTACCTGGATGCTGTATCCTTATTTTGACTCAAGCAAACCCCCAATTCACGACATGCAAGGTACCTCTCTCCTTTGCATGCTGCCCCACACTCTGCAAACCAGCCTCTAAGACCACTTCCATCACTGTGGTCTCCCTGGCCAATCTATCTACTTTTTCTGTTCTACCTAGGGTGGTGGGAAACATTCATAGCCACCAGGTTTTTTTTTTTAATTTTTTAAATGTTTTTATTTATTTTTTTGAGACAGAGACAGACAGAGCATGAGCAGGGAAGGGGCACAGAGAGAGGGAGACACAGAATCCGAAGCAGGCTCCAGGCTCTGAGCTGTCAGCACAGAGCCCGACGTGGGGCTCGAACTCACAGACTGTGAGATCATGACCTGAGCCGAAGTCAGATGCTCAACCGACTGAGCCACCCAGGTGCCCCCATAGCCACCAGTTTTGAGTCTTCTTGCTGTTCCACCTATAGGAAGGTCACATTTTCCTACCCACTAATGAGAAGTATGGTCAGGCTACAGAAATATGAGCAGATGAATGTGTGTCTGTTGCTTCTATGCAAACGGATTCAAGAGCCGTTGCATTAGTCTCCATGTTCCATTCTTCTTAGTACCTGGAGGGAAATGTTGAAATAGTGGCATCATAGCAACCCCACCCAATCTGGGTCCTTGAGCGAGTGGGAGGCATAGATCCCGCTGCCAAACTGCCTGAGCAAGAAACAGACATTTGCTGTTTTCAGCCTCTGCGATTTGGGGCTTATTTGTTAGCAACATCATGACCCTACTTTCTCTGACTGATACACATTTTCTGGCTGATGGGACCCACTTAACTAAGCAATCAAGCATCACTAACACTTTCCTTTCCTTAATTTTTTATATGCAGATGGTCAATAAGCCCAGATAGTTCTCCTCTTGAATATCCCTTAGATCAGTTTCCTTCTTTCTATTCTAATTGCCCTATCTTATTTGTAATTACTCAGTTTCCCAAACTTCCTAAATGGGTTGACTCTCATTCTTTTTTAATTACTGGAAATTTTCTATTTTTGACTCTATAGAATATGGTCATCTATTTTAAGGAATAAATCTTCGAGGACATTAGCTTTATTTTGTGAACAGACACGGTGATCTTAGAAATCCAAGCGTGCATCTATAACTACATCCAAAAGCCAAGAAACTTCATCAGAGAAGGACAGCAACTCTTTCCCAGACCAATATTTTGTGAAGTAGAGCTCTACTCCCCCAGATCACTTCTGTCAAGAGAGGAGTGAGGGTGGGGAGGGAGGCAAAGAAAAAAGCCGGACCAGCAGTTGACAGAACAGAAAGATACACACCTTCTGAACTCTTTCAGTATCTAGAATTTATGACAATCTTATTTTCCAAAGGAAGTCTGAAAACCAATCCCTCAACCCCACCGCAGGCTCCCTTACTGTTTTTCTCATCAGTCTTCTGCTTCTGTGGTTAACCACTCACTGTGAACGCAACAAACCAATGCTATTACCCGATTTTTTTTTAAAAAAAATGTTTTTAAAAAATGAGACCTAGAATGACCATTTAACCAGACCAATTCTGCACGTTTGTAGCCCAGCAAGATCACGTCCCAGGGATTCTGGTTAGCAGCTAATTTCTCTTTACACAGGGACTGACACCTGCTGCTTGCCATTAGTTTTTAGTGTGAACCTATGAGTTAAGAGAAAAGTACTGCCAAAAAATAATATTACTAAGCATTATTTTTATTAGTTCTCTTTTTATTCCTATGAGAGTTTCTCTAGGGAAGACTGTGTTAGATCTGGAAGACAGTAATGTGGAATATGCAAAAAAAAAGGTGGGGGGGGGAATATGAGTGGTGGCTGAACATTCTTCTAGCTGCAAAACCCCCAGGGGTCTCACCTGGAGCTGTATTTAAACTCACATATTTAAATCTAGAGGATAATTTCTACTGTTCAGTGCCCTATGGGATCTACAACTAATATTCCCACCTTAGATATAAATAACCAAATGACAGGCAAAAGAAATGAGGTCAGAAACAGTCTCCATAAAAAAAAACTATAGCAATTGCTGAGACTGCCACGATTATATTTTCCAAAGAGGAATAGAAAAGTGATAATAATAAAATAATATTAATTAGTTGATTATTGATTTCAGGCAAATTCTTGAAAAGGTTGATTATTGAAAAGTGATAATAATAAAATACTATTAATTAGTTGATTATTGTTTTCGGGCAAATTCTTTCTGGATTAAAATGCACTTCACCGCAGGATTGCTTTTTGATCCCTATAATCTAAATTTTGAGTTCCTTAGTTAACCATTTCCAAAACTTTCAAAATTGGCAATAATGGCAATCAGATTAATTTTTTCAGAACGGATATTTTTATGGGCAGAGATTTAAAATACACAGGTCCCTACTGCGGGTGCTGGGTGGCTCAGTCCATTAGGTGTCTGACTTGGGGTCAGGTAAGGGTCTCACAGTCTGTGGCATCCTCCCACTCTCTGCTGTCAGCACAGCGCTTTGGATCCTCAGTTCCCCTCTCTCTCTGCCCCTCCCCTGCTTGAGCGTTCTGTTTCTCTCTAAATAAATAAATAAACTTAAAAATAAATAAATAAAATATATAAGTGCCCACTGAAAATATCCTTAAGGAAAAAAGTGGTTGGTTTTTGTTGTTGTTGTTGTTGTTGTTTTCCCTGTCTAGCTCCTTCTCTGTCAACACCTGCTGATACCTGTTCCCCTAAGGACCCCGTATCTTAGTATGGGAGGCAGTGACCCGGGAAGGTGTTGAGAGAAGGAGAGAATTTAAAAGATTAAGAGCAGATCCACCAGGAAGAATAACCCTCCCACCCGCCCAGGACACCCAGCGTCGATGGGAGGCCTCCTCTGAAGTCTCGCGAGATGTTGCCAGGACTCCTAGACTTGGGAGCTCGGAATCCAGGGGCTCTGGCCAAGGAAGCGCAAGCCTACGCTGGCCAAGATCCGCCGGAGACACGTTGCCCTTTGGAATCCTCTGTCCTGTGCTTGAATGACGGACTACTGTGCGAGTGGCGAGTTGGGGACAGCCTATCCCACTGCGAGGAGAAATAAAAGGTGTGCCCCTCTGTCTCCTGCTAGTCCAGGTTGCCTAGGAGTGCTTGGAAAGCCATCACCCCGGAGGCCAACCTGCCATTGCTCCCAGACACCCCAGGCTCAAATCCGCCCAGCCAGTCCACCGCCTGGTGCTACTTGCTGAATACACATGTTCCATTTTGTGTGCAGCGTTGGGTCCGGTTGCTACATCGTTGTCATTTTTTAATTACTATTATGACTGTGTGTTTCAGCCATGGTTATTTTTGTTCACGGATACCTTTGGATGAAATACTAAAGAAACAAGTGGAAATGGGGGCAGCCAACAGAAGATAAGACTGTTTGGGGAATCTGGACGTGAGGGATTTGGAAACAATCACGAAGAGAGCGGGGCACAGGTAAGAGATGACATGGAGGGAAAAGTGAACACCAGCGGACTCGGGTATCCCACGGGAGAGAAGCCCCACATGCTCATCCTGGTCCCGCTGTCACACAGGCCACCCCAGCTTCCCAGCCCAGCCTCTCCTCTGGCCGTGCCACCGCCTCTTATAGACTGGACTTGGGTCACATTGGCTCTCTCTTGGTTTTTCAAATGTGCCTAGTCTGTCTCACCCGTTGTGTCTTTGCACATATTGTTCTCTGTGCTTGAAATACTTTCTCCCACACTTACATTGTCCCATTTCCACCCTTCCTTTCGGCCTCAGATTAAATGCCACTTCATCCAAGAGGCATTCCCTGATCCCCCCAATCTAAACAACTTCTCCTACTTACATCCTCTCCTGGACCCTGCACCTTTTTACACTTATCACAGCTCATAATGATACATGCATCCTTCACCACAGTCACATAATTTTTTTAAAATATATTTTAGAGAGAGAAAGTGAGCGGGCAGAGGGAGAGAGAGAGAGAGTCTTAAGCAGGCTCCACACTTAGCATGGAGCCCAACATGATCCCACGTCTCTGGGATCATGACCTGAGTCGGTCAAGAGTTGGATGCTCAACAGAGCGAGCCACCCAGGCACCCCAGCCACATAATTTTATGCATGTAATTTCTCCTCCTCTCTGTGCCATCAGCTTCATGAAGTGTAGGGAATTTGTTTTGCTCGTGACTGGGACTCTATATGCACAGCACGTGGCACCTGTTGGGGGGAGTCATGATTGTTGTTGAATGAAGAAGGGCAAACACAGGTGAGGAACTAACAAACTAGTAAAGCGATGAAAAAAGATTCCATTAGGAAAGAAGAGTTAGGAGGCAAAGATTATTTTAGATGTAGCTATAATAATAATCCTCATCTCTCTGCCTCTCCCATGCTCACACTCTGTCTCTCTCTGTCTCTCAATAATAAATAAACGTTAAAAAAATTAAAAAAAAAAAAGGGGGGGGCGCCTGGGTGGCTCAGTAACCGACTGCCTTCAGCTCAGGTCATGGTCTCATGGTTTGTGGGTTTGAGCCCCGCGTTGAGCTCTGTGCTGACAGCTCAGAGCCTGGAGCCTGCTTCAGATTCTGTGTCTCCCTCTCTTTGTGCCCCTCGCCTGTTCATGCTCTGTCTCTCAATAAATAAACGTTAAAAAAAAATTTTTTTTTTAATAATCCTCGTTATGTGTTCCCTCCTTTATACTTCTCAACAAATTTAACGTCCTTCATTTCTTGAAGCCCCCAGTAAGAGAAGCGGCATAGGGGGTGGGTGCAGGAGAGCCGATTGGCAGCTTATTAACCCAGCTCAAGAAACACTTGCTGTGTTTGTGGTAAGGAGTTATTTTTAGCAACAAAACCTTGCATTTTTGTCCCATTTTATGTTTTCCAACATTGGTTTGTTGATCTTGTCTACAGCTTTTTTTTTTTTTTTTTTGTGACCCTTTTCTGGCATGCCCACACCAGAGACAACTCCTATTCAGGTTGCAGCTGGATTGTCAATGTTGCAACAAAACGTTTTTGCAGACTCTTCCACAGTTACTATCCATTAGGCACCAAAATCTTGTCTACAGCTTAGTTGGATCCATCAGAGTGTCATTTCTCTTCTAGTGATACTCAGAAATTTGGAACATAGAGACAATGAAAACAGTTTAATTCAAAAGAAGGAAAAGCTGGGTGTGTGTGTTATTTTAGTAGAGTAACATAAGACTGATTTGCATCTGATTCTGCCACAATTCCCAATCTTCTCTCACTGAGAGATTATCACATCCTGGCTTAGCTCGTGGTCCTAGGTAGCGTCCATTGATATAGACTAAGATACCATAATTACCCCCACCTAATTTTCATTCTTATACAGCTCTAATATTTCTCGATCTCTATCCAAAAGGTCATTGTAGACCATCACTTCATCTAAGTCCGCTTTGGAATACTTAAGACTTTCTGCTTTACCTCCTCCTGCTATTGCCCCTACGGCCACTCTTTTCTGGTTTACCCATCTCTGTTGGATGGTGCATTTACACTTCCATGCATTGTATTACATGGTTGCGGGAGAGAGCAGCCCGGGGGTCTGGAAAACTATCACACTAATTTTTATCTGATGTATCGTGTGCACTCGACACCCAAGCAGTATTCTGTGCTGGGCTCATTTTTCTATTTGTGTGTGTGTGTGTGTGTGTGTGTGTGTGTGTGTTGCTTTAACATTTATTTATTTTTGAGACAGGGAGAGACAGAGCATGGATGGGGGAGGGTCAGAGAGAGGGAGACACAGAATCTGAAACAGGCTCCAGGCTCTGAGCTGTCAGCACAGAGCTCGACGCGGGGCTCAAACTCATGGACCGCGAGATCATGACCCGAGCCAAAGTCAGCCGCTTAACCGACTGAGCCACCCAGGCGCCCCAAAGGGCTCATTTTTCTAGCACAACACCTGCAGAGGTATCCCAACCTGTGCTTCTCTCAGCATGCCCACTGCAGCCTTCAGTGGCGGACAATTCTTTGCAGTCCTGTTGGCCACGTGACTGAATGGCCAGGCGCTAGAGTTGTACCGTCTGACCTGCTTTCACCCTATCCCTCTCGCTGGTCTGTGGAGACAGACTCCTGGGTTTCAGTGTTCACTCCACTTTGGTTGATCGTTGGGTCCTAAATATTTTTGTGATCTGACACAGGATAGGAAGGAACAACTCATGGGAAAGGCACATTGGGAAGACTACTATTATCTCAGGAGGGGAAAAAAGAAGGCCTCTTTTTCCATGTGGTTTATAAACCTTTAGTAAAAATGTAAATACTCTGGATTAGACTCAAATTGCTGCTTTCGTAGTACAAAAAAAAAAAAAAGTCCTTAATTGTTTTCTTTTCATTTTAAATCGTTCCTGAAATAATCTACAATTGCATTTTCAAGTATATTAACATAGTGGCTGTTGACATCCATCCTATTAATCCGGGTAGGTACTACTATATCTTTTTCAGATAAGGTTACTGAGCTCAAGATATTTAAAATGTCCATGGTAACACAGCTAGTCAATAGAACTGAGACAATACAACTCAGTCCTTCTGATCTGAGCCCATTGCCTTTCTGACAACAGTATGTGATCACTGGTGCTGGCAGTAAAGTGATTTCCTTTATAAATGCTCCTCTGTGCCTTTCTTCACACACCCATGCATCTGTTACGCTCTGGGGATATGGATGGGTATGTGCGGAGGGGAAGAAACTGTGAGGAGCAAATAGTAAAATATCGATAAACAGGTAAGAGAAACAAATGGAAGGATGGTGGTCCAAAAACTCTGGCATGGGTGTCGCATTGGGGAAGTGAATTTAGAACTTCCAAAAGATAAATTAAGTACGTGAAAGCATGTGATTGCTGTCCCCTCTCAAGTGAACACAGCACACACACTTATTGCAATGGCACGAACATTTTACAGGTAGTGGCTTCCTGACATCTTGAGAACTAATGAGGCTGGACTATACGAATGAGTCAAAAATAGGGTATGGCATTCCCGGACTCCAGTCCTTACTCTGTCACTAGTCACATGTCTTCCCGTTCTACGATTTTCTATTCATAACCAAGAGAAAGGAAAGGTTTTTTTTTTTCTTCCATGGGAAATTTAGACGTCAATGAAATGTTCTGAACAAAGCTAACAACTCTTTAACATCACTGTTATGCCAATGACTTACCACTAAGCCCAACAGCCATAAACCGTAACATTATTCAACCTATCTCAGGTTCATCTCAAGGGAACTTATCCCACACACAGGCTGAGCTCTTGAAGAGCTTTTCTATTGAAGTGGGTTGTGCCAATTGTCCACTTCACTTTTAAGGCAGTGTCTCAGGAAAATGACAGTGGAGAAAAGTTTCATTTGTTTGTTTTACAGTTTTTGAGTTATTACTATGATGTTATCATCGAAAAGGTGTGAGAGGTATAGAGGTATAGCTTAGGGAGAAGATAGATAGATAGATAAATAGATGGATAGATGGATGGATGGATGGATGGCATAGGACTGTTGTAAACCTCAATCATCTCAGTCAAAATGTGTCTCAAGAGCACTCAAGAGGAGGACCGGTCAAGTATTAGCAAAGATCAAAGACGTCGATCATCTTTCCTGTCACGGAACACTTTAAAAATAATCCTTATGTAGGCCACCGAAGTTAACAAACAGGGGTTTACATATAGGAATGACCCCATCTGTGCTTCTGATTCTTCAGATCTGGGATGAGATGTAGGCCAGCAGGTGGTTCTGGCGGAGGAGGTCAGAGATGTAACCTGGAAGAAACGACCCTGGACACAGACCTTCTTTTCATGAGTTTTAATTTACAGTTTTTATTGTCCTGTATTGGCCACAGGTTTGGTGGCACTCTAAGAAACTTGTCAATTTGTTGTGATTCTAAGCAAAATAAGGACCGCTTGGGATTTATTTATTAATGCTGATTTCAGGTTTTGGGTGAGAGAGCCAAGAGGACATGTCAACTCACGTTTCTGTCTGTTCCATAACTGGATAAATGTATGTTACTTTCTATTTACAGAAAACAGCACTTAGCCTGCTCTCGCAGCGCTAAAATGGATAAGGATGAATAGTGCAGACAGTTCTGTCAACTGTACTTTAAGCTGTCTAAATGGTTTCTACAAATTCCCACCTACAATGGACAAGGTCAAAAGCATCAAGGAGGTGCCACCTCATTAAGACTGAAATGCACCTGGCTCCCAGCCCCACACAATATCCTTGATGCTAAAATTAGTCCTATAAATGCCTGAATACTCCATCTTCCCATCTTGCATTTGGTCCCATTAAGCACAGAGGACAGTTAATAAGGGAAGAAAAATTAGTCTAACCAAATTAATTGGACTCTAGTAGAAGGGAGGGTGAACACTGCCATTCCGTCTATTTCTGAATGAACAATGGGGCTCCTATTCCCATAATACGGAATGCCTGTATTCTTATTTAATTCTTTCTCAGGCTTCAGGCGCACTGTGCCCCCAAGGGAGGAAGTTCAGAAGAATGTCTCTTCAATTCTTTCAAGAGAAGAGTGCTACATATACCTACACAAAAGAAAACAAACACACACACTCACACACACACACAAAAATCAGTCACACAAATAGAACCAAGGTAACTAATGGTTCCTGAAATGATATTAGTTAACCCTGTATGACGCCTTGCTCAATAATGCTCTTTTATCAGGCAGCTGAATTAATGTCTATGAGGCCCAAAGAAAATACACAGTATTCTTTAAATACATGGTTATCAGAAGAATAAGTTGTTTTCGTAAATTTTTTAAACGCTTATTTTTGAAAGAGAGCTACAGCGTGATGGGGGGAGGGGCAGAGAGACAGGGAGACACGGAATCTGAAGCAGGCTCCAGGCTCCGAGCTGTCAGGACAGAGCCCGACGCGGGGCTCGAACTCACAAACCAGAAGATTATGACCTGAGCTGAAGTCAGAATGCTTACCTGACTGAGCCACCCAAGAGCCCCAGAATAAGTTTATTTTCATGCTTACTTCTGACAAGAATAAACCAAACTAGGATTGGAAGAGAAATAGTGATTATTTAGTTCAACCCTTTCTCTGATAAGCCCGGCAGCCAGTGAAGTTTAGAGACCTACGCAGGTGACTGAGACCCTAGGTCGTCTGAAAGCTTCGGCGTTGCTCTTTCCACGGAACTTCATGCTGCTGCCATATTAGTGAGAGTTCCCCATATCATATAAAAATAATATATTTTCTATAACTCTAGTTTCCATACTTCAGGAGGCAGAAGAATCAGCTAAGATCTTCAATAAAACTCAGATTCTAGACAATCGCCCCCAGATATTCTGACATACTGGGTGATGCCAAGAAAAAAAAAGCCTTGTTTAAAAATCTGTTTTTAACAAGCCTGTGGATCCATATACGATTCTAATAAGGTTAGACCATGGGACCCACTTTGGGAAACACATGACTGATTATAATACTGCCAGAGGGGTTAAAAGACAATAGGATTCTTTTTCCATTTCATAAGAGACAAATAACGTCCCCCTGCTTTTACCTCCCAAACTGGATAAAAGTCATTTTCGTCATCTCAGTGAAACCTATAATTAGAAAGATTTCAAAGGACTTCCAGTCCTATGTCATCTGCTTCCTTCCAGATTCTGTGCCACTGACTCATGCCTCATTTTCTTCAAGACCATCTTCTGGTGTTAAAAGGAGATTTAGGGATGATCAAAAGATAAACACACCTAACACCACAATTTTACCTTATCACTCTCTAGTTCACTTCCTTGAGTCAATTCGACTTTGCACACGGTTTACGGCTCTGTGGCAGATTCTGCGACGGTCACTTAGAGACATTGAAAGCAGTCGCACACGGAGCTTCGTCAGACACCTATATCTCTTATGACACTTAACACTCTTCCTGATGGAGCAGAAACTGCACAAATGGGTGGAAATTCAGAGAGGGTAGGATGCTTCCAGTGCTGGGCAACACTGCCACGTGCTTGAGACACAGTGCCTGAGCTGGGAACAGAGGGGAAAGAACACTTCCTGAATGTGTGCAATGCACCAGGCCTTTTATGTACAGAGTGGAGAAAGAAACAAAGAGGCAGCAGCATTTCTCTGGAAAGAAAGAATAGATTTTTGTTTAGCTAAACTGTGTAATTGATAGGCAATTGAGATACTATGAAAACAGCCCGTTTGTGCATAATCCAGATAAGCTGGAGTGAGATGTCAGGAAAAACTGTGTAAGACTTTGAAGTTAGAAAAAAAAAAAAAGTCAGGGAGTCTGTCTAGCATTCCGTTGCAGGTTATCTCCTCCTTTTATTTTCTTTGAATTCTTTTAAAACTGTAAATTATAGAACACCTGTGTAAATGCAAATGACTCTAGACATGCGAGTTGTGTCCAAAAGAGAGAGTTTTTTTATTGACCCGTGAATATTGATTGATTTTGCCAATGCATATCTGAGTTTCTTTGAATTTTCTTTTGAAACAGCTGTAAATCTTACTAGCCCTTTCATTAAATGAGTTAAATGAAATATTTGTCACATGTTCATTTTTGTTCATTTGTAGTCCTGATTTTAGCTTTTAAAATTTATGTTTTCTTTAACAAACCAAAATTAAATTGTTCTTCATAAGAATGTAAGATCAGTTTAGTTTCTCCAGAGAGAATAAAAGGGGGGGGGGGGGGGGGAACAGAGAGACAGGCCTAAGGGTCAGTAAGTCATGACAGAATAAAGCTTTACGGGCAAAGACCAGTGAACTATCCTACTGGCAAGCATAACCTAGAGACTTTTAACATTTTTGATTGGTTGTACTTCCCCCTTCATTACTCCCAAACTTTTACTTTAATATTTTCTTCTAAATTTGTTTATTTATTTTGAGAGAGACAGGCGTGAGCAGGGGAGGGGCAGAGAGAGGAGGAAAGAGAGAGAATCCCAAGCAGGCTCCATGCTGCCAACGCAGAGCCCAATGTGGAGCTCAAACTCACAAAACCATGAGATCACGACCTGAGCCAAAACCAAGAGTTGGACACTCAACCGACTGAGCCACCCAGGCGTCCCATTACTCTCCAACTTTTAATGCATTTTCCTGTTCAGACTGCAAGAGTCCTGGTCAGTAAAATTTAATAAGGAACATAGCAGGCAGGTGGAAAAGGCAGAGCTGAAGTTGGCAATGCATAGAAACAGAGGTTAAAGCCTGGAAGGCCCAGGTGAAATAAAAGAATTTTCCAAATCCTGCAAGATATCTGGAAGGATACTGGGATATCCAATGTATGATCGATGGGTGGTCCAACTAATATTTATTCATGTTTCTTTTTAACTAATAAAATTTCTTTTCAGAGCAATGAGGCTCACAGAAGAATTGAGAAGAGAGTACAGTGAGTCCCCATACACCTCCTGTCTCCCCCCACGCACAACCTCCCCCACCACGGACACCCTGTACCACAGTGGTAGGTTTGTTACAACTGATCACCTACGCTGGCACATCATTATCACCCAAAGTCCTTACGTTTCCTTAGGGTTCACTCTTGGGATTATCCATTCTATCAGTTTGGACCAAGGTATCATGCCCTGCACCTACCATTGTAGCATTTGATGTTACATTTTAAGGATGAGTTAATACAAGCTGAATGACTTAGCCAGATCCAGGACCTGACATCCAGGTACCACAGTTCAAATCTTCCTCTAAGTAACCAGGCAAGGTAGCTCTTATTAGCTCTATTTTGGACAAGAGGAAGCTTAGACTCAGGGACGTAAATTGACTTGATCAAGCGCCAACAGCTTATGAGAGATAGAACTCTATCAATTGGTCTGACTCCAGCATCACTCTTGCCGTGATTTTGTGCTGCCTCCTAACGTATCTATATCTGTACTTGTGAAAATGGTACGAGGTGAAACACTTTTTTTTTTTTTTTTTTTTGGCTTTTAGCTGAGGTACTAAGCAAGCGAAGCTCTGCCCAAAACATGAACAACATCAAGAGGACCAGGGAGAAACCTATCACAAGTCAGTTACACCTCAGCCAGCAGAGCTGAGCCTACAGGCCACACTGAGGAAGGTACTTGGATACATTTTAAGCACTTTTTGGAGCCTCTCAAAAATAAGAAAAAAAAAAAGGAGAAAGAAAGAAATGGGTTTCTAATTGCAGTGCTCAGTTTCTGAGCTCCTTAAATGCAAAGGATTAAGTTCTCACACCTTTCAGGATGAATGATAATTTACCAGTAAAGAGAGACATATTAGGCCTGTCATAGGCAGATTTTGTAATAATCAGGGCTGCATTTGCAAGGGAATCAAGGTTCCACGTTGCCAGTTTCAGCTTTTCTAGTTAGATTAACTTCTTCAACAACACATCCTTCTGGGAGGAAATTAAGGAAAGAGTCAGGGAAAGGATATATTCAAATGAAAGCAATACGCCACTAAGTTTATCTGGCTTTATTTGTTAGGAGTTAGGAGAAGACAATGAGATCAAAACACACGAGCACCTATTTGAGAATCCAAGCTTTTCTCTCTGTTTCTTTTGTAAATCATTGCCCCTTCTCTCTGTATCTCCCCTGTGCAAAAAAAAACAAACAAACCAAAAACAAAAAAAAAACATGGCCCTGAAATTGTCACCCTCTTGTCCTCTAGAAGCCACCTCCCTCCTACCCACCCTTCCTTCTCCCCCCAACTAGAATATCAGCTAAAACAGCATCTGCCACATCCTCAAAGAAATCTTCCTTAACCACCCTAGCTTAACCTTGACCTTCACTCAGCCACTTCTCTTCAGTTGCCCTCGACTCCTTCCCTACCCTTCTTTATTTTGCTTCAAAGTACTCATCACTAACTCAAATTATATTACATCTCTGTCTGTTTATTGTCTATCCTCTGCCCACCCAGCCACAAGAACATATGTGCCGTGAGAACAGGGGCATTTTTAGAAATGATCATTGACATTTTCTCAGCCTCCAGGATAGTTTCTGGGACACAGATAAATGTTTCATAAATATTTGTTAAATCAATAAGTGACTAAAACATGTAACGAGATGGGTAGGGAAGGAGGGTGCCACGTGCAGAGCTGTCTCTAATTTTCCCCTCTTCTTCCAACTCAGTGATCTCCCTGGACTGAATGAGGCCAGTCACAGATCTGCCACCACCAAGCCAGTCCTTAGAGGGACCTATGAAGTTGTGTGTTTGTGATGTCCTATTATGCTGGTTGAACCTTACCAAGACTATTTGTTTACCCACTGATGGACCCATAAGCTACTTGTACATCTTACCAGATACTTACCTTTAGAAACCCCTGGCAAACAAACAAACAAACAAATCATAATGGTGCCTCAAAGGGTTTGGGAAATGGATAGATCTAAAAGCACGGGAAAGTTTTTTTTTTAATTTTTTTAATGTTTATTTATTTTTGAGAGAGAGAGAGAGAGAGCACAAGTGGGGAAGGGTAGAGAGAGAAGGAGACACAGAACCTGAAGCAGGCTCCAGGCTCCCAGCTGTCAGCACAGAGCAGGACGCAGCATTTGAACTCACAAATCATGAGACTGTGACCTGAGTCGAAGTTGGATGCTTAACCAGCTGAGCCACCCATGTGCCCCAAACGTGGGAAAGCTTTCTTAGTTACAAGGTTTGAAGGAAAGAATTCAGAATTACAGAATTGAATTCAGACCGTTTGTAATTTGGCCACAGTCTATCTTGTCTGGGTAGATTTGTGTTTAAAACCCTTCAAGGTTCAGAGAACTCTCTCTCCCTTCCAAAACCTATGTCTGGCCTTCAGTCTATGTGTAGTGTCCTGATTAGTTCTGTTCCAGCCTTGGGTACTGTTGTTTGCTGCACTTTTGTGGGTTATTGCTGTGGCCTTTATAGATGTACAGTGTCTTGGCACCTTATAAAGAAAGGACTAGGATTAGGGTCTTTTTGCATATATTGGAGAAACCACTGGCCCTTCCAGTACATTCTCCTGGCCAAGTCATCCATTGTGTTCTCTTCCTTGGTTCATTTCTTTCAGTCCTAGGCCTAGAACATACAGGCAGGTGAGGGAGGCAGCAATACTACAGAATGGAAAGTTCATGGGCTTTATAATTACAGTTCAGAGATTAAATTATGGCTTTGGAACATTCTAGAGGTGTAGCCTTGGGAAAATTAAGTTTTCCAAGTTTTAGGAAATTAATCTACAATGTTGATGCAATGATACTTATATTCCAGGACTCTGGAAATACAATGAAATATATAAGATGACAAAACACATAGTAGTAACTTACTAAAACATTCTTTTTTACAACTCTTTTCTCCAGGTGGTTGAAACTGCATGTGTGCCCATTGACGAAACCCCACCCTTGCCCCCAAAATTGTTTTTAAGTGAGCCTCTTGGCTTCCTCTTCACATGCATTCTCTCTATGGTAGGCACCATCTTTCTTGAAGTCAGTGGATGCAAATGAAATCTCCTTGTCCCATCCCATCACCATGCTTACCTCCAAGCCCAACTTACTTATGACATCATGCACAAACACTGCATCATGCATTACTATCTCTGCCCCTCAACTACTCTCCTAAACAGAGATCTTTAAAATTTCCTGTAGCAAATAAATAGTCAAGATACCTAAATCCCCCAAAAAACCCCTCACTTTTGAAGTTAACATGTTATATGCATTCTCTCATTTAATCCTTACAACAACCTTCTGCTGTAACCGTGTTATTATAGGAACTAAGAATTCCCACAGATCGAAAAATTTGACTAACTTGACCAGTTAGTGGCAAAGCTGGCCTCAAAACAGGTCTGACACAAGAGCCCAAATTTGACACTTTCACTACATTGCTGCCTCCTTTGACAACTCATCATTTAATTATTCCCATGAAAGAATAGGTTATGTTTTTGAGATACCTTAATAGCATCCATATAGAACACAGTATTTTAAACACTGGGTATTATTGGTTACTTATGTGGTATATAATGTAAATCAGATGAGACTCTCCTAAGACAAATAATCTCATTAGACAAATAAAAGTGGCCAGGGAGCCTGGCTGGCTCATTCAGTAGAGGATGTGACTCTTGATCTATGGGACGTGAGTTCGAGTCCCACATTGGGCATAGAGATTACTTAACAACAACAACAACAACAACAAACTGGAAGAATAGAAGTGGCCATAAGATACTGAGTGCCTTTTCTTATCATACAGGCATAGTATTAGAACTGAAAAATCAGTTGCCTCATGAATGAACAGGGATTTGACTTACTCATGGTCAACTGATTACTTGTGGATGTTAAATAAGTTGCTGATAAGAAAAGTTCTACCTCCCAGGACATAAAATTGAAAGACCTGCTTGACCTTGAAAAAATATTCTCAATCATACGTAGAATACCTACAGGGCATTCTCCTACCCCTTTCCTATCCTTAAACTTCAGAAACTATCAAAAAGACTGCAAAAAACTTGCAAGAGCTCTAAGTTTCACTGTAAAATAACATAAATCCACTTGGCTCTATTGGAAATGATTTAAATAATTATAATAATTACCCTCACAGCATTATTACACACTCGCTAAAATACTCCCAGCGTTTCTAAAGTAATGTGATAATATGCTACACATGTGACATAAAAAATCATTGATTTTCAAAATGACAGCTGCAAAAATCTCTTCCTTTTAATCCTGGAGAGAAAAGACAGATTTCCCAATTGTGATACATGCTGTTTCTACTGAGAAATCTCTTAAGAAGTCGTAGAAAGAATAACAACAAGATTCCAAAAAGACCGGACGCAAAGCATGAAATAATATATTTGGCAAAGTTGATCTTCAATTGAAGAATAAAGCAATGGTGAGAATCAGCAAAAATTTTAGGGTACGAATACCGAATTATGGGCGTACCTAGAGCATCCTATTTTAAGGTTGATTCAAGTCTGAATAGAAGCTGAAATGAGTCACCTAGGCCCACCGGACTCTCACATTCTCATTTCGCATGATGTTGCATTTTTACTAAAGTCTTTCAGGAGGAGTTAAGGGTCTCTAATACCGAGAGATATCCGTGGGAATTTGCAGAATATTTATAGAATTTGAACGATTTCTTTTCCCTTCCACAAACTGAAG
This sequence comes from Herpailurus yagouaroundi, assembly GCF_014898765.1. Classification (NCBI taxonomy): domain Eukaryota; kingdom Metazoa; phylum Chordata; class Mammalia; order Carnivora; family Felidae; genus Herpailurus; species Herpailurus yagouaroundi. The sequence continues at coordinate 10,085,829 of NW_024412376.1, forward strand.
TCTTGCAATAGCCACACAGACTGAGTCTTTTCCTCATTAAATGTTGGTGGAAATTAATTGTTTTAACTGATACACTATATAATCAGAAGGAAGTACACATTCCTGTTTTTTCCTCCAGTTTCCTACGGATGAAATGGAGATAATCTTCCAAATCACCCAATGAGCACATCCATAATCACAAGGCTTAATCTTTCTCTTGAGCTCTAGAACAAATTTCCAGCCATTTTCCACACATTCAAAACTGTTTCAGTAAAGCTGAACTCTTCCCCTTCCCTTTCCCATCAACTGCTTCTCTGCTGAGATGCTCTGTCTTGTTTAATTATGTCATTACACCATAACCACGTGTGCCCATTTTGGGAGTTCCCTTCAGCAGCTTTTTCTTCCTCATCCACTGCGTACAGGTACCTAAATCCCAAAAACTCTGTCTTGTGCAACACTTCTGCTCTCAATTATATTCTTGGGTTTGGGTTGTTGTTGTTGTTTTCCATTGGTTGTTTTTGTTTTAGCCTAGACTCCCATAGCTTTCCAGTTAGTCTCACAAACATTTGTCTCTCTGGCCCGTCGCATGCCCATCCTTTCTCAACTAAACATGTAAATCAAGTGAGTTCCTTTGCCTCCTCCAAACCTCTGTGGCTTTCTCGTTACGTCCAAGATGGAATCCCAAATCTCTCTCATGGGACTTTTAAATAACCGGTCGCAAATGATCATTCTCGTCTTGCTCCTCTCTCAATAGTGCCATGTGCCCTACGTTCTCAACAGTTTCCAAATGCACCCTTCACTTGCGTGTCTTGGTATTTTCGCTCTTGTTGGTTCCTCAGTTCCTCTTAAAATCCTTCTCGTCCTTCAAGACCCAATCCAGCTGCCATTGTGCCTTTGAATTATCTAACCTCATGTTAGGAAAAAAATCATTTGGATGCCTATAATTTATTTGCACATGTACTTGGCCCTTATTGCATTCTCCTTTCATGCTATCTTAAAAGGTGACATAAGGAATTTCAGAGAGCATGGTAATGACATTAGAAAAACATTGGCTGCAATTGCAGCTTTACCCCTTCCTAGCTGCGTGACCTTGGGCAACATACTTGGTTCCAACTGTCTCAGCTTCTTTCCATCATCTCTAAAATGTGGATGATAACAGCTACTCCACATAATTATTATGAGGATTAGAGAAATCTATATGCTTATAAATATCTCCTATAATTTAAATAGTAAGTGTCAAAGAGAAATATTTTCTCTAGATGGTTTTCACCGAACAAACTCTTTTAATATTTTCTCTCTGGAAAAATAAGAGGCAGGAACTTAGAAAATCTGAAACATCAATGCAACAAGATGATGGTCGGAATTGTGTAGATGAATTGGAGAAGTCTCATAGATCATTTCATCCTTAGTACACCCACAAAGACATAGGAACCCATCAGGATACAGAGGAGGGCATGAAGCATATCTTCTCAGAGAGACTGGTACAATTATCATACTTGCTGTCCTATGCCCATTTACTCTTCCCCCTCTTGCCCTTTAGACTGTAAGCTCTTTGAGGATATGACTCTTGTCTCTCTCCTTCCTGGGCAACCGCAACGCCCAAGTGGAGTATATTGAAGTTAATAATGTTGAACTGAGTTGAATTAAATTTAACCAAATTGGAGCTTATCAAATCTATGCTAACTAAATATGTGCATTAAAAAGGAAGAAATATGCTGTTTGAGATTCACTTCCTTCCTGCTCTGTTCTAACTCCTTGACCTGCTGCTCTTCATTTCTATTAGCACAAGAACCACCTCATAGGCTCCCTCTCCCTTGTCTTCCATTAGCTTCCATCTGTTGCTTCAGCTTTATGGTATCCTCCCTGGGAAGAGCCACTCTCCCTAATTATTTCACTTCGGTATCCCCTCCCCCTTTGTGATGGGCATGTTATTTGCGCAGTCTGTAGAGCGTTTCGCTAGCAAAGATGTGTGCACTAGAAAGGAGGCGTGTTTGCCATTCATATTTGTCATTATGCTGAATCTGTGATTGCTTTTCTCATTTTGGCTCTTCCGCGCCTCCTCGATTTGTCTTCCTTTTGCTCCTCTCCTTTCAAAAACAGCCTGACTCTGGTTATAATGGTTTGAATTTGTAACAGATTAGTTGGGCCTTCTGACTTCTGTGCAACTTCACGAGAACGGGGAAATATGCAGGAGGCTTCTCAGCCAGGGGACTTCTGCTTGTTTCCCTCTGTTCCCATCACCAGATATGACCAGGCACTTCCCAAAATGAGTCTACAGCATGTTTGCTGACCCATTAAACCATGTCCTGAAAGCAATCATTGAACTTATCCATCTGGCCTGTCACTACACATTCCTCTCCTTCCCCCAGTGAAATTAAGAAGATTGAATCCAAGGGTAATTGTAATCTTGTTATCAATAACAGCTCTTTCATAACATATTGCAGTCAAAGCATTATTTCTAACAGCTGAAAAGGTGCTGGTTAATAGCAGGATATATTTTTTGTATCATTTCTCTTAAATCACTGTCTATGAACCACCTGCACCGTCGAATAAGCACACGAAATTCTGATCCCCACACCCAGAAATTCTGATTGAGTGGGTCTGGAGTGAAGCCACGTATCTATCTCTACATTAAACAAATTCTTTAGATAATTCTAAGGCAGGTAGTTTGCAAACAATATATTGGGTAATACTGTTTAGAGGTGTGATAAATATCCACCAGATTTCAAAAAAAAATCTGTAAAATTTAGGAAAAAAAGAAATGCATACAAATGATCATTAGGGGATAAGACAGCGGGTGATGACTGGGTTTTCAGCCAACTGTTTGTCAGATTATGAAGATAAATCAGAGTCTAAAGTTCAAGATTGTGTATAAGAGTATCTGACACAAATCTTTATTTTTGCACTTTGATACTTCATCCACAACCAGTAATAAACCATGGCTCCAGGATGAGTCTCTATTGCTATGTAATGAATGAATCCAAAATTTAATGGCTTAAATCATTATTTCACAGTTTCCATAGTTTGGGAATTCAGCAAAGATTAGGGTGACAAACCATTCTGGTTTTCCTGAGACTCAGGGGATTCCTGGGACATGGGATTTTCAGTGCTAAATCCAGAAAAGTTCTAGGCAAACCAGGATGGGTGATCACCTTGGCATTACCTAGATGATTCTGGCATAGGTGGTCATAGTCAGGATGTCAGTAGGGTCTACTATCATCTCATGGCTTGACTGAGGCTAGAGGATCTGCTCCTTTTTTTTTAATGTTTATTTATTTTATTTTTGAGAATGGGGGGAAGGGCAGTGGGGGTGGGGGGAAGGGGCAGAGAGAGAGGGAGTCAGAGAATCCCAAGCAGGCTCTGCACTGTCAGCACAGAGCCTGATGTGGGGCTTGAACCCATGAACTGTGATAACTTGAGCCGAAATCAAGAGTCGGTCGCTTGACTGACTGAGCCACCCAGCCCCCGCAAGGATCTGCTTCTAAGATGGCATTCTTACATGGCTATTGGCCAGATGCTTCCATTCCTTGCTGGCTGGCTACTGGCAATAGGACTTCAGTTCCTCACCATGAGTAGATACATGAGTGTGTGTAGAATATGGAAGCTAACTTCACCCAGACTGGGCAATACAAGAGACGGATCAGGGAGGAAGTTTCAGTGCCTTTTTATGACTTAGTCCCCAAGTCACACATCATTACTTCTGTTTTATTCTATTTGTCAGGAAACAATCACTAAATGCAGCCCACGAAGGAAGAAAATTATTCTCCACCTCTTACAGAGAGGTGTGCCAGTGAATTTGTGGATACATTTTAGAACTACCACAGCAACCAATGTTTCCTTCAAATTCAAAACCTTTCTGGGAGACAATCTATTCTGGGAGCTATTCTGGGAGACTAGCTATTACTGCCCCATACTACTGAAAGAAGTTCAAGTTAGAATAAAATCATCTCCTGACTTTTCTTTTGGTAGCTGCATTGTAGCTGACCTTTTTGACTTTTAGGAATTATGTTCTTGCTTCTTTAATAAAAAAGAATAAACTTCAATGCTATTTTACTCAAAGAAAGTTCATATCTCTAAGTAAATGCCAATGAGTGTCCTTCATAGCGGAGGGTAAGATGGAAACTTGTCAAGTTCATAATTAGCTAGGTCAGTGTGTTCACTCAAAGCGGAAAACTGGTGTCCTGAATTTATTGTGTTTCGTTTTTATTTACTTATCTGTCAAATCAGTGGCTAACCAGAGACTGGAAGCCAGACTTTAATAAATTAGCTATGGGGCTTTAGGCAAGTACCTTTCCTGACTACTTAAATACGCATAAAATGAAGAAATTCATCTAACTGTTCTTTAAGGTCTTTTCTAGTTATAATATCAGAAGATATCTTTTTTAACACATTTTTTTTTCAACGTTTATTTATTTTTGGGACAGAGAGAGACAGAGCATGAACGGGGGAGGGGCAGAGAGAGAGGGAGACACAGAATCAGAAACAGGCTCCAGGCTCCGAGCCATCAGCCCAGAGCCCGACGCGGGGCTCGAACTCACAGACCGCGAGATCGTGACCTGGCTGAAGTCAGACGCTTAACCGACTGCGCCACCCAGGCGCCCCAAATATCAGAAGATATCTGAATCTTGCTAGACCTTATGAGAGAATGGACCAAGACTATTTTTTTTTCACTTGTTGAATACGGAAGGGTGAAGCATATATTGGAGTACCAGTCGATTCTACTGACGAGTTAGTATAATATTCCAATTATTCCTTAAGGGTAACACAGTATCTGAGAGATATTACAGTATCTGATGACCTAGATTACAGTATCTGATGAGCAATAGATCATCAAAGTTCTAGGGATATATCATCGCCCAGAAATCAGACCATCTTTGAAAATCAAAGTTCGTGAGAAGTGTGACACATTCATAAACATTCAAAATCTCCCTGGCTATCCAAATCCAGAGACTTCCAAAATCCCAAATATGCAACGTGTAGTCAGCCTCTTCGTCTTTTACCCATTTTCCATGCCACATGTTACAAACTGACATGTCATATGTTATCAACTCAATTGTTGAATCAAATTCCCTCTGCATCATCCAAGGGAGTCATAATCGTAACAGTAAGCACAAACAGCCTTAAATATTATTTAAATTTCTTCTTCCAATATTTATTTTCCTTCTCCTTTGTGCTTACAAAATTCAACTGATTTAGTAAAGTCTAATACAGTTATTCATGTTTTTTTTTTTCTTAAAATTATTCCTCTACAAATCCAATGACTTGTTTTCTGTAATATAAAAAAAGGTTTTGGAGAGCCTGGGTGGCTCAGTCGTTAAGCGTCTGACTTTGGCTCAGGTCATGATCTTGCGAGTTCGTGAGTTCAAGCCCCGCATCAGGCTCTGTGCTGACAGCTCAGAGCCTGGAGCCTGCTTCAGATTCTACGTCTCCCTCTCTCTTCTCCTCCCCTGCTCATGCTCTGTCTCTCTCTGTCTCGAAAATAAACACACACACACACACACACAGCTTTTCACACATAGAGATATCAATAGTTCAAAATAGTCTCCTAAAATCATAAAATAAAAATTCTGATATGTATAATAGGAAATCATTGCATTTAGCAATTCCATTTATTTCACAAAATGCTTTCCCACATATTGCTTTATTTAAATTCTTACAACAAATCTGAAACTGATAAGCCCCATTTCCAAATAAAGAAATAGAGGCTCAAAGGATTTCTCATGTCTCCAAGGTCATACTGTCTAGAGTTAAGAAAATATAGACATGTATTCTAGGCTCACCCTCAAATATGCAACTCTTCTGCATCTTTCCAAAATACTAGGTAAACAGTATTTATATCTCATACATAAACACAAGCTCTCATAAAAGCAGGGGAATATAAATTCTCTCACCACAGATAAAGAACAAACAAGTTTGAGTGAACTGTTACCAGGCAGAATAAAATAAGTCAACAGTTACTGACAGAATGTGACACATTCTTTTACCTAATACACAACAAAGGAAGTTCAGAGAAGTCTAGTGTAAGAGCTCTCCAAGCTGGGAAATGCTCCTGGACTCTAATCTCTCCTCTACCGAGTGACATCCTTAGCAGTACACAATGGCCTCTTTTGCCTTAAGCACAGAATAACTCAACACACTAATATCAGTTATCCTCAACATTTGGCAAACATACAGGTACCATACGGCACAGGTACCACATGATGACATTTAACTAAGGCAAATTCAAATATGCAAGGTCACAAAAAAATAATAATTTTAATAAAAGTAATTTTTAAAAATAAATGTTTATTTTTTCTAGTTTTTATTTATTTTTAATGTTTATTTATTTTTGAGAGAGAAAGAGAGAGAGAGAGAGAGAACAAGTGGGGGGAGGCAGAGAGAGAAGGAGACACAGAATCCAAAGTCGGCTCCAGGCTCTGAGCTGTCAGCAAAGAGTCCGATGTGGGGCTCAAAGTCACGGACTGTGAGGTCATGACCTGAGCCAAAATTGGATGCTCAACCAACTGAGCCACCCAGGCACCCCACTAAGGTTTTATTTAAATTCCAGTTAGCTAACCTACAAGGTAATTTTAGTTCCAGATGTACAATATAGTGACTCAACACTTCCATACAATACCTGATACTCATCACAACAAGTGCCCTCCTTGATCCCCATCACTTATTTTACTCATCCAACCACCCACTTCCGCTCTGTAACCATCAGTTTGTTCTCTACAATTAAGAGTCTGTTTCTTGGTTTGCCTCTCTCTCTCTCTCTCTTTTCCTTTTGCTCATTTGTTTTGTTTCTTAAATTCCACACATGAGTGAAATCATACGGTATTTGTCTTTCTCTGACTTGCTTGTTTCACTTAGCAAAATACTCTAGCTGCATCCATGTTGTTACAAATAGCAAGAATTTATTCTTTTTTTATGGCTGAGTAATATTCTATTGTATATGTATACCACATCTTCTCTATCCATTCATCATTCAGTGGACACTTGGGCTATTTCTGTATCTTGGCTATTGTATGTAATGTTGCTATAAATATTGTGGTACGTGTATCCCTTTGAATTAGTATTTTTGTATTCTTAGGGTAAATACTTAGTGCACCTGCTGGATCGTGGTTTTTTTTTTTTAATTTTTGTAATGTTTATTTATTTTTGATAGAGAGAAAGAGTGTGAACAGGGGAGTAGCAGAGAGAGAGAGAGAGACACAGAATCTGAAGCAGACTCCAGGCTCTGAGCTGTCAGTACAGAGCCCGACCTGGGGCTCAAACTCACTAACTGCAAGATCATGACCTGAGCCGAAGTCGGACACTCAACCGACTGAGCCACCCAGGCACCCCTCAGGGGTTTTTTAATGTTCACTTGCTTATTTTGAGAGAGTGGGTACAAGTAGGGGAGGGGCAGAGATAGAGGGAGAGAGAATCCCAAGCAGGTTCTGCCCTGTCAGTGCAGAGCCCAGTGCAGGGCTCAATCTCACAAACTCTGAGATCATGATCTGAGCCGAAATCAAGAGTCAGACACTTAACTGACTGAGCCAACGAGGTGCCCCTGAACCAGGTGGGTTCATTTTAAAATTTTTGAGGAACCACCATACTGTTTACCACGGTGGCTGCACCAATTTGATTCCCACCAACAGTTCCCCTTTCTCCACATCCTCTCCAGCACCTGTTGTTTCTTCATATTATTGATTTTAGCCATTCTGGCAGGGATATCTCACTGTACTTTTGATTTGTACTTTTGATTTGTACTTTTGATTTGTACTATTTCCCTGATTACAGTGATGTTGAGCATCTTCTCATGTGTCTGTTAGCCCCCTGTATGTCTTCTTCAGAAAAATGTCTATTCATGTCTTCTGCCTGTTTTTAATTGGATTATTTGGGGGAGGTTGGTGTTGAGTTTTGTAACTTCTTTATGTATTTTGGATACTAACCCTTTACCAGATGTGTCATTTTCAAACAACTTCTTCCATTCTGTATGTTGCCTTTTAGTTTTGTTGACTGTTTCTTTCCCTATGCAGAAGCTTTTCATTTTGATAAAGTCCCAATAGTTTATTTTTGCTTTTGTTTCCCTTGCCTCAGGACACATGCCCAGATGAATGTTGTTACAGCTGAAATGTTAACGAAGTCATTGCCTGTGTTCTCCTCTATGATGTTTATGGTTTCAAGTCTCACCTTCAGGTCTTTAATCGATTTTGAATTTATTTTTGTGTGTGGTGAAAGAAAGTGGTCAGTTTCATTCTTTTGCATGTTGCTGTCCAGTATTCCCAGCACCATTTGTTGAAGAGAATTCTTCCCATTGGATATTCTTTCCTGCTTTGTCAAAGATTAATTGACCATATAATTATGAAATCATTTCTGGATTTTCTATTTTGTTCTATTGATCTGTGTCTATTTTGGGGTCCATACCATACTGTCTTGGTCAGTACAGCTTTGTAATATAACTTGAAGTCTGGAACTGTGGTGCCTCCTTTTTCAAGGTTGCTTTGTCTTTTGGGGGTCTTTTGTGGTTCCATGCAAATTTTAGGATTGTTTGTGCTAGCTCTGTGAAAAATGCTGTTAGTATTTTGATAGGGATTGCGTTAAATCTGTAGATTGTTTTGGGTAGTATAGACATTTTGACAATAGTTGTGCTTCCAGTCCATGAGCCTGGATGTCTTTCCATTTCTTTATGTCACGTTCAATTTCTTTCATCAGTGTTTTATACTTTTCAGAGTAAGGGTCTTTCACCTCTTTTGTTGGGTATATTTTATCTTATGGTTTTTGGCACAGTTGTAAATGGGATTGAATCCTTAATTTCTTTTTCTATTGTTTCATTAGTGGTATATAGAAATGCTACAGATTTCTGTACGTTGATTTTATATCCTGTGACTTTACTGAATTTATTAGCTCTGGCAGTTTTTTGGTGGAGTCTTTCAGGTTTTCTATATAGAGTGTCATAGCATCTGCAAATAGTGAAAGTATGACTTCTTCCTTGCCAGTTTAGGTGCCATTTATTTCTTTTTGTTGTCTAATTGCTGTGGCTAGGACTTCCAGGACTATGTTGAATAGAAATGGTGAGAGTGGATATCCCTTGTTCCTGACCATAAAAAACTCTCAGATTTTCCCCAGTGAGAATGATATTAGCTGTGGAGTTTTATACATGCCTATTTTGTGTTGAGCTATGTTCCCCCTAACCCTCCTTTGTTGTGGGTTTTTATCATAATTGGATGTTATGTCCAATGCTTTTTTCTGCATCTATTGAAATGATCATATAGTTCCTACCCTTTCTTTTATTAATGTGGTATATATCACATTGATTGGTTTGTTGTTCTTTTTCTAGCTCCCTTAGGTGTAAGTTTAGGTTGTCTGTTGAGATTTTTCTTGCTTCTTGAGGTAGACCTGTATTGTTATATACTCCCTCTTAGTGCCACTTTTGTGGCATCCCAAAGGTTTTGGACTGTTATGTTTTCATTTTCACTTGTCTCTATGTATTTTTTTTATTCTTTGTTTTTCTGGTTGACCCATTCATTGTTTAGTAGCATGCTACTTAGCCTCCATGTACTTCATGTACTCCATGTCAAATTTTTTTCTTGGTGTTGACTTCTAGTTTCATAGCATTGTGGTCAGAAAAGGTGCCTGGTATGATTTCAATCTTTTGCATTCATTGAGGCCTGTCTTGTGACCTAATATGTAATCTATTCTGGAGAATGTTCCATGTGCACTTGAACAGAATGTGTATTCTGCTGTTTTAGGATGGACTGTTCTGAATATATCTGTTGAGTCCATCTGGTCCAGTGTGTTATTCAAAGCCATTGTTTCCTTATTGACTTTCTGCATAGACAATCTGTCCATTGATATAAGTCAGTGTTAAAGTTCCCTACTATTTCTGTATTATTATCAATGAGTTTCTTTATGTTAGTTATTGTTTTATAGATTTGGGCTCTTCCAAGTTGGATGCATAAACATTTACAATTGTTAGATCCTCTTGTTGGATTGGTCCCTTTATGATTATATAATGCTCTTCTTTGTTTCTTGTTACAGTCTCTGTTTTAAAATCTAGTTTGCCTGTTACAAGTATTGCAAGTACTTTGGCTTTCTTTTGCCATCCATTTGCATGATAAATGTTTCTCTACCCCTTCTCTTTCAATCTTCAGGTGTCTTTAGGTCTAAAATGAGTCTCTTGTAGGCAGCATATAGATGGTGTTGTTTTTGTTTTGTTTTTTTATCCATTCTGACACCATCTGTCTTTTGATTGGGGTGTTTAGTCATTCACATTCAAAATAATTACTGATACTTATTTATTACCATTTTATTACTTGTTTTGTAATCATTTCCGGAGATTTTCTCTGATCCTCTTGTCTTTGTCACTTATGATCTTTCCACTCACAGAGTCCCCTTTAATATTTCTTGCAGGGCTGGCTTAGCAATCACAAGCTCCTTTAGTTTTTGTTTGTTTGGGAAACCGTCTCTCCTACTCTGAATGACAGCTTTGCTGGATGGAGTGGTCTTGGCTGCAGATTTTTCCTATCCGGCACTTTGAATATATCATGACATTCTCATAGTATTATAACAAAGGCATCAATAACAGTCACTCAATAACATGTCTCCTACTCTTGAAAGTAATGGCCTTATGAAGAAGAGGTCCTGTAGAGCCCAGGGTCTGGCACTTCAGGGAGTGTCTCCTGTGTGTGCTGCATGCTCTCTGCTGTTGTGTTTTGGCTGGTTTTTTATGCATCAAGCCGGTTGTCTACAGAGGTCCTCCTTGCCTGCTGGGCGCAGTGCTTGGTCCTTGGCCTGACAATTGTGAGTTTTAGCTAGTTGCTCTGTTCTGCTCATGAAATGAGACCTGACACCAACTCCATGAAAAGAGAGGCCCCACAGAACTCTCTGGTCAGGAGATGTGGTCTGGGCAGGGCTTTGTGTCGGTCTTCTGGAGGAGGGGCCCGCCACACTGGGACTGAGGCAAAACTGAGAAGGGCAGTCCTGCCAGAGCACAGAGGGGTTGGACTTGGTGTAAGCAAGTTAGGCAGCCAATGTAGGTGCTTCACTGCTTCGTGGCTCTCTGCCTACGCCGAGGGCAGGACAGAGAAATGGCACTGGCCAGCTCCTTTGTTTCTGGACTGGCCTCTCCTGGAAGGCTGCCTCTCAGGGATGTGCTCTGAGAAGAGCAAATAATCTCTCCCACAGTGTGCACCAAATGTTCTTCAGATCACTGTTTCCACCCTGTCTGCTCTCAGGTTGTTTGCCTGCCTTCTCTCCAGGAGCAGTGCAGTGCCCCCAGGGCTCTATCCCAGCCAAGCCTGTTGACCTTTAACACTCCAGGCTTTAAGCTCCCTTGGTTCCAAGAACTCATAAAATCAAGCCCCTCTCTTTTTGCAAGCCAATGACTTTGGGAAATGTTCTCCTTGCATGTTCCCCTGTGCGCCCCTCTCTCTCTTACCTTTCTCTGTGCCCGTGACTCCCTCCCCTCCACAGCACCCGAGATCCATTTCTTCTCTCAACCACATCTCTGCACTCCCTACTTCTTGGATGTGGCCTCTTCTCACCCTTTAGTTGTGGAATTTGTTCTGCTGGACCTCAGGTTGAATTCTGGGGGTATTTAGGATGATTTGATAGTTGTCTAGTGTGTTTGTGGGAAGAGATGAGCCTGGAGTCCTCCTACTCCACCGCCATTTTAGGACTTGTCCCCAAAATGAACATGTTTAGACCTCATGGTTCTAACCACAATCCAACCACTTCATTGAATAAGAAAGCCAAGGAAACAGAAACTTAATTCAAGGCTTGAGGGAAAAGCTGGCTGTGCAATGGACTTATTAGGACAATGCAGTGTGCATCAACTCAGAGAAGTAGTCTTCTAGAATAATTGTAACTACATGCGAGTTTTGTCATAAACCATGACCTTGGAGCCTAAATACAGAGGATGAGAAGAAGCAGCGGGAGAAGGAGATAGGCAAAAGTTGGCAAGGACTGAATCTGCCCTCCTAGTAGCTAAGCTGGACTCTACGAAACAAATCCAACCTGGTCTCATAAACAACATAGAGGTAACCCAGGTATCCCAGATGGATAATGGATGGACACTCATAAAGAAGACCTGACCCTGATAACGAACAGACAGACACATGTGGCTGTGTCTTCCAGCACCAAAGCAGATACAGAAAGATAGTCAGCTAACTTCCTCTTTACTAGACAAAGTATAAGAAAGGAACATTAGTGGCTCAGTCAGTTAAGTATCTGACTCTTGATTTCAGCTCAGGTCGTAATCTCACAGTTTGTGAGATCAAGCCCTGAGTTGGGCACTGTACTGACAGCATGGAGCTTACTTGGGATTCTCTCTCCCCCACCCCTCAAAATAAATAAATAAACATTTAAGAAAAAAAAAGAAAGAAAGGAACATACTGAGTCACACAGGAAGGCTCCAAAAAGACTGCAAAGATCAAGGAGTTGTGTTTTCAAAGGCTTTTCCATAAGATCTCTTTCATGCTCCTCTCTGTACCCCCACCTCTGTCCTATTCCCCTTTGCTATCTTGAAAAGACAATCATTGCATTAAGTGATTAAGTGCTCCTTTTCTTCTGACTCATAGTTCATAACACCACAGCTTGAATTTCAATTAGCTTTCTTTCTTTCTTTTTTTTTTTTTTTTTTTTTTTTCCTGCGTGAAAGGAAAGAAAAAAAGAAAACCAGACCTTGGAGAAAAGGGTTGTTGGGAAGCATTTTCAATACCCAAATGCAATTTTACATCAGGCAAAATTATGGTAAGAGGGTGAACAGACTTGAGATTCAACTGTTCCTCAAATGAGCAGTTGTTATGCAAATTCCGTGCTTGACATCTTCTGTCAAACTGGATAAGTGTGCTATATGGAAATATTATTTGTAGTTAGAAACCTTAGCTCCCAGTTCCAGCTGGAAGGCTACTAGCTGTGAAACTTTGGGTAAATTGCAAACACTTCCTAAAACCTTGCTTCCTCGTTTATAAAATGGAAAAATATTAGTAACCAGCATTGCAAGCTGGTTATGAGTTTTAAGTGAATTTTCTATATGGAGCTGCTTTATAAACCATAAAACATCAAGTGGGAAAGACAAATATGATTAGTGGTAGAAGTTAAGGATGCCCAAGATGGGCTGCCTGAGTTAAAAAAGTGGTTCCATTACCTCCTACGATTTAGCAATAACTTGACCTCTCGGGGCCTCCATTTCGCTTCTGGACCATGCAGATGTCATGGTGCTGATTCACTAAGTATTTAGCCTAGTGCCTGCAAGCGTGACTTGAATGTCTACTACTATTCTTATGTAACTCTTATTGATGTTTTGTTATCAGAATGACAGCAATGTGAGTGGAGAGATAAACAGCAGAAAGAAAATGATGGCCCTACCCAAAGGAAAGTCTCTCTTAAGAAATAAAATAGGGTGTGGAAATAATCCTATAGACTCACAGTTCAAAAGTAATGCCCGGTTATTTATAAGCACTGCTTTGCAAGACGGAAGGAGGGAGTGTTCTCCAGGTAGAACAGAGCCCAGTTCGTTAACACACCAATTGTTCTGCATCTTTTTCCCAGGAGTGTGTCCAGATACCTACTTTGAGAATTGCCCGTGGCCACCAGGGGAGGAGAGACCATAGGAGTCTCAGGTAGGGTTGATGAGGGCCCTTAACAATCAGGGAAAGATGCCTCATGATATTCAGCAAGGGATGGGAAACCTGGCCCTATTTAGGAATTCACTCTTTACAAGAAACAAAACAGAATTTAAAAAGGCAAAGCCAGCACGTATGTAGAGGCTCCCATAGTGTTAGGTCATTTCTTCAGACTTAGAAATGATCACAGTGTTTGCCTCAGATCATGAAGCAACCACCCTTCTCCCACTACTGAAAATAAGGCCGTGGGCATGATTTCTCCAGCATGTCCCCTTCTGTCTTTCAGGATCTTCCTTTTAAGATCAATCTTAATCCCAGAGGAAAACAAGGCGTGAGAGATGGGGACAACAGAAAAAGCAGCAATAGCTATAATATTTTCATTTATCATGCTCTGTGAAATGCCTACACTGAGACAAGTATTTTATGCCCATTATCTCATTTAATCCCCCTTAGTATCTTGTGGAAACAGGACTATAGAAAGAAACTGAGGTTTGCAGAAATAAGCAACTTGTCCAAGGCCTTACAGCTAGAAAATATTGAATCTGGGATCCAAGCCTAGTTCCACCAGACTCCAGAAAAACTACCTTACACCCACATGTCGTATCGAAGTTAGGAAAAGTCTTTATTTCTCATACCCAAGAGGCTAACACAGGGGCTGTTCTGGGTAGTGAATCAGTGACTTCTGTGTCACGCCCACTGTTGCACAAATTTGTTGAATGAATAAGTACATATGGGAATTTGCTTTTTTGTTGCTCGTGGTGTTTTGAATGGATAACATGGAAAAAATCATAAATAGGGAAACTAAGTCCCTTTTCTGAGAAGAGCTTAAAATCCAAAGATACAAAACGAACATTCGGGGAAGAGGAGTCATATGGAAAGGTAAGGCCTTGCTTGCTACAGGCAAGAGTCACCTGCTGTCACCTATGACCCGAGCGACTTGCTGAAATGGGTGGCCTGCCCCCCAGCAGCACCAGGGGAGACACAGGTCTTTTTGGTAGTGGCCAAGGCACACGTGATATGGAGGGGCTGTTGATGTTGCTTTCCCCTGCAATTGACCACAATGCAGGGAGAGAGTATCATTAATAGTCATCAGCATAAGGCTTACAGGTGCTACAGCAGGTGTTGCCTGGCAGGAAAACTGGCAGCATCGAACACACACCGGGAGGTCATTTTCATCCTGGGACAAGTCTCAGAAGACGTCCAGCCTAATTCAAAATGTGTTCATTCTCCCAGCCTTCACATGTAATGAGATCTTCACTGCATTGGACTCACTCAGGAGTCAGGGAGCCCCCCACCTGCTCCCAATACCCCACACCCTGCCCCCATCAAAACCTCTACCCCACTTCATTCTGTTTGTTTACATGTATTCTTCATGCACTCTATTGTCACTGTTTTGAAGACAGGAGGCATGTTTCATTCATCTCTAGCAAGAAGCACATGATACTGGCTTAGTGATTATTGAATGAATGAGTGAATAAATGAATGAATGAACCAACAGATGGATGGATGGATGGATGGGTGGATAGGTGGAAGGGATAGCCTAATAGGTACAATTGTTCAATCAACTTTGACCCTCAACAATAACTTTGGCAGCCATTTCCTTTCACAAGAATATGGCCTTTGCCTTTGGAAAACTTTTTTTTTTGTGTGTGTAATTATTTTACAATGTGTTTGCATACCCAAAACCCAACTTAATTCCCAAAACAGTCCTTTGTGACACCTAGGGAAAAATGTGACCCACCCACTTCAAAAATGAAAATGAGGAAAACAGTTCACAAAGGATATGTGACTTTCCCAATGTCAAGCAGTAAGTATGCGGCAGACTTGGATTCTAATCTAGGTTTCCTGATAACTGCCATGTGGGCTCTTCCCACCAATACATCACCCTACCCCCCCCCCACACACACACATTATTTCCTTGCTACTAGAGAAGTGGCTCGCACTCAGGATGGGCTCTACTCTCTGTGACCACCAACCAAGAAGTCAAGCTGGGCGGACTTCTATATACTTATAGCACAAAACACAGACTCCTTAAGCTCTCCTGTCCATTTATTCTTTACTGACTACAAGATGAAACTGCCATTTCTATTCCCCTAGAACTGGTGACTAGAGACAAGAGCTGAGGACGGAACACCAGTAACTGTTCCACATTATACTGAGATTCTCCAGTGGTGGGGGCCAGGCTGTCCCCTGTAGGGGAAGGGAAAGAGGTGTTCTCTACTGTCCACAGCCAAGTGCCTTAGTAAAGATCGGAGGTTGACTGCAAGTAGAAGAAAATGGCTTAGAGTAGCCATTTGTTCATCCAATATAAACAGAAATCACACACAACATGGTGTTTAACCAAGGGACCCTCCTTCTCTATGAAGGAGGTCCTGGGATGTACCCATAACCATGGGATCCAGTGGTCATATCACATATTGAATCATCCAGAAGACAGCCAGCTTGACATTGCATTGGAATGATCTGCCTCCCCACTTCCTATTTCCCTGGTCATAAGCCTGGCATATAATGATAGCAAAGGAAACTTTGAATGAGATATCAAAGTTTAAAATGTATTTCCTTTTAATAAGTGAAAGTCTCTGGGAAATTATGGAATCTGACCCAGATGAACTAAGGGCTCTATCTAGAGTGAAGGGAGATTTGGCATAGAACGGTTGGGAGAGTAACTGTAGAAAAATAAAATCATTTCATGTTTGTACCTTTCTTAATTGAGAGTGCTTAATAAACTGGCTGCATTTGTTGTTCCTATCCATTTTCAGCAAGGCCCATTCTGTGAGGACACAGATGTTGCACCCACACTGTACAATTTAGTGTCCAGAGATCGACACTTTCCAAAGGTTTCTTTTTCTCTGATGGCTGCAGAATTACTCCCATCCCCAAGGGCTTTCTGAGCCTGGATTGCAATTATTAAGAGCCCTCTCTGCCATACCCACCCTCTCTCCCTCCATAAAAGAACCCTCTTCCCTATTGTCTTCCTCATTTGCAATTCATTCTCCTACTCACCACAGCTTTGTCTGGAGGAAAGAGTGCCTGGCCTCTTTCTCTGTAATTCTCTCTCTCTTCAATTATAGGAGAGCGAAGCTGCAGCTGACTCACTTCAAAGATTCACCCTATTAAAAAAAATAAATAAATAAAGTCATTGATTGGAAAACACTTTCAATAAAGTGTCCTAAATATACTTAACTGCTCTTTCATTTTAAATTAATACAGGGAGGTACAGGGGGGAAAAACTAATTGAGCTTTAACAATATACCTTTGAAAGGTTGGCAATTTTTAAGTGGCTTTGTATTGCTGAAGACTTTGGAAATCTCCTGGAATGGGAATTCATTTGTTTGCTATTATTTTCCACCTTAGAGAGAATAGCACTATATACATATATATGTATAGTGCGATATATATATATAGTATATGTATATATGTATGTATGTATATATAGACAAATTATGTCCCAAATGAGGAATTTTTACATTGTATTATATATGTAACACACACATATTTGTAATACATGCACACACTCTTCACAAGAAGAATACATAATCTTTGAGCAATCTTTCACCAAAGAAGCCTAGAAGAAATAATACACATATACTTGGACTTCCCTTCTGTCACTATGAATGAACTGCCCATGCTTCTACCTACAGCCAGCCCCCTAATTCACACAGCATCCCATCTCCCCTCTCCTACAAGGACATATAACCTGCCTCTCTCTTTCATCATCCATTTTGCATCTCTGCTGTATTTTCCCTATCGGCATAAAGCACCTTGCTACTTCTCCAACTTAAGAGATAATGATAATAAACTTGTTTTTAGTCCCTCTTCCCCTCCAGCTGCAGTCCCATGTCTGCTCCCCTTTATAATAAAACTCCTTGCAAGTTGTCTCTCTATTTAATTTTTTTAATATAAGATGATATATTTTTAATGTAATGAGAAAAATAAAATCCCTATTTTATCACAAATTTATGTTGCTTGGTAGTCACACCTAATGGCAGGTATACAGATTGGTATAACTTTAAGAAAGAGTTCATATACATTTCTATCACATGAAACAAATTATACATAAATTTTGAGATTCATTGAAGAATATCTAAATACATAAAAGAGTACAATGTTATTAGATTGGAATCACCAATAATGTAATAATTTCAATTACCTACAAACTCATTCTTAGATTCCATTAACACCAGCTAAAATCCCAAATACTTCATTCTTATGTGTTGTGAACCTTGACAAGCTGTTTTTTAGGATATTTAACAAAACCATAATTTGCTGATTTGAATTTTCTAATAAAGATACACATATATAACATACATATATACCATATGACACAACATGATCACTTTGCTGACATGTTTGCAATAGAAACTTTGCTAATCCTAAATCATGAAATTATGTTTTCTCGCAGAAGTTTTGTTTTGTTTTTTTTTTTCAATTTTCTTACCCCATCCTTTCCTAAACTCATTCCACTGAGGCTTTTGCTGCTAAAACTCCACTGAAGCTGCTCATGTCAAGGTCACCAGTCACTTCCATGTTGCTGAAGCCTAGGTTAAGTGTTCTCACCTTAATTGATATATCAGCATCCACCTCACGCCAGTCAGAGTGGCCAAAATGAACAAATCAGGAGACTATAGATGCTGGCAAGGATGTGGAGAAACAGGAACCCTCTTGCACTGTTGGTGGGAATGCAAATTGGTGCAGCCACTCTGGAAAACAGTGTGGAGGTTCCTCAAAAAATTAAAAATAGACCTACCCTATGACCCAGCAATAGCACTGCTAGGAATTTACCCAGGGCATACAGGAATACTGATGCATAGGGGCACTTGTACCCCAATGTTTATAGTAGCACTCTCAACAATAGCCAAATTATGGAAAGAGCCTAAATGTCCATCAACTGATGATAGAGATAAAGAAATTGTGGTTTATATACACAATGGAGTACTATGTGGCAATGAGAAAGAATGAAATATGGCCCTTTGTAGCAACGTGGATGGAACTGGAGAGTGTGATGCTAAGTGAAATAAGCCATACAGAGAAAGACAGATACCATATGGTTTCACTCTTATGTGGATCCTGAGAAACTTAACAGAAACCCATGGGGGAGGGGAAGGAAAAAAAAAAGAGGTTAGAGTGGGAGAGAGCCAAAGCATAAGAGACTCTTAAAAACTGAGAACAAACTGAGGGTTGATGGGGGGTGGGAGGGAGGGGAGGGTGGGTGATGGGTATTGAGGAGGGCACCTTTTGGGATGAGCACTGGGTGTTGTATGGAAACCAACTTGACAATAAACTTCATATATTGAAAAAAAAAAGATATATCAGCATCATTTAACACAGTTGTTCATTACTTTCTCTTAGATGCACTTTTTTTTTTTTTTCATTTTTATTCAGGACACCTTTTAGTTCTGATTTTTCTCCAAACTCTGACCACACTTTCTTATTATCCTTTGTAAATTCTTGTTCTTTTCCCCAACTTCAGAGCCAAAGGGTTGAATACCTTCTCTTGAATACCTTGAAAACCTTCTCTTCTTGGGGCTCCCTTCCAATCTCTTGGCTTTAAGTTCTACCCAGATGCTGATCACTCCCAATTATCTTAAAAATCTCCATCCCGGGGCGCCTGGGTGGCGCAGTCGGTTAAGCGTCCAACTTCAGCCAGGTCATGATCTCGCGGTCCGTGAGTTCGAGCCCCGCGTCGGGCTCTGGGCTGATGGCTCAGAGCCTGGAGCCTGTTTCCGATTCTGTGTCTCCCTCTCTCTCTGCCCCTCCCCCGTTCATGCTCTGTCTCTCTCTGTCCCAAAAATAAATAAAAAACGTTGAAAAAAAAATTAAAAAAAAAAAAATCTCCATCCTAATCATTTCCTCTGAACTCTAGTTCCTACACCCAGCTGCCCACTAGACAAATCCCCAACAGACATCTTAAATTTAACATGTCTAGAATTGTAATTCTGATCTTGCCTCTAAAACCTGCTCCATTGGGAGTCTTTCTACCTCAGATGATGGCAACCCCAAACTTCCAGCTGTTCAGAATCATTTTTGACTACTGTCTTTCAAATTCTACTAACTCTATTTCTACCTCCCTGGTCCTAGCCACCATTATTACTTACCTAGATTATTATGATGGTCTCCTAATTGGTCTTCTTGCCTTCAGCCTTTTCCTCTCTGTAGTCTACACTCAACACGACAGTCAATGTCAGGTCAGATGGATATCCGGCAATGTTGCAGCCCCTGTGATGTCAAGACTGGCAAGTGTTCTTCAAGGCCACTTTGATAGGACTTTTCTGACCGATCGATATGTTAAAAGTGTACGAGTACTAAAAAGACATAAAGGAAATACATACTATGAGGTGAAAAAAGTCAATCTGAAAAGGTTATGTATTGTATGATTCTAATTATATGACATCCTGGTTGCCAGAGGTTGGGGGAAGGAGATGGATAGACAGAATATAAAGAATTTTTAGAGCAGTGAAAATACTCTGTGAAAAAAATCAATCAATAAACAAAAGATGTAAGTTCACTGGTGCTTGTCTCAAAAATCTCTATCACGTTCTATTTTATTACAGTAAGAGCCAAAGTCCCCACGGGCCCTGCAAAATGGACACCTCCCAACTCTGACTCATCTTCTCTTTGCTCCTTCTGTTCCAGCCACAGAGGCTTCCTTGCAATACCAAAAAAAAAAAAAAAAATTAAATGTGCTTCCACCTCAGGGCCTTCTCATTGTCTAGAACATTCTTGCTTATGAGTCCACATGGCTAACTCCTTTGCTCTTTCAGATCTTTACTCAAATGCCATAGTTATATTGAACTCCCCTTCGCCAATTTCCCTTCCCCTTTATTCTACCTTACTTTCTTATAGCAATCATCTTCTAATACATGAAATAGTTTGAGTAAATTATATTCTTTGTCTCTTTCTAAAAGAATATAAATTCTATAAGAACAAGGAATTTTTTCTGACTTTGGTTTTTCTACTATGCAAACTCTAATGCCTAGACAAGTATCTACCACACAATAAGTGTTTTATGAAAACTTACTGAGTAAATTAAAGGTTCAGCTCAACAATCCTTTACTGAGCCCTTACTTTGTCCAAAGTGTGTGCCAAGTACTGATGAGAAGATATGGTGATGAATAGAACATGATTCCTGCCTTCCAAGGGCTTATTATACTCAAATATTAATACAGTTAGCCCTACAAAGACTACTCATGAGTCTTGATTGTTGGAATCCTAAAGAGGTTTCTTTTTCACCAATTTGCCTCATGCACAAATTCATTGATGCTTGAAATTCCATAATTAAAGATTAATCACTCTGCAGCTTTGTGGCCTTGAGCAAATTACTTAACATTTCTAAGTCTCACGTTTTTTACTTGTAAAATGAGATAATAGTGCCCATCTCATTGAGTTGTTGTGAGGCTCAAATGAGACAATCCTTTAAAAAGGCTGAGTATAGTCTCTAACATGCAGTAGCATGAAAGGACTTCAGCTATTCTATCCATTCTCTTGACTAAAACTGCTTTTCTTTGTTGAAAAGCAAAATCTTCTCATGGAAGTACTGGATAGTTCTGAAAAATAAATAGAGCAATTGCCAAGACCATGATACAGAGTTATCTTTCAGGCAAGAAGAGGGAGAAATAATCATATTTGTCATATACATCACCACCCAAAAAAGGAAGGATGTTTGTTCGCAACTAAGTTCCACATCAGAGATTTACCAAGGATCAGGATAGATCTAAGAAAAAACCAGAGAAAGGAATAATCCAGCCTCCTTATGTAGAAGCAAATGGCTATTTCTAGATGTCCTCAATGATGGCTATTTCCTACTTTTTTCTATTAGGATTAAACAGAAGTCAAGAAATAGGATAGACATTGTATTACTAAATAAAAGGCAAATTCTAAAAACGGTTTTTGAGCCACTAACGTGCTGGCTTCTTTCACATATTTTATAAAATTTCATTCTCAGAACACCTCTGAGTGTTATGTATTATACTTATTTTATAGCCAAAGAAATAAAGTCTCCGTGATGTTAAGTTGTCCAAAATCATAAAGTTGGTATGCAATGGAGAGATTCAGGATTCAAAGCAAAGGCTGTCTGTCTAAACCTTAACACCACTCTATCTCCTCTCCAGTAAAATCAGAAAGCTATAGAGAAGCAAATGCAAAACCCACACTGAACAATTCCCCCAAAAAGGGCCAGGAAAGGGCTCACAGTGGCTCAACAGGAGCCTTCCAACTTCAAGTTTAGTGACTTTATGCTGGGGGCTTGAAATCAGCCACCAAGGCAACAGTTACACCACTGAACTTAGCAAAAGCTATAAATCAGGGCTTTCTTTTCTCAGAGTCAACTTACCAGCATACACAGCAGAGCCCTTAGGCATTCAGCCTTGGAATCCAAGAATGCCTGACATCCCAGTGTCTGAGAGCCATTCATAGGTCTTAAATGACCAGACAACTCAACCCCATTGGCATTTGAGGACAGCCAGTCTTCCACTACCCAGTGATAATTCCTGCCATCAACATGACATCAAGAACAAATCCATCAGCTCCCTCCCCATGATCTGGTCTCAGAGGAGAAAGGGGAGAGAGGACTGAGGCACCCTGACTTACAGAAAGGAGGGGCAAAGAAAAACTCACCTATGTGGCAAACAGCCTCTAAAGGGAGACCCCAGGGGGACCATAGACCCACTTGGCCTGCCTCAGGGCTGCCATGGCTGGGTCTGAATGCACAAGACGCCAGTGTAGACAGTCACAGTATGGTGTGACTTGAGAGGGAGGGCCAGAACGCATGCCTCATATACTACTTGTTCATCCAATCGTGCCTTTTAACCATACCTTCATTTTTCTGCCTCTTTTGTCAGCAGAAAAACCAAACCATGAATAAGCACATTCACCGAGGCCAATTTAAACAGATACAGATCGAGATTTAGTTAGAAAATGTGATGTCGTGTTCCAAAAGGTTAGAAGGTTCTGCCAAATGGAAGGACTTTCTCTTCTGGTAAATAGAGGAGATGCCCCTCCCCAAGCAAGTAGGATTTTGCTGGATAAAATGAAAAGAATCTTTCCAGAGAGACCATCCAAGCCAGCCTGAAGGTATGAACCTGACCTGTGGAAGGAGAGGTTTGTAGTGTTCGCAGTAGCTGCTTCTTGCTGCACTAACGTGGAAAGACAGAATCAAAAGAGCATGGTTGGCTACAACAGGCCAGGGATGTATTTCTTCCTGACACCTAGTATTATTCAAATGACAGTAGATATGACTGAAAGCATTTATCACATTCCCTGACTCGCTTTAATCTCCCGCAAAGAGAAGCTGTGCTCAGCGTACCGGTCAGGGTGGGGGGATAATGAGGCAACAGACCAGGCTGCCAGAGTGGGGCATTGATTTTAGGTGCCAAAAATAGAACCTGCTACAGTTTCCAGCCGGCTGCCCCATGTCTAGAAGTGGATTATCAGCTGAACAGCACAAGCACTGGGAGATGTTTCCAGGCAATCAGATTGGCTTATACACAGGGCATCAGTTCTCCAGAAATATGCCATGTTGACCAATCAAAATGGCTTCCTCTTTAAATAAAGCCTGTAGTCTCTAAGGTAGCATTCACAGTTTCAAATAGCAATAATAACCTCTGCTTACAGGGCAGGTTCTAGGAATTAGCACCTGGCTCGGGTTAATGGTATAAAGCACAGCTTCCCCTAACTGGCCATTAATCCCAAGTAAATACCTAGCAACTCAATTTCTGTGGCTTCAGGATAAACCGGAAATCAAATGGCCTAGTCACACCAAGCAGATTTAATGCAGGAAAAGCTAATGACCACAATAGCCTCCCCCTCTGGGTACAGTTGGCGGGGAGGAGGGGGGGGGAGCCAATCTAAAGAGCATTTTTCCTTTCATGATGTTCGGCAACATGCTGACTTCCAAGCAAGAGCTCAACTCCCTTAGGTAGAGAAACCTCAAGGACCCGCAGTCAGAAAGGAATGAGCTGTGCATTGTTGTTCTAGTGAGTGATGATGGATTTTGAACCGATCCATTCACATCTTCTAACCTCCCCCCGACTCTCCCCACCCTGTGAGCAAATAACATGTGTCTCCAGGTTGGCTAGATCTGCTTAGGCTGCTGTCTGTGACTAAGCAGTCAGCCAAGTTAGCCAGCAAGGGAAGGCCTGGCTGGGCTCTGGCATTGTGGTCATAAAGCCAGCCCAGCTACCCAACTGAAGCTCAAACAGATACACTTGATCCTTACAGAACGCGTTCCTTTCATTCTGTAATTCTTTGCAATCATCATGCCTGATGATTTTCAAACTGTATCCTGTGACTTGTGGAGTTTCAGAGAGGTATCCTGGGGACTTGGGAGGGGTATGGAGACAGTCTGGGGGAGGAGGGTCCAGTGATCAGACTCTTGGTTTAAGCTGCAATGAGTCTATGCATTTACCTGTTTTAGAGATTGAAGGTCTTTGTAAATTTTCCTTAACAAACATAGCTTTGCTATGAAAACTACAGCTCAAAAACATCTGAGTCTCACCAGCTTTCTGACCATATAGATGAGGAAACAACTTCCCTACACTCCACAGTTTCACAACTGCCCTCCAATCTTGTTGAGCTCAGTGCTGATCCTTTCCCTCAGTTCCGATAGCTTTTTATTACTTGTACTCTCGTGGAAATTTATAGCGCTGCCTCATTTTCCTAGTTACCATTTTCTCCAGAAAGCTGTATCCTCCTCAAAGATAACAAACATTTATTATCCTTTTTAGTGCCTAGCCCAATATTGTATACAGTATAAACATCAAGTCCTTGGGGCAATGATCAATAACAACAGTACTGAAGGTGTTGGTCAAAGAAACAGCCCATCTATCCAACGGTTTAAACAGCTTGTTTTGGGGTTTTGTTGACTTGGGAGTTTGGTTTTGCTCGTGTTTTTTTTCTTTACATTATCATGAAGTATTGGTAATGGTAAGCTATAAACCTGCTGACATTTGTTAAATGAGTCAGTGATGAGAGAATTCATCTTTATCTAATGATCTCAAGTTAGCTACTCCCTGCTCCAGAATTTATATTCAGGTTTACAATGGGCAGGAGGCAGGTAGAAAAGTGAGAAATTGTACCAAAACCTGTTCTTTAAAAAAAAAAAAGTTTTTATCCCAGAAGCCTCCTAGCTTAACTTCGTGTAAATCTCCGTCAAGAACTGGGAAGGGTCTGAGAATTTACCTTACTTGCAAGCTAACACATTAACCTGTCACAGGTTCATGGATGTTGGCAGAACAGATGAAACTCCTGGGTCATAGATCAAGGCCTTTATTAGCCAGGGCAAAGCAAGCATCATAAGTATTAGGATATTTGTGTCAGACCCTCTTGTTCCCAAGTCCCACAGGGGTGACATCAATGGGACCAGATAGACGCTGCACAGGGAAGGGGTTGCATTATAAGAGCAGAACTCTGAGCTTAGGGAACCCCAGTGTTTACAATGGGCAGTAGACGTGCCTGCCATTTGCTTCAGAAGTAGACACTATCTCCATCTTCCAAGGCTGATCACTATGTCTTGTTGAAAATAATAATTGAAGATAAAGGCCATTAGTACCTCTCTTCCTAAGACCTGCAGAGGCATGAGAATCCCATGAAGAATTGTCTCTACACAAAGTCTCATGAGCCAAGACTATAACCTATGGCTATGACTATCTGTATTTAATATAATTATATCATTATAATTACATATAATTACATTATATAATGATATAATTATGTAATAAATATGAATATAATTTAATATAATTATATATATAATTTAATATAAGAAATGAATGTAATTTAATTATATTATTAATAATGCACATTCAAATTATATATATGCAAATGAAAACTATATAATGTGCATTATTACATATTAAATTATATTAATAGGTGAGTTCTGTTTGTTTTCAACTTTTTTTTTTTTTCAACGTTTATTTATTTTTGGGACAGAGAGAGACAGAGCATGAACGGGGGAGGGGCAGAGAGAGAGGGAGACACAGAATCGGAAACAGGCTCCAGGCTCTGAGCCATCAACCCAGAGCCTGACGCGGGGCTCAAACTCACGGACCGCAAGATCGTGACCTGGCTGAAGTCGGACGCTCAACCGACTGCGCCACCCAGGCGCCCCTGTTTGTTTTCAACTTTTATGATTAACCCATAGCAAAATCATGGAAGACTTCTGATTATTGGAAAAACAGCAAATATCATCGACCAAGACACTTCTGGAATATCAAGCTGACATAGAGATATACATACACCATCATTTCAAACAAATTGAGAATGTTGAATAAAATAGAACAATTTCAGTTTTGGGAAACATAACCAAACTTAACACCAAGAAAGGAAAATCCCCAGGTGCTAGAAACAAAAGCACCTGGAAGTAAAATAATAACTGAAATGAAAACACTTCACAGATTTTTAGAAATAAAAATAGGCTTTAAAAACTAGGAAACTGAAGACTGTCTGACTCCTGCAGAGGGGTCAGTCCAGGCCATCGTCTTGCAAAGTGTAGGGAGCCTGGGCTGTGCTACCTGCGTGAAGCTAAGAGGCACAAAGACTTACCCTATCTGTAAAACAAGGATTAAAAAAAAATCCTCCTTGACATTAAGGTATGTGACAAGGAACGCTTCCATCCATTTAAGCCCATCTTAAGAAAAAGTGTCTGAATCGAGGCCAATGCCATTTGTAGGAGTGATATCTGAGTTCATACACTCAAAGGATACATGAATTCCAAAGCAAGGAATCTGCACTAAAAAATGATCTAGATCGGGGCGCCTGGGCAGCTCAATCAGTTAAGCATCGACTTCCGCTCAGGTCATGATCTCACCGTTCGTGAGTTGGAGCCCTGCTTTAGGCTCTTACAGCTCGGAGCCTGGGGCCTGCTTCAGATTCTGTGTCTCCTTCTCTCTCTGCTCCTCCCCCGTGCACACTCTCTCTCTCTCTCTCTCAAAAATAAATAAATGCTAAAAAAAAAAAAAAATAGATTTTATCAGAAATCAGTGTAAAAATGCATCGTAAGGATGCTTCTCCAGGCAAGATTTATAAGTAATACTTCCATGGAAAATGGCCATCGTTGAATCTGGTTTCATAACCAAATATTATAAATAGCATGAGGAAATAAAATATAATTAGAAACAATTAGGAAACATAAGTGGATGAAAGAATGTGCAGCCAAAAAATTAAAAATGAGTAAACCAACATGAAAGAAACTTTTAAAGTATTATGTTTAAAATGTTTAAAAGGACAGAAAACACATAGAAACCTAAGGCAAGTATACGGCAGGATGAAGAATTTGGCAGAGTTTCAAGAAGCAAAGGGAATTCCACAAATGAACAATACAGCCCAGGAAATTAAAACATAATAGAAGGATTTATCAGTACAGACAAAAATAAAATTAATGAATTGGAAGAAAAATCTGAGAGAATCATCCATAATTCAGCACATAGAAAAGATAATTAAGAGATATGCAGGCTAGAGAAAAAACAGGCACAACACACATCAAAGAAGCATTCCTGATGGGGGAATGAAAAACAGAGTAAAAGAGAAAATTGTTATTCAAAGAGCTAATGAGAAAGAATTTTCTGGAATTTAAGAAAGACACATTAAAAGAAGCACACCAAATCCTCTGCAGAATAAATAAAAATAAATCTACACCTAGCTATATTATAGTGAAGCTATAGAACATCAAACACATACACAAATGGTAAAAACAGCTGAATTTGTTTGGGTATAGGCTTAGCTACAAAATAAAGAAAAATAAAATGGCTTCAAAAAGATTGGAATTTATTTTCTTTTCTCATGTAATGGTTTAAAGCATCCCTGTCCAAAAGAAGTAAAATGCAAGCCACATATGTAATTTTAAATATTCTAATAGCCACATTTTAAAAAGTTAAAAAGTTATGTTAACCTTAATATTTTACTTGATTTAATGCAATACATCTAAATATTATTTCAATATGTAATCAACGCAAAAATTATAATAAGAGGGGCACATGGGTGGCTCAGTAGATTGAGCGTCCATCTTTGACTTGGGTAGTGATCCCATGTCTATGGGTTCGAGCCCGGCATCCATAGGGTTCTGTACTGACAGCTCAGAGCCTGGAGTCTGCTTTGGATTCTGTCTCTCTCTCTCTCTCTGCCCCTCCTTTGCTCACGCTCTATCTCTCAAAAAATAAAATTAAAAAAAAGTTAAAAATTTGTTTTCATTATAATAAGAAGTATAACATTTCCTTTTACTAAATCTTTTTCATTCTTTACATTCATAGCAGTTCTCAATTTGGATACTATATTATCATTGGAAATACTTGACCTGTATCTAGATTTTATAAAATCTACTGTCAAAAAAGTAGGTTCACATGTATAAACTGATCCAAACATTTTTAAAAGTTTTCAAGTTTTAAATCAAATATGTTTAAGCTTGTTAGTTAAAACTTTAAAAACTATAAAATTCATTTCGTTACACACACTAGGCACATTTCAAGTATTCATGGGCACACATGGCTAGTGGATACCACTTGAGACAGCACAGCTCCAGAGCTAAGTGTGCCAGGATGAGATACAAATCTGGTCCTAGACAGCTTCTGCAATTTTTCACAATCCTGCAGGTGAGGAGGGGGGATGTGGCTGTGGATCCATGTATACCTCGTAAGAGCCCCTACTGGAATGAGTATACTTACATCCCTTTGAGCATTCCCTGTAAGAGTATCTGACACATAGTGGGTGCCCAAATAACAATTACCGAAAGAAAGAATACTATATAGACACCTTCTTACCCACCACCACTAAATTATAGTCAGGTTAAAAAAATCCTACTTTCTTGGCTTAGTCAGTAGAGCATACAACTCATGGTCTTAGGGTCATGAATTTGAGCCTCAAGTTGGGCATAGAGATTACTTTAAAAAAAAAACTATTCTCCAGCATCCTAAGGAATCTACTGGACTATCTCATACCTAGCAAGGTTAGACAATTTTCTTCTGTTTAAAACCTGTAATGGCTCCCTTAGGCAGACAAATAAAATGCAAATTTTTTAATGTAGCCCTTAAGACCATCAACAATATACCCTATAACTTCTCCTCTTCCCTTCCCTTCCCTTCCCTTCCCTTCCTTTCCCTTCCCTTCCCTTCCCTTCCCTTCCCTTCCCTTCCCTTCCCTTCTTTCTGTTTTTGTAACTACTTTCTACAGCAGGCTAGAGTCTGCAGTTTGGGGAGGATGCTTATTTAAAGGAATAAGAAATGCCTTTCTTCAGTAAGAGAATTTCAAAAAGGAGTTGCATGAGTAGACTTCTCCTATTAAATTTGTCAACAGCATAAGTATCATGCACCTATGGGAATCAAAGGTTCCTACAAACAATTCCAAGTAGTTCTGTTAGGTGTTATGAACTTGGTTTTTAAACAGAGACTACAAAACTAATTGCACCAACTCAAAGCCACACATGAATCTGGTTGTACACACTGAATAGCAGTTTTTATCTAATTAAAATAGAATATTGAACAATATTAACATTAAACAATTTGATTAATTAATATTAATCCTTCTGAAGCTCAGCTTCTAGATGGTGATCCAAACACATGATCTACTTTCTCACATACTCTTATGAACATATCTGCCTAAAATGTTTTCTCTTCCTTTCTTGACTGATTGGATAAAACTCTTTTTTTTTTTTTAGTAGTCAGCTCAGTTATTTTCGCTTTCCTAAAGTCTTTTCATGGTTTATCAAATCTGAAGTAATTGCTGTCTAATCTATGATGTATAACACTATGCTATGCATTTTTATTAAGGTGTAATTGACATATAACATTATATTAGTTCAGGTGTGCAATATAATGATTTGATATTTGTATGTATTATCAAATTATTGCCACAGTAAGTCTAATTAACATCCATCACCACACACAGTTATAAAAATTGTTTTTCCTGTGATGAGAACTTTTAAGGTCTACTCTCCTAGCAACTTTCAAAGGCATTTTTTTAAACTTGCCTTTTTGTCATAGTTTATAATCAGTATGTCTGTCTCCGTCTCTAGATTATCAATTCTCATAGTACAGGTAATATATCTTAGCAGTCCCCATGCCTGTAAAGAGCAGATACTAATGCCTGTATTATCTGAACCCTATGAAAATGATAAGGATCAAGAAGACATGTAGATTTATGTGTGTTTTAGAAAATGCAAAATGTTCTGAGGCACCTGGTGGCTCAGTCGGTTGAGTGACTCTTGATTTCAGTTTAAGTCATAATCTCACCATCCTGAGATCAAGCTCCACATAGAGCTCTGCACTTAGCGTGGAGCCTGCTTGGGATTCTCTCCCTTAGCCCCCTCCCCTATTCATGCTCTCTCTTTTGAAAGAAGGAAGGAAGGAAGGAAGGAAGGAAGGAAGGAAGGAAGGAAGGAAGGAAGGAAGGAGGGAAGGAAGGAGGGAAGGAAGGAAGGAAAGAAGAAAAAAGGAAGGAAGGAAAAGAAAGTATAAAGTATTCTAAAAATGTGGATTAGGTTATTATTAATATAATGTGGGGGATACATTAGATGTACCAAAATATCCCTTATGAAGTGAGCTGTTTCTGCCTAAAGAGCTGAGTGTACAAGGCACTACTCCAAGTAGTCTGAGGATAGAATTGATCTGAGCAGAAAGCAGGGAAGAAATTGCCACTTTCTCTGGAGGAGGAGGGAAGGGGGAGAGAGGAGAGAATGAATATTGTGTGAGATCAGAAAGCTGCATATTTATTCGTGTGATCCTTCCTTGTGACCCTCTCTCCTCATCCTCAGCCTCATATCTCCAACAAAGTTACTAACTAATGGAATGATTGAAAGTAAGATGATAGGGTTTGGGGCCATGGGATCCAAAGTGATGGAATTTTTTACTCAGATCTGAAGGGCAACAGAACCCCTACGGGACCCTTTGGTTGCCTTAATGTTGGTTTTAATAGTAGTCAGGATGGCATTGGTACCTGCCCAGAAACTAGCTCAGTGCTATTCATATAAGAGACTCATATTTTATTAAATGAGGAATAGTCATTCAACTGGAAATATGGAAAAACTCCTGAGCAAAGTCGTTTCACTAATGTGTCATTTTCCACTCTTCTTAGCAGTCATACTCTTTACAGATACAATCTTTGCTGATCTCCATTACATAAAAAGTTACAAACAATGAACGGTTCCCTCTTTCGTCCCTTGCTTCTTTCCTTACAAACAATGAACAGTTACAAACAATGAACAGAGGTATTGACTCTCTCTAGTTTCATGGATATCAGTTTATTGTTTATATAATAGGATGTAAATACTGAAGTTTCAACTAAAGCATCACTATGAACATCACTTAGATTTATAGCAGATAATTGAGACAAGGTTCCATAAATCTTGGATCCCTCAGAAAGATCAAGGATATAAACAGGTTCAGAAAGTAGAGAAAGAAAAAGGTTTGTAACATTTTATTTAGAAGAGCTGTTGATCTGCTGAGTCCTCCCCTGCAAAGCATGTGGGGGGGGGGGGGGGGAAGGGCAGTGATGGTGAGAGAGGTGCTAACATTTTACCCAGGAAGTAAGTGAATAAAATGGAACTTTAAAGGCATTTTCTGTGTGTTCCATGCAATCCTAACGAACCCAAAGTAATTGTCCTATGGCAGAAGGAAGAGGTGGCTTCAATGTGATTGTTCTATTCCTTTATGATCTTTCAAGGAAAAAAGGTTACAAGAGTACGTCCTTGCAAATTTAGACTATTCATGAGAAAGAGATCTGGGCCATCACGCTTTGAAATCCTGCCCAAAAGTTTCAGTGGAAACATAAGAGAATAGCAATTGGGGTAAAACACCAAAGAATCGGGTGCTGAAAGGTATGTGACAGCTTGAGAAATAGAATTCATTGCCTATGTCTTAGGAGTTGCCAACAACTGAAAGATCTGAAGAATCCATTAAAGTACCAAGAGAGAGTCAATTCTAACCATTGGCCAGACCCAGGTTGCTTGGAAGTAGCTCAGCCAAAAAAATGAAAGAAAGGCTACAACCAACTATACACCCAGGGAAAGGAAAGGAAATGAGGACACTGAGTGGAATATTGAAGAAAATTAATTAATATCTTGGGTAGGATGCATCCAATGACCATGAAAAAAGCAGCATTTTTTTCTTTTTCATTCACGATCATAAGACTGTCAAATTCCTAAAAATGAGCAGAAAAAGTATGAGATATGCCAAATTTTCCATCTAGGGACAAGGAAAAATAACTCACCCACGGAAAAATTGTTAATGGAGCAGGGTTGGAAAAAAAAAAAAAAAGGATGACATTTTGATTGCATCCTGGGAGTTCTACATTCACAGCACCAGTTACATTTGCAGAAGTCCAAAAGCATCTCTTCAGAGTCCCTAGAAGATTAGAATCTGGAGTATCAGAGTTTCAGTTGAGGCTATTCAATACTCATCGTTTATTCAATAACCATTTCTAGGGTGCCTACTTGGGCTGAGCTCTATAATAGAAGCTTCCACCTACATATGCCCTTTATCCATTGTGGCAGGACACAGCCTCCAGTGATGTAGGAAGCCAAGGCCTTTACACTTTCAATCTCACTTATTCCCTTCCAATATACTGAGATGTAGTCAGGGCCAGGTGGTTATCTGCATGTGTCTCCAAGAAAAGTAAAGTTGGAGGAATGAGACAATGTAACACGACCACAGTACTAGCGAGTGTTGGAATTGGTCCTCTCCATCAGGGCACTTGACCATCTCCCCCGCCCTCTGTCCAATTCAGCAAGCACATTCAATTTGGTCATCTGCCACTTTGCATGCTTTTTGCAAAGAGTCTGTGCAATATGTGTCTTCATAATTGACTGCATTAATTTTATTCTACCTTGACAAATTTTTATTTATAAACTTCACCCCTCATTTTCGGTCTCTTTATTGGCTTTTGGATTAGCATTGGTGCAGAAGTTTTGGCCCTCTGCAAAGTAGTTGTGATACAAAGAAAAGTTTCGAGACTATATTTTCGCTTTGTAAGGTTATAGATGTGTTTCCTTTGTCTTTTTTTTTTTTTAACCAGCATTTGGATATGAATCATTTCAAAGGACTCCTTTAAAAGGAGGTAGGCATCTAACACAGTGCAAATTCTTAGAAAGTACTCATTTCAATTCTAGGGTACATCAATCACTTTTGAGCTAGGAAACTCTTCATTCCTGCATTTTCCAGTATATTATATAAAATAGGTAATATATTACTCTACTTAGGCTGCCATACCAGAATGTCATAGACTGAATGGCTTAAACAGTAGAAATTCATTTTCTCACAGTTCTGAAGGCTGTAAGTCCAAGATCAAGATGTTTCTATCAGTATTGGGTTTTGGTGAGACACCTTTTCCCAGCATGTAGATGACCACCTTCTCACTGTACATATACATGGCCTTTCTTCTGTGCGCATGCAGGGAGGGAGAAAGACCTCTCTCGTGTCCCTTCCTCTTTTAAGGATATGAGATTAGGGTCCTTTAAGATTAGGGCCCATCCTTATGACCTCATTTATAGGTCTTTTCTCCAAACACAGTCATTCTGGGAGTTGAGACTTCAATATATGAATTTGGCAGATACACAATTCAGTCCGTTACAGGTAGCAACTGATTCCCAGTGCTGCCCCAGAACATAATAAATCCAAACAAACGTCCCAAATGTCCAAGCTGATATTCACAAAAGGACTGATCAAGGAGAAAAGAGGTCGTTCTGTTTTCAGATATGAGGTGGGAGGAGGGGGGGAGGAAGAGAGAGAGAGAGAGAGAAAGAGAAGATCCATGTTGTACAGAAACAATCTCACCATAACTATAATCAAATCTCTTCTACCATTTTCATTAAAGCAAAAAAAGAGTCCTTCTCCTTTCTGAACCTCTTCAACCAAATAGCCTTCATTGGAAGACTGTATGACCTCATAGATAAGTGGGTAAGCTCTGGACACAGACTTATTATCTTCAAGTTGCAATACACCATTTACCAGCTGCATAAATGGGACCAGTCACTTAATGTCTCTCAGTCTCAATTTTTACCTCTTTAATGAGGACATCGAAGGCATTTATTTGACAGAGCTGCCGTGCAGATTGAGAGACTCAGTATGATTTTCTCTAATCATCTTTTCCACCTCACCATGAAATGCTCCTATAATCAAGCCCTCCAAGGATCACTCTGCACTAGTACTTAATTGACCTGCATGGTGACTATTCTGAAATAAGCTTCTCCAGATCCATTCCCACCAAGATGTTGACTCTGTAAACAGTCAGAGGGAGGACTGATTCATTCTGTGTAATCACTCACCCTCGGCAGAGGGGTGCTTTGCAGGAGACCGACTGAAAGGCGCGAGTTCTGCTCCAACTATGATTACTACACTTCATAATTTCAAACAAAGGGAAAAATTACTTCTACACAGGGCAATGGATCTCCATATCTTGTTTACCATTGTCCCCAGTGCCTACCACAGATTGAAACTATGTTTTAAAATTTTTTGTTGAAGAAAGGAAGGAAAAAGGAAGAGAGAAGGGGAGAAAGGGAGCAAGCAAGAGAGAGACCTTTTTATCTTAGACAACATCTAACATAAAATCAAATGAGACACAACATTGTCAACCCTGACTGTCTCATCTATCTCCACATTTGGTTCTTTTATCAAAGAAATTTCTAATTTTTTTTTAAAGTAAGATTTTTTTTTCCCCACTAATATGGATCCATTTTACAAAGAAAAGTAAGCCTTCCAGTTTCTGGCCCAACCTGTAAAGACCTGAGAAGCCATTGCTCCCATTCTCACAATAAGAAAAATTCGGAACAAACTGAAAATCAGTCACTCTTCTTAGATCCATCAGAAAATCAAAACTGCTACCACCAAATTTGGAGACAGGCGGAAAAATATAGAGAATCACAGCTAAACAAAGCAAAAGCCCAGGCGAGAATCCCACACAGAATCCAGCATTGGTAGGAACACTTTTTAAGTATAATTGACAAAAAGGAAGGAAGGAAGGGAAGGAAGGGAAGGAAGGAAGGGAAGGAAGGAAGGGAGGGGGGAAGGAAGGGAGGGAGGGAGGGAGGGAAGGAAGGAAGGAAGGAAG
>NW_024412376.1:10120823-10128693 GCF_014898765.1 Herpailurus yagouaroundi
AGGAAGGAAGGAAGGAAGGAAGGAAGCGGGGAGGGAGGGAAGGAAGGAAGGGAGGGAGGGAGGGAGGGAAGGAAGGAAGGGAGGGAGGGAGGGAAGGAAGGAAGGAAGGAAGGAAGGAAGGAAGGAAGGAAGGAAGGAAAAAAATTAAGTATAATTGACAAATTACTGGAGGCTCAGTATAACCTAGTATGAGAGTCAGAAACTCCAAAAGGGCCCAGTCAGAAGAAACCCCCAACACTCTTGTGAGTTTTACTACTAGGAGCCCCACCATGTCTTCAGTGATTATAGCTTATGGATAAGTGAAAGAAATGACAGGAATGTTATGAGTGACAGGAAGGATATGGTAAGAAAGAAGAGAAAATGGGATCATACAAAATGTTTATTAAAATAAAGGCAGAAAAAGAGTGGAAGGAAAAAAAGAAACAAAAATCAAGAGCCACAAATAAAATACAATGAGAAATATGGTAAGCCACCTATGTTAATAGCATTTTATTTTTATTTTTTTTAATGTTTATTTATTTTTGAGAGACAGAGCACGAGCAGGCAAGGGGCAGAGAAGGAGGGAGACACAGACTCTGAAGCAGGCTCCAGGCTCTGAGCTGTCAGCCTAGAGCCCGACACGGGGCTCAAACTCACGAACCGTGAGACTATGACCTGAACTGAAGTCGGACGCTTAACTGACTGAGCCACCCAGGAGCCCCTATCAATAGCATTTTAAACATGAATGATGTAAATACATAAGTTAAAAAGAAAGGGACTGCTAGAGTGGATAAAATAACAAGATCCAGCTTTATATTGTTTACAAGAAACCCACTTAAAACTATAAAACACAAGTAGATTAAAATTAAAAGGATGGATTGGCAAAATCTTTCTCCCAGTCTGTAGGTTTCTTTTTCATTTTGTTTCCTTTGCTGTGCAGAAGCTTTTAAGTTTGATGTAGTCCCATTTGTTGATTTTTGCTTTTGTTGTTGTTTGTGCTTTTGGTGTCATATCCAAAAAGTCATTGCTAAGACCAGTGTTAAGGAGCTTCTTCCATGTTTTCTTCTATGAGTTTATTTACTGTATCAGGTCTTATGTTTAAGTCTTCTGTCCATTTTGAGTTAATTTTTGTGAGTGGTGTAAAATAGGGGTACAATTTCATTGTTCTGCATATGTTTATTCAGTTTTCCCAACACCATTTGTTGAAGAGACTATGCTCTCCCCGTTAGGTGTCATGGCTCCCTATTGAATATTAGTTGTATATGCAGGGGGTTAATTCTGGGCTCTCTATTCTTTTCCATTGGTTTGTGTATCTATTTTTATGCCAGTACTATACTGTTTTAATTACTATAACTTTATAGTATAGTTCAAAACCAGGAAGTATGTTGTTTCTTGCTTTGTTCTTTCTCAGGATTGCTTTGGCCATTCAGGATCTTTTATGGCTCTACACAACTTTTAAGATTTTTTTTCTATTTTTGTACAGACTATCATTGGAATTTTGATAGGAATTGCACTGAGCATATACATAGCTTTGGGTAGCATGGACATTTTAACAATGTTAATTCTTCCAGTCCATCAACACAAAATGTCTTTCCATTTGTGTGTGTCCTCTTTAATTTTTTTCAACAAAGTCTTATAATTTTTATTGTATACATCTTACACTTCCTTGGTGAAATTTATTCCTAGGTATTTTATTGTTTATAATTCTATTGTGAATGGGGTAGTTTTCTTCATTTCTTTTTTAAATATTTCATTATTAGTATATAGAATTTTAACTGATTTCTGTATGTTCATTTAATGTCCTGAAATTTTACTGCATTTGAAATGATATGTCAAATAAGGGATTAATATGCAAAATATAAGAAACTCAAATAACTCAATAACAAGCAAACAAGCAATCCAATTTGAAAATGGGCAAAGGATGGGGCGCCTGGGTGGCGCAGTCGGTTAAGCGTCCGACTTCAGCCAGGTCACGATCTCGCGGTCCGTGAGTTCGAGCCCCGCGTCGGGCTCTGGGCTGATGGCTCGGAGCCTGGAGCCTGTTTCCGATTCTGTGTCTCCCTCTCTCTCTGCCCCTTCCCCGTTCATGCTCTGTCTCTCTCTGTCCCAAAAATAAATAAAAACGTTGAAAAAAAAATTTAAAAAAAGAAAATGGGCAAAGGAACTAAACAAACATTTTTCCAAAGACATCCAAATGGCCAATAGGAAAAGATGCTCAACATCAGCAATTATCAGGAAAATGCAAATCAAAACCATAAGGATATATCACTTCATACCTGTTAGAATTACTGTCATCAAGTAGACAAGAGATAACAAACACCAGTGAAGATATAGAGAAAAGGGAATGCTTGTACACTGTTGGTGATATTGTAAATTGGTACAGCCATCAGGAAACAACATGGAGGTTGTTCAAAAAATTAAAAATAGACCTACCACATGATCTGCCAATTTCTTTTCTGGGTATATACCCAAAGGAAATGAAAACAGAGTATCAAAGAGATATATGCACTCCCATGTTTATTGCAGCTTTATTCATACCAGCCAGATATGGAAACAACCTAAGTGCTCATGAATGGAAGAATGGATAAAGAAGATGTGAGATATATATAGATATATTGATGCACACACATATACATACATACAATGGAATATTATTCTACTATGCAAAAGAAGGACATCCTGTCATTTGCAACATGGATGGAATTTGAGGACATTATGTTAAGTGAGATAGACAGAAAAAGGAAATGGTGTATGATATCTCTTACATGTGGAATGTAGGTAAGTCAAACTTGCAGAAACAGAGTAAATGGCTAGTTACCATGGGCAGGGGTTGGAGGATAAAAGGGATGTTGCTTAAAGATACAAACTTGCAATGAATAGTAAATAAGTCCTAGAGATCTAATGTACAGTATAGTGAATATAGATGACAATATTGTATTGTGATCATCCAACTTGCTAACAGACTAGATCT
Organism: Herpailurus yagouaroundi; assembly: GCF_014898765.1. Taxonomy (NCBI): domain Eukaryota; kingdom Metazoa; phylum Chordata; class Mammalia; order Carnivora; family Felidae; genus Herpailurus; species Herpailurus yagouaroundi. Next base: position 10,123,774 of record NW_024412376.1, read on the forward strand.
TAGGTACTCCAACCACTAAAAAGAAATAATTATGTAACATGATAAAGGTGCTAATTATTACTACAATGGCAATCGTATTACAATATATACATGTATCACACTAACATGTTATATACCTTAAACTTACATAGTGTTTTGTGTCAAATATTTATCAGTAAAAAAGAGGGGCGCCTAGGTTGAGCACTGACTTCAGCTCAGGTCATGATTCCACGGTTCATGGGTCTGAGCCTGTGTCAGGCTCTGTGCTGACAGCTCAGAGCTTGGAGCCTGCTTCAGATTCTGCGTCTCCCTCTCTCTCTGCCTCCCTCCCCCTGCCCCCCACCCCACTGCTTGCACTCTATCTCTCTCTCTCTAAACTAAAATAACATTAAAAAAAATTTTTTTTAATAAATAAATAAATAAATAAGTAAAGGGATGGAGAAAGATATACCATGCTAACACTAACCAAAAGAAAGCTGAAGGGGGTATATTAATTCCACATAAAGCAGCATATGAGTATGTCAGAGACTCACTAAGATAGCAGATTAGAATTCTAATCATAGAAATATTCTAGTGTATTTCATATTAAGATTGTACTCTTAACCTCACCTTGTCCTAATACTTTTTTTTTCCTGCTCACCTTAAAAGTACTCGTTAGTCTCAAAGTGCCCAGACAGAGGTCCTAGATGGCTTGTACTGATTCCCCAGTAACTATATCAAGATTCAATTTCCAAACCAGTAGGGATTATGATTTCCAGAAACTTTCCAAAATATTCTGATCCTTTTCCTACCTGGCAAGTAGCTAATTTAGGATTAACAAGAAGGAAAATGGATCATGCTACCACCAGGTTGTAGCTAACATACTGGCTAGAAACCCAGTCTCCAGAATCTGAAATCTGCTCAGAATGTTTAACCTCACTTAACCACTGGATATCTCAGTCAGCCACATTCAGCTGATGTCTAAGACCTGGTGAGCTGATGACAGAGAAGTCAGACCAAGGAAGGATCCAAGTTTTGTGGAGCCTGAAACTTTTACAACTTTGAAGGACCCCTTTAAGAAAAAGAATACAAAATTAGGGCCCAGAAATAAGTGAGAAAAGTAATTATAACAAATTATAATTTTTTTTAAAGCCTGGAAGATGTCACAAACCTCACAAAAATCCAGAAAAAAACACATATTCTCGTTAATTAACCTCGTGGCACACATCTGTAAGATTTTCCCCAGTTTTGACAACTCTCTCTTTGATCACCTCTTCCTACGAGAACAATGTTATAAAAAGAATTTGCCATAAAGAGAATAGAAAAAAATAATTGAATCTTTCATCTAGCTTTGGTTGCTCAAAATTCCTTTTCATTGCCAATAGTTTAGAAAAGTTTCAGCATCACGAATCAATATTAACGATGTCATGCATATGTTTAAGATTGCCAAGTGTGGAGATGCCTCTTCAAGCTCCTTTTATACTGAATTTGTAAGATTTCAGGGCATTTCAAATGTTCTTGTGTAGTGACTACCTCAATTCCTCTTTTAAGTGACAACCTTCTAATGACCCAGTTTGCCCCGAGGCTACACAGTTGGTGGTAGTATTCCTGGAAGCCTACACTGGGTTGACTTGACAGTAACTTAACTGCATGGAAGGAACAGATAATCATGTAAATGTTGTTTCCACTAAGTATGTCTTCAGCTCAACTTCCTTTAGGGAGATCCTTGAAATGCCCAGTCAATGGGGACAGTGGGTGACTGGGAAAGCTGAAGTGGAAAAAGACCATTCGCAGTTAAAAACAATCTGACTTTTCGGGGCGCCTGGGTGGCGCAGTCGGTTAAGCGTCCGACTTCGGCTCAGGTCATGATCTCGTGGTCCGTGAGTTCGAGCCCTGCGTCGGGCTCTGTGCTGACAGCTCAGGGCCTGGAGCCTGTTTCAGATTCTGTGTCTCCCTCTCTCTGACCCTCCCCCATTCATGCTCTGTCTCTCTCTGTCTCAAAAATAAATAAACGTTAAAAAAAAAATAATCTGACTTTTGCAAAATTTCCAAAGCACATAACCATGTGAAACCATGGATGGAATGTTTCTCAGGGCCTTGGATAGGCTTTACTAGCTTTATGGTACATCCTCCTCTAGGTCAGAATTCAGGGCAATGTCATTTTTGTGGAAGCAGAATAACATGGGTGTATGTTTCTGTGTGGCCAAGGGACTGAAGGTAGAGCCAAGGATGTTTTCATTCTTGATCTGATTGCAAGGGTGCATCTTTATATCCTATAAAAAAATTTTTTTTAACATTTATTCATTTTTGAGAGTGAGAGAGACAGAGCATGAGTGGGGAGGGGCAGAGAGAAAGGGAGACACAGAATCCACAGCAGCCTCCAGGCTCTGAGCTGTCAGCACAGAGCCCAACACGGGGCTCAAACCCACAAACCACGAGATCATGGCCTGAACCAAAGTCGAATGCTCAAACAAGTGAGCCACCCAGGCGCCCCTCTTTATATCCTTTAAAATGTCCAAGTCTGGGACACCTGGGTGGCTCAGTGGGTTCAGCGTCTGACTCTGGATTTCAGCTCAGGTCATGATCTCATGGTTCATGAGTTCAAGCCCTGCATCTGGCTCTGCACTTACAGTGTGGAGCCTGCTTGGGATTTTTCTCTCTCCCTCTCTCTCTGTCCCTACGTTGCTCATGCTTGCTCTGTCTTTCAAAATAAATAAACAAACTTAAAAAAATAAAATAATATAATAAATAAAATGTCCAGGTCTACATTTTTTTCCTCCCTATTTATAATCCCTCCCATTCTCTTCCCTATGGAGTCTTTTTTTTTTTTTAATTTTTTTTTTTCAACGTTTATTTATTTTTGGGACAGAGAGAGACAGAGCATGAACGGGGGAGGGGCAGAGAGAGGGAGACACAGAATCGGAAACAGGCTCCAGGCTCTGAGCCATCAGCCCAGAGCCTGACGCGGGGCTCGAACTCCCGGACCGGACCGCGAGATCGTGACCTGGCTGAAGTCGGACGCCTAACCCGACTGCGCCACCCAGGCGCCCCACCCTATGAAGTCTTTTAAAATCCTTCCTAGGATTTCACCTTTCCTAGCATGGGGCAATGGGTTTTGTTTTAAAATGCAGACTGTTGATTTCCAGCTGAAGGGGAGAAAAAGTGAAAACAATGAAATAAAAGGTCAAAGAATCCCTCAGGTGAGTCACAAAGCTATTTGTGTATTTTTTTAAACTTCACGTCTAAGAATTGGCTGAGCTGTGACAATTCCGGAATGGTTGAGCAGGAGGGTGCGAAAAATCCCTATTCTGTGACAGGGCTCCGGCTCCACACCCTGCCTGTTCGATGATTTACAGAATGAAGGAGCAACCCAGAGTGGGAGAAATTAGAAAACCCTAACACTGGAAAAGGCAAGATTGGGACAGTGATGAAAAATGACAAATAGGGCCAGTGAGGTGGAAGGATTTGTAGGGACAATTCTAGGTCATGGCCCCATAAGTGTGGTCACCGGGTGGGTCCTAGATGAACTTGCGGGAGGGAAGGGACAGAAAAGACCAAGTTGGAACCCTTAATGTTTTGAGTCAACGGGGAGAAACTAGTAGCACAAACCCAGCACTCTTGCCACTAAAAATAAAATAACTAAAACCAAACCCCAAAATGCCCATCCTTTCGCTGTTAGATTCTTCTAAGGTTTGGTAAATAGACTCCCCTTCCCCAACGTCTGTTTTCAATAATGCTTAATAGCCTTGAGGAGGTCTGAACCTAGATTCACTAGGAACTCCCTATAGACACACAATCTATAATTTAGAAAAGATACTTTAATAGTTAGAAAGGCAAGATTTAAGTGTGGTGGTGATGTTTAATTTAAATGTTTTTGTTTTTGCTCCCCTCCAAGCTTGGTTGGAAGTATGGAGATTCACATTCTAAACAGAGAATGGTTGCATTGAATCATTTTCAGGGTTCTAACATGAGAAATGAAACTACTTAAGGAACCTGATTTCAGCCTAGTTATAACCTGCTAGGGAAGGCAATTCAGGTTTCCACAGTCACCAAATGCAACGCTGACCCAGATTCAGAACGGAGTGAGCACCTGAGTGTCACCAGGCCCTTCAAATGCTGATTGAACAGAGATTCTATTTTAACTTTTTAAAACTGCCATTTCTTTAAAAAAAAAAAAAAAAGAAAGAAAGAAAGAAAGAAAAGAAAAGAAAAAGAAAAGCCCCAGGGCATGCAAAGAGTAAAACATACCAATCATTAAAATATTTAAATTCACCAGCAGCGGCGATTAATAAAACATTCAAATGAAACAGTTCACAAAAAAGTAGTCTCAAATTGTCTAGTCTAAAATAGTACCTGCAACCTAGCCAGCTAATTTTTCTCAACCCCTTTCAAAACCCTCACCCTCCAAAAGTTTCCTGCAATTCAACAAAAACATTCTAAGCACCTGTTCCAGAAAAGGCCTTCTAGGCCTGGAAAGATGATCACAGGCAGTTCTCATTCTCGGTGTTTTTATAATTAATAATCAAGACATTATATTCTGATTTGTATCATTTATCCCCGAAGTCTATGTATAAGGTAGGATCATAAACCAGGGCTATTGGCCAAACATAGCCTTCAGGCAGACTTCTATTTAGCCCACCCAGTTTTTCAAAAATATTTTATTTTACTCTATTTTGTTAATTTTTTTATTTGAGAGAGACAGAGAGTACACAAACTGGGGAGAGGCAGAGAGAGAGAAAGAATTTTAAGCAGGCTCCATGTCCAGTGGAGAGCCTGACACAGGGCTCGATCCCATGACCCTGAGATCATGATCTGAGCCAAAATCAACAGTCTGATACTCAACCAAGTAAGCCACTCAGGAGCCCCTCAAAAATAGTTTAATTAATTTGCCAATATTTTTCAAACCAAGTGCTTTCACACACACACACACACACACACACACACACACACACACACACACAC